>NW_027422107.1:0-292934 GCF_037893015.1 Macrotis lagotis
CAAGGAAAGGGTAACGCAAGGCAAGGCACGGTGAGGCTAGGCAAGGCTAATGCACGAAAACGCAAGGCTAGGCAATGCACGACAATGCAAGGAAAGCTTAAAGCAAAGGAAGGCAACGTCAGGCGAGATAAGGCAAAGGCACGACAACGCAAGGCTAGGCAATTCAGGGAAGGCAAGCAAAGAGTAACGGAAGGTAAGCAAGGCAAGGAAAAGCAAGGAAAGCAAGGGTAACGGAAGGAACGGCACGGCAAGGGGAAACAAGTCTAAGGCACGACACCGAACGCTAGGCAATGAACGGCAAGGCAAGGAAAGGGTAACGCATGGGAAAGCACGGTCAGGCGAGGCAAGGCTAAGGCACGACAACGCAAGGCTAGGCAATGCACGGAAGGCAAGCAAAGAGTAACGGAAGGTAAGGAAGGCAAGTGAAAGCAAGGAAAGGCAACTGTAACGGAAGGAACGGCACGGCAAGGGGAAACAAGGCTAAGGCACGACAACGCACGCTAGGCAATGCACGGCAAGGCAAGGAAAGGGTAACGCATGGGAAAGCACGGTCAGGCGAGGCAAGGCTAATGCACGACAACGCAAGGCTAGGCAATGCACGGAAGGCAAGCAAAGAGTAACGGAAGGCAAGGAAGGCAAGGCAAAGCAAGGCAACGCAAGCAAGGCTATGGCAAGGTGAAAAAAGGCTAAGACACGACAACGCAAGGCTAGGCAATGCACGGAAGGCAAGCAAAGAGTAACGGAAGGCAAGGAAGGCAAGGGAAAGCAAGGCAAGGGTAATGGAAGGAACGGCACGGCAAGGGCAAACAAGGCTAAGGCACGACAACGAACGGCTAGGCAATGCACTGCAAGGCAAGGAAAGGGTAACGCAAGGCAAGGCACGGTCAGGCGAGGCAAGGCAAAGGCACGACTACGCAAGGCTAGGCAATGCACGGAAGACAAGCAAAGAGTAACGGAAGGCAAGGAATGCAAGGGAAAGCAGGGGAAGGCAAGGGTAACGAAAGGAACGGCAC
Source organism: Macrotis lagotis (assembly GCF_037893015.1). Classification (NCBI taxonomy): domain Eukaryota; kingdom Metazoa; phylum Chordata; class Mammalia; order Peramelemorphia; family Peramelidae; genus Macrotis; species Macrotis lagotis. Next base: position 1,014 of record NW_027422107.1, read on the forward strand.
GGTAAGGGGAAACAAGGCTAAGGCACGACAACGCAGGGCTAGGCAATGCACGGCAAGGCAAGGAAAGGGTAACGCAAGGCAAGGCACGGTCAGGCGATGCAAGGGTAATGCACGACAACGCAAGGCTACGCAGTGCACGGCTAGTCAAGGAAAGAGTAACGGAAGGAAAGGAAGGCAAGGCAAAGCAAGGCAAGGCAAGTGTAACAAAAGGCACGGCACGGCAAGGGGAAACAAGGCTAAGGCACGGCAACGCAAGGCTAAGCAATGCACGGCCAGGCAAGGAAAGGGTAACGCAAGGCAAGGCACGGTAAGGCAAGGCGAGGCTCATGCACGACAACGCACGGCTAGGCAATGCACGGCAAGGCAAGGAAAGGGTAACGCAAGGCAAGGCACGGTTTGGGGAGGCAAGGCTAATGCACGACAACGCAAGGCTAGGCAATGCACGGAAGGCAAGTAAAGAGTAACGGAAGGCAAGGAATGCAAGGCAAAGCAAGGCAACGCAAGCAAGGCTATGGCAAGGTGAAAAAAGGCTAAGGCACGACCACGCAAGGCTAGGCAATGCACGGAAGGGAAGCAAAGAGTAACGGAAGGCAAGGAAGGCAAGGCAAAGCAAGGCAACGCAAGCAAGGCTATGGCAAGGTGAAAAAAGGCTAAGACACGACAACGCAAGGCTAGGCAATGCACGGAAGGCAAGCAAAGAGTAACGGAAGGCAAGGAAGGCAAGGGAAAGAAAGGCAAAGCAAGTAAGTCTATGGCAAGGTGAAAAAAGGCTAAGGCACCACAACGCACGACTAGGCAATGCACGGCCAGCCAAGGAAAAGGTAACGCAAGGCAAGGCACTCTGAGGCAAGGCAAGGCTGATGCATGAGAGTGCAAGGATAGGCAATGCACGGAAGGCAAGCAAAGAGTAACGGAAACCAAGGAAGGCAAGGGAAAGCAAGGCAAGGCAAGGGTAACGGAAGGAACGGCACGGCAAGGGGAAAAAAGGCTAAGGCACGACAACGCACGGCTAGGCAATGCACGGCAAGGCAAGGAAATGGTAACGCCAGGCAAGGCACGGTCAGGCAAGGCAAGGCTAATGCACGACAAGGCAAGGCTAGGCAGTGCACGGCAAGGCAAGGAAAGGGTAATGCAAGGCAAGGCACTGTCTGGCGAGGCAAGGCTAAGGCACGACAACGCAAGGCTAGGCAATGCACGGAAGGAAAGCGAAGAGTAACGGAAGGCAAGGAAAGCAAGGGAAAGCAAGGGAAGGCAAGGGTAACGGAAGGAACGGCACGGCAAGGGGAAACAAGGCTAAGGCACGACAACACAGGGCTAGGCAATGCAGGGTAAGGTAAGGAAAGGGTAACACAAGGCAAGGCACGGTTTGGGGAGGCAAGTCTAATGCACGACAACGCAAGGCTAGGCAATGCACGGAAAGCAAGCAAAGAGTAACGACAGGCAAGGAATGCAAGGCAAAGCAAGGAAACGCAAGCAAGGCTATGGCAAGGTGAAAAAAGGCTAAGGCACGACCACGCAAGGCTAGGCAATGCACGGAAGGCAAGCAAAGAGTAACGGAAAGCAAGGAAGGCAAGGCAAAGCAAGGCAACGCAAGCAAGGCTATGGCAAGGGGAAACAAGGCTAAGGCACGACAACGCACTGCTAGGCAATGCACTGCAAGGCAAGGAAAGCGTAACGCAAGCCAAGGCACGGTCAGGCGAGGCAAGGCTAAGGCACGACATCGAAAGGCTAGGCAATGCACGGAAGGCAAGCAAAGAGTAACGGAACGCAAGGAAGGCAAGGGAAAGCAAGGCAAGGCAAGGTTACCGGAAGGAACGGCACGGCAAGGGGAAACAAGGCTAAGGCACGGAAACGCACGGCTAGGCAATGCAGGGCAAGGCAAGGAAATGGTAACGCAAGGCAAGGCACGGTTTGCGGAGGCAAGGCTAATGCACGACAACGCAAGGCTAGGCAGTGCACGGCTAGGCAAGGAAAGAGTAACGGAAGGAAAGGAAGGCAAGGCAAAGCAAGGCAAGGCAAGTGTAACGAAAGGCAAGGCACGGCAAGGGGAAACAAGGCTAAGGAACGGCAACGCACGGCTAGGGAATGCACGGCCAGGCAAGGAAAGGGTAACGAAAGGCAAGGCACGGTAAGGCAAGACAAGGCTAATGCACGACAACGCACGGCTAGGCAATGCACGGCAAGGCAAGGAAAGGGTAACGCAAGGCAAGGCACGGTCAGGAGAGGCAAGGCTAATGCACGACAACGCAAGGCTAGGCAATGCACGGAAGGCAAGCAAAGAGTAACGGAAGGCAAGGAAGGCAAGGGAAACCAAGGCAAGGCAAGGGTAACGGAAGGAACGGCACGGCAAGGGGAAACAATGCTAAGGCACGACAACGCACGCTAGGCAATGCACGGCAAGGCAAGGAAAGGGTAACGCATGGGAAAGCACGGTCAGGCGAGGCAAGGCTAAGGCACGACAACCCAAGGCTAGGCAATGCACGGAAGGCAAGCAAAGAGAAACGGAAGGTAAGGAAGGAAAGGGAAAGCAAAGAAAGGCAAGTGTAACGGAAGGAACGGCACGGCAAGGGGAAACAAGGCTAAGGCACGACAACGCACGGCTAGGCAATGCACGGAAAGGCAAGCAAAGGGTAACGCAAGGAAAGGCACGGTGAGGCTAGGCAAGGCTAATGCACGAAAACGCAAGGCTAGGCGATGCACGACAATGCAAGGAAAGCTTAAAGCAAAGGAAGGCAAGGTCAGGCGAGATAAGGCTAAGGCACGACAACGCAAGGCTAGGAAATTCAGGGAAGGCAAGCAAAGAGTAACGGAAGGTAAGGAAGGCAAGGGAAAGGAAGGAAAGGCAAGTGTAACGGAAGGAACGGCACGGCAAGGGGAAACAAGGCTAAGGCACGAAAACGCACGGCTAGGCAATGCACGGAAAGGCAAGGAAAGGGTAACGCATGGGAAAGCACGGTCAGGCGATGCAAGGCTAAGGAATGACAACGCAAGGCTAGGCAATGCACGGAAAGCAAGCAAAGAGTAACGGAACGCAAGGAAGGCAAGGGAAAGCAAGGGAAGGCAAGGGTAACGGAAGGAACGGCACGGTAAGGGGAAACAAGGCTAAGGCACGACAACGCACGGCTAGGCAATGCACGGCAAGGCAAGGAAAGGGTAACGCAAGGCAAGGCACGGTGAGGCTAGGCAAGGCTAATGCACGACAACGCAAGGCTAGGCAATGCACGACAATGCAAGGAAAGCTTAAAGCAAAGGAAGGCACGGTCAGGCGAGATAAGGCTAAGGCACGACAACGCAAGGCTAGGCAATGCAGGGAAGGGAAGCAAAGAGTAACGGAAGGTAAGCAAGGCAAGGAAAAGCAAGGAAAGGCAAGGGTAACGGAAGGAACTGACGGCAAGGGGAAACAAGGCTAAGGCACGGCAACGCAGGCTGGGCAATGCACGGCAAGGCAAGGAAAGGGTAACGCAAGGGAAAGCACGTTCAGGCGAGGCAAGGCTAAGGCACGACAACGCAAGGCTAGGCAATGCACGGAAGGCAAGCAAAGAGTAACGGAAGGTAAGGAAGGCAAGGGAAAGCAAAGAAAGGCAAGTGTAACGGAAGGAACTGCACGGCAAGGGGAAACAAGGCTAAGGCACGACAACGCACGGCTAGGCAATGCACGGCAAGGCAAGCAAAGGGTAACGCAAGGCAAGGCACGGTGAGGCTAGGCAAGGCTAATGCACGGAAACGCAAGGCTAGGCAATGCACGACAATGCAAGGAAAGCTTAAAGCAAAGGAAGGCAAGGTCAGGCGAGATAAGGCAAAGGCACGACAACGCAAGGCTAGGCAATTCAGGGAAGGCAAGCAAAGAGTAACGGAAGGTAAGGAAGGCAAGGAAAAGCAAGGAAAGGCAAGGGTAACGGAAGGAACGGCACGGCAAGGGGGAACAAGTCTAAAGCACGACACCGAGCGCTAGGCAATGAACGGCAAGGCAAGGAAAGGGTAACGCATGGGAAAGCACGGTCAGGCGAGGCAAGGCTAAGGCACGACAACGCAAGGCTAGGCAATGCACGGAAGGCAAGCAAAGAGTAACGGAAGGTAAGGAAGGCAAGGGAAATCAAGGAAAGGCAAGTGTAACGGAAGGAACGGCACGGCAAGGGGAAACAAGGCTAAGGCACGACAACGCACGCTAGGCAATGCACGGCAAGGCAAGGAAAGGGTAACGCATGGGAAAGCACGGTCAGGCGAGGCAAGGCTAAGGCATGACAACGCAAGGCTAGGCAATGCACGGAAAGCAAGCAAAGAGTAACGGAACGCAAGGAAGGCAAGGGAAAGCAAGGGAAGGCAAGGGTAACGGAAGGAACGGCACGCCAATGGGTAAGAAGGCTAAGGCACGACAACGCAGGGCTAGGAAATGCACGGCTAGGGAAGGAAAGGGTAACGCAGGGGAAGGCACGGTCAGGTGAGGCAAGGATAAGGCACGACAATGCAAGGCTAGGCAATGCACGGCAAGGCAAGGAAAGAGCAACGGAAGGAAAGGAAGGCAAGGCAAAGCCAGGCAAGGCAAGTGTAACAAAAGGCACGCCACGGCAAGGGGAATCAAGGCTAAGGCACGACAACGCACGGCTAGGCAATGCACGGCAAGGTAAGGAAAGGGTAACGCAAGGCAAGGCACGGTGAGGCTAGGCAAGGCTAATGCACGACAACGCAACGCTAGGCAATGCACGACAATGCAAGGAAAGCTTAAAGCAAAGGAAGGCACGGTCAGGCGAGATAAGGCTAAGGCACGACAACGCAAGGATAGGCAATGCACGGAAGGCAAGCAAAGAGTAACGGAAGGTAAGGAAGGCAAGGGAAAGCAAAGAAAGGCAAGTGTAACGGAAGGAACGGCACGGCAAAGGGAAACAAGGCTAAGGCACGACAACGCACGCTAGGCAAAGCACGGCAAGGCAAGGAAAGGGTAACGCATGGGAAAGCACGGTCAGGCGAGGCAAGCCTAAGGCATGACAACGCAAGGCTAGGCAATGCACGGAAAGCAAGAAAGAGTAACGAAACGCAAGGAAGGCAAGGGAAAGCAAGGGAAGGCAAGGGTAACGGAAGGAACGGCACGGCAAGGGGTAACAAGGCTAAGGCACGACAACGCAGGGCTAGGCAATGCACGGAAAGGCAAGGAAAGGGTAACGCAAGGCAAGGCACGGTCAGGAGAGGCAAGGCTAATGCACGACAACGCAAGGCTAGGCAATGCACGGAAGGCAAGCAAAGAGTAACGGAAGGCAAGGAAGGCAAGGGAAACCAAGGCAAGGCAAGGGTAACGGAAGGAACGGCACGGCAAGGGGAAACAATGCTAAGGCACGACAACGCACGCTAGGCAATGCACGGCAAGGCAAGGAAAGGGTAACGCATGGGAAAGCACGGTCAGGCGAGGCAAGGCTAAGGCACGACAACCCAAGGCTAGGCAATGCACGGAAGGCAAGCAAAGAGAAACGGAAGGTAAGGAAGGAAAGGGAAAGCAAAGAAAGGCAAGTGTAACGGAAGGAACGGCACGGCAAGGGGAAACAAGGCTAAGGCACGACAACGCACGCCTAGGCAATGCACGGAAAGGCAAGCAAAGGGTAACGCAAGGAAAGGCACGGTGAGGCTAGGCAAGGCTAATGCACGAAAACGCAAGGCTAGGCGATGCACGACAATGCAAGGAAAGCTTAAAGCAAAGGAAGGCAAGGTCAGGCGAGATAAGGCTAAGGCACGACAACGCAAGGCTAGGAAATTCAGGGAAGGCAAGCAAAGAGTAACGGAAGGTAAGCAAGGCAAGGAAAAGGAAGGAAAGGCCAGGGTAACGGAAGGAACGGCACGGCAAGGGGAAACAAGTCTAAGGCACGACACCGAACGCTAGGCAATGAACGGCAAGGCAAGGAAAGGGTAACGCATTTGAAAGCACGGTCAGGCGAGGCAACGCTAAGGCACGACAACGCAAGGCTAGGCAATGCACGGAAGGCAAGCAAAGAGTAACGGAAGGTAAGGAAGGCAAGGGAAAGGAAGGAAAGGCAAGTGTAACGGAAGGAACGGCACGGCAAGGGGAAAGAAGGCTAAGGCACGAAAACGCACGGCTAGGCAATGCACGGAAAGGCAAGGAAAGGGTAATGCATGGGAAAGCACGGTCAGGCGATGCAAGGCTAAGGCATGACAACGCAAGGCTAGGCAATGCACGGAAAGCAAGCAAAGAGTAACGGAACGCAAGGAAGGCAAGGGAAAGCAAGGGAAGGCAAGGGTAACGGAAGGAACTGCACGGCAAGGGGAAACAAGGCTAAGGCACGGCAACGCAGGCTGGGCAATGCACGGCAAGGCAAGGAAAGAGTAACGGAAGGAAAGGAAGGCAAGGCAAAGCCAGGCAAGGCAAGTGTAACAAAAGGCACGCAACGGCAAGGGGAAACAAGGCTAAGGCACGACAACACACGGCTAGGAAATGCACGGCAAGGCAAGGAAAGGGTAACGCAAGGCAAGGCACGGTGAGGCTAGGCAAGGCTAATGCACGACAACGCAAGGCTAGGCAATGCACGACAATGCAAGTAAAGCTTAAAGCAAAGGAAGGCACGGTCAGGCGAGATAAGGCTAAGGCACGACAACGCAAGGCTAGGCAATGCAGGGAAGGCAAGCAAAGAGTAACGGAAGGTAAGGAAGGCAAGGGAAAGCAAGGAAAGGCAATGGTAACGGAAGGAACGGCACGGCAAGGGGAAACAAGTCTAAGGCACGACAACGCACGCTAGGCAATGCACGGCAAGGCAAGTAAAGGGTAACGCATGGGAAAGCACGGTCAGGGGAGGCAAGGCTAAGGCACGACAACGCAAGGCTTCGCAATGCACGGAAGGCAAGCAAAGAGTAACGGAAGGTAAGGAAGGCAAGGGAAAGCAAAGAAAGGCAAGTGTAACGGAAGGAACGGCACGGCAAGGGGAAACAAGGCTAAGGCACGACAACGCACGCTAGGCAATGCACGGCAAGTCAAGGAAAGGGTAACGCATGGGAAAGCACGGTCAGGCGAGGCAAGGCTAAGGAAAGCCAACGCAAGGCTAGGCAATGCACGGAAAGCAAGCAAGGAGTAACGGAATGCAAGGAAGGAAAGGGAAAGCAAGGGAAGGCAAGCGTAACGGAAGGAACGGCACGGCAAGGGGTAACAAGGCTAAGGCACGACAACACACGGCTAGGAAATGCACGGCAAGGCAAGGAAAGGGTAACGCAAGGCAAGGCACGGTGAGGCTAGACAAGGTTAATGCACGACAACGCAAGGCTAGGCAATGCACGACAATGCAAGGAAAGCTTAAAGCAAAGGAAGGCACGGTCAGGGGGGTTAAGGCTAAGGCACGACAACGCAAGGCTAGGCAATTCAGGGAAGGCAAGCAAAGAGTAACGGAAGGTAAGGAAGGCAAGTCAAAGCCAGGAAAGGCAAGTGTAACGGAAGGAACGGCACGGCAAGGGGAAACAAGGCTAAGGCACGAAAACGCACGGCTAGGCAATGCACGGAAAGGCAAGGAAAGGGTAACGCATGGGAAAGCACGGTCAAGCGATGCAAGGCTAAGGCATGACAACGCAAGGCTAGGCAATGCACGGAAAGCAAGCAAAGAGTAACGGAACGCTAGGAAGGCAAGGGAAAGCAAGGGAAGGCAAGGGTAACGGAAGGAACGGCACGGTAAGGGGAAACAAGGCTAAGGCACGACAACGCACGGCTAGGCAATGCACGGCAAGGCAAGGAAAGGGTAACGCAAGGCAAGCCACGGTGAGGCTAGGCAAGGCTAATGCACGACAACGCAAGGCTAGGCAATGCACGACAATGCAAGGAAAGCTTAAAGCAAAAAAAGGCACGGTCAGGCGAGATAAGGCTAAGGCACGACAACGCAAGGCTAGGCAATGCAGGGAAGGGAAGCAAAGAGTAACGGAAGGTAAGCAAGGCAAGGAAAAGCAAGGAAAGGCAAGGGTAACGGAAGGAACTGCACGGCAAGGGGAAACAAGGCTAAGGCACGGCAACGCAGGCTGGGCAATGCACGGCAAGGCAAGGAAAGGGTAACGCAAGGGAAAGCACGTTCAGGCGAGGCAAGGCTAAGGCACGACAACGCAAGGCTAGGCAATGCACGGAAGGCAAGCAAAGAGTAACGGAAGGTAAGGAAGGCAAGGGAAAGCAAAGAAAGGCAAGTGTAACGGAAGGAACTGCACGGCAAGGGGAAACAAGGCTAAGGCACGACAACGCACGGCTAGGCAATGCACGGCAAGGCAAGCAAAGGGTAACGCAAGGCAAGGCACGGTGAGGCTAGGCAAGGCTAATGCACGGAAACGCAAGGCTAGGCAATGCACGACAATGCAAGGAAAGCTTAAAGCAAAGGAAGGCAAGGTCAGGCGAGATAAGGCAAAGGCACGACAACGCAAGGCTAGGCAATTCAGGGAAGGCAAGCAAAGAGTAACGGAAGGTAAGGAAGGCAAGGAAAAGCAAGGAAAGGCAAGGGTAACGGAAGGAACGGCACGGCAAGGGGGAACAAGTCTAAAGCACGACACCGAACGCTAGGCAATGAACGGCAAGGCAAGGAAAGGGTAACGCATGGGAAAGCACGGTCAGGCGAGGCAAGGCTAAGGCACGACAACGCAAGGCTAGGCAATGCACGGAAGGCAAGCAAAGAGTAACGGAAGGTAAGGAAGGCAAGGGAAATCAAGGAAAGGCAAGTGTAACGGAAGGAACGGCACGGCAAGGGGAAACAAGGCTAAGGCACGACAACGCACGCTAGGCAATGCACGGCAAGGCAAGGAAAGGGTAACGCATGGGAAAGCACGGTCAGGCGAGGCAAGGCTAAGGCATGACAACGCAAGGCTAGGCAATGCACGGAAAGCAAGCAAAGAGTAACGGAACGCAAGGAAGGCAAGGGAAAGCAAGGGAAGGCAAGGGTAACGGAAGGAACGGCACGCCAATGGGTAAGAAGGCTAAGGCACGACAACGCAGGGCTAGGAAATGCACGGCTAGGGAAGGAAAGGGTAACGCAGGGGAAGGCACGGTCAGGTGAGGCAAGGATAAGGCACAACAATGCAAGGCTAGGCAATGGACGGCAAGGCAAGGAAAGAGCAACGGAAGGAAAGGAAGGCAAGGCAAAGCCAGGCAAGGCAAGTGTAACAAAAGGCACGCCACGGCAAGGGGAATCAAGGCTAAGGCACGACAACGCACGGCTAGGCAATGCACGGCAAGGCAAGGAAAGGGTAACGCAAGGCAAGGCACGGTGAGGCTAGGCAAGGCTAATGCACGACAACGCAAGGCTAGGCAATGCACGACAATGCAAGGAAAGCTTAAAGCAAAGGAAGGCACGGTCAGGCGAGATAAGGCTAAGGCACGACAACGCAAGGCTAGGCAATGCACGGAATGCAAGCAAAGAGTAACGGAAGGTAAGGAAGGCAAGGGAAAGCAAAGAAAGGCAAGTGTAACGGAAGGAACGGCACGGCAAGGGGAAACAAGGCTAAGGCACGACAACGCACGCTAGGCAAAGCACGGCAAGGCAAGGAAAGGGTAACGCATGGGAAAGCACGGTCAGGCGAGGCAAGCCTAAGGCATGACAACGCAAGGCTAGGCAATGCACGGAAAGCAAGGAAAGAGTAACGGAACGCAAGGAAGGCAAGGGAAAGCAAGGGAAGGCAAGGGTAACGGAAGGAACGGCACGGCAAGGGGTAACAAGGCTAAGGCACGACAACGCAGGGCTAGGCAATGCACGGCAAGGCAAGGAAAGAGTAACGGAAGGAAAGGAAGGCAAGGCAAAGCCAGGCAAGGCAAGTGTAACAAAAGGCACGAAACGGCAAGGGGAAACAAGGCTAAGGCACGACAACACACGGCTAGGAAATGCACGGCAAGGCAAGGAAAGGGTAACGCAAGGCAAGGCACGGTGAGGCTAGGCAAGGCTAATGCACGACAACGCAAGGCTAGGCAATGCACGACAATGCAAGTAAAGCTTAAAGCAAAGGAAGGCACGGTCAGGCGAGATAAGGCTAAGGCACGACAACGCAAGGCTAGGCAATGCAGGGAAGGCAAGCAAAGAGTAACGGAAGGTAAGGAAGGCAAGGGAAAGCAAGGAAAGGCAATGGTAACGGAAGGAACCGCACGGCAAGGGGAAACAAGTCTAAGGCACGACAACGCACGCTAGGCAATGCACGGCAAGGCAAGTAAAGGGTAACGCATGGGAAAGCACGGTCTGGGGAGGCAAGGCTAAGGCACGACAACGCAAGGCTTCGCAATGCACGGAAGGCAAGCAAAGAGTAACGGAAGGTAAGGAAGGCAAGGGAAAGCAAAGAAAGGCAAGTGTAACGGAAGGAACGGCACGGCAAGGGGAAACAAGGCTAAGGCACGACAACGCACGCTAGGCAATGCACGGCAAGACAAGGAAAGGGTAACGCATGGGAAAGCACGGTCAGGCGAGGCAAGGCTAAGGAAAGCCAACGCAAGGCTAGGCAATGCACGGAAAGCAAGCAAGGAGTAACGGAATGCAAGGAAGGAAAGGGAAAGCAAGGGAAGGCAAGGGTAACGGAAGGAACGGCACGGCAAGGGGTAACAAGGCTAAGGCACGACAACACACGGCTAGGAAATGCACGGCAAGGCAAGGAAAGGGTAACGCAAGGCAAGGCACGGTGAGGCTAGACAAGGTTAATGCACGACAACGCAAGGCTAGGCAATGCACGACAATGCAAGGAAAGCTTAAAGCAAAGGAAGGCACGGTCAGGCGAGATAAGGCTAAGGCACGACAACGCAAGGCTAGGCAATTCAGGGAAGGCAAGCAAAGAGTAACGGAAGGTAAGGAAGGCAAGGGAAAGGAAGGAAAGGCAAGTGTAACGGAAGGAACGGCACGGCAAGGGGAAACAAGGCTAGGCACGACAACGCACGGCTAGGCAATGCACGGAAAGGCAAGGACAGGGTAACGCATGGGAAAGCACGGTCAGGCGATGCAAGGCTAAGGCATGACAACGCAAGGCTAGGCAATGCACGGCAAGGCAAGGAAAGGGTAACGCAGGGGAAGGCACGGTCAGGTGAGGCAAGGATAAGGCACGACAATGCAAGGCTAGGCAATGCACGGCAAGGCAAGGAAAGAGTAACGGAAGGAAAGGAAGGCAAGTCAAAGCCAGGAAAGGCAAGTGTAACAAAAGGCACGCCACGGCAAGGGGAAACAAGGCTAAGGCACGACTACGCACGGCTAGGCAATACACGGCAAAGCAAGGAAAGGGTAACGCAAGGCAAGGCACGGTGAGGCTAGGCAAGGCTAATGCACGACAACGCAAGGCTAGGCAATGCACGACAATGCAAGGAAAGCTTAAAGCAAAGGAAGGCACAGTCAGGCGAGATAAGGCTAAGGCACGACAACGCAAGGCTAGGCAATGCACGGAAGGCAAGCAAAGAGTAACGGAAGGTAAGGAAGGCAAGGGAAAGCAAAGAAAGGCAAGTGTAACGGAAGGAACGTCACGGCAAGGGGAAACAAGGCTAAGGCACGACAACGCACGCTAGGCAATGCACGGCAAGGCATGGAAAGGGTAACGCATGGGAAAGCACGGTCAGGCGAGGCAAGGCTAAGGAAAGCCAACGCAAGGCTAGGCAATGCACGGAAAGTAAGCAAGGTGTAACGGAATGCAAGTAAGGAAAGGGAAAGCAAAGAAAGGCAAGTGTAACGGAAGGAACGGCACGGCAAGTGGAAACAAGGCTAAGGCACGACAAGGCACGGCTAGGCAATGCACGGCAAGGCAAGCAAAGGGTAACGCAAGGAAAGGCACGGTGAGGCTAGGCAAGGCTAATGCACGAAAACGCAAGGCTAGGCGATGCACGACAATGCAAGGAAAGAGTAAAGGAAGGTAAGGAAGGCAAGGGAAAGCAAGGAAAGGCAATGGTAACGGAAGGAACGGCACGGCAAGGGGAAACAAGGCTAAGGCACGACAACGCAGGGCTAGGCAATGCATGGCAAGGCAAGGAAAGGGTAACGCTGGGGAAGGCACGGTCAGGTGAGGCAAGGATAAGGCACGACAATGCAAGGCTAGGCAATGCACGGCAAGGCTAGGAAAGAGTAACGGAAGGAAAGGAAGGCAAGTCAAAGCCAGGAAAGGCAAGTGTAACAAAAGGCACGCCACGGCAAGGGGAAACAAGGCTAAGGCACGACAACGCACGGCTAGGCAATGCACGGCAAGGCAAGGAAAGGGTAACGCAAGGCAAAGCACGGTGAGGCTAGGCAAGGCTAATGCACGACAACGCAAGGCTAGGCAATGCACGACAATGCAAGGAAAGCTTAAAGCAAAGGAAGGCACGGTCAGGCGAGATAAGGCTAAGGCACGACAACGCAAGGCTAGGCAATGCAGGGAAGGGAAGCAAAGAGTAACGGAAGGTAAGCAAGGCAAGGAAAAGCAAGGAAAGGCAAGGGTAACGGAAGGAACTGCACGGCAAGGGGAAACAACTCTAAGGCACGGCAACGCACGCTAGGCAATGCACGGCAAGGCAAGGAAAGGGTAACGCATGGGAAAGCACGGTCAGGCGAGGCAAGGCTAAGGCATGACAACGCAAGGCTAGGCAATGCACGGAAAGCAAGCAAAGAGTAACGGAACGCAAGGAAGGCAAGGGAAAGCAAGGGAAGGCAAGGGTAACGGAAGGAACGGCACGGCAAGGGGTAAGAAGGCTAAGGCAGGACAACGCAGGGCTAGGCAATGCACGGCAAGGCAAGGAAAGGGTAACGCAGGGGAAGGCACGGTCAGGTGAGGCAAGGATAAGGCACGACAATGCAAGGCTAGGCAATGCACGGCAAGGCAAGGAAAGAATACCGGAAGGAAAGGAAGGCAAGGCAAAGCCAGGCAAGGCAAGTGTAACAAAAGGCACGCCACGGCAAGGGGAATCAAGGCTAAGGAACGACAACGCACGGCTAGGCAATGCACGGCAAGGCAAGGAAAGGGTAACGCAAGGCAAGGCACGGTGAGGCTAGGCAAGGCTAATGCACGACAACGCAAGGCTAGGCAATGCACGACAATGCAAGGAAAGCTTAAAGCAAAGGAAGGCACGGTCAGGCGAGATAAGGGTAAGGCACGACAACGCAAGGCTAGGCAATGCACGGAAGGCAAGCAAAGAGTAACGGAAGGTAAGTAAGGCAAGGGAAAGCAAAGAAAGGCAAGTGTAACGGAAGGAACGGCACGGCAAGGGGAAACAAGGCTATGGCACGACAACGCAAGGCTAGGCAATGCACGGCAAGGCAAGGAAAGAGTAACGGAAGGAAAGGAAGGCAAGGCAAAGCCAGGCAAGGCAAGTGTAACAAAAGGCACGCAACGGCAAGGGGAAACAAGGCTAAGGCACGACAACACACGGCTAGGAAATGCACGGCAAGGCAAGGAAAGGGTAACGCAAGGCAAGGCACGGTGAGGCTAGGCAAGGCTAATGCACGACAACGCAAGGCTAGGCAATGCACGACAATGCAAGTAAAGCTTAAAGCAAAGGAAGGCACGGTCAGGCGAGATAAGTCTAAGGCACGACAACGCAAGGCTAGGCAATGCAGGGAAGGGAAGCAAAGAGTAACGGAAGGTAAGCAAGGCAAGGAAAAGCAAGGAAAGGCAAGGGTAACGGAAGGAACTGCACGGCAAGGGGAAACAAGGCTAAGGCACGGCAACGCAGGCTGGGCAATGCACGGCAAGGCAAGGAAAGGGTAACGCATGGGAAAGCACGTTCAGGCGAGGCAAGGCTAAGGCACGACAACGCAAGGCTAGGCAATGCACGACAATGCAAGTAAAGCTTAAAGCAAAGGAAGGCACGGTCAGGCGAGATAAGGCTAAGGCACGACAACGCAAGGCTAGGCAATGCACGGAAGGCAAGCAAAGAGTAACGGAAGGTAAGGAAGGCAAGGGAAAGCAAGGAAAGGCAATGGTAACGGAAGGAACGGCACTGCAAGGGGAAACAAGGCTAAGGCACGACAACGCACGCTAGGCAATGCACGGCAAGGCAAGGAAAGGGTAACGCATGGGAAAGCACGGTCAGGCGAGGCAAGGCTAAGGCACGACAACCCAAGGCTAGGCAATGCACGGAAGGCAAGCAAAGAGAAACGGAAGGTAAGGAAGGAAAGGGAAAGCAAAGAAAGGCAAGTGTAACGGAAGGAACGGCACGGCAAGGGGAAACAAGGCTAAGGCACGACAAGGCACGGCTAGGCAAGGCACGGCAAGGCAAGCAAACGGTAACGCAAGGAAAGGCACGGTGAGGCTAGGCAAGGCTAATGCACGAAAACGCATGGCTAGGCGATGCACGACAATGCAAGGAAAGCTTAAAGCAAAGGAAGGCAAGGTCAGGCGAGATAAGGCTAAGGCACGACAACGCAAGGCTAGGAAATTCAGGGAAGGCAAGTAAAGAGTAACGGAAGGTAAGCAAGGCAAGGAAAAGGAAGGAAAGGCCAGGGTAACGGAAGGAACGGCACGGCAAGGGGAAACAAGGCTAAGGCACGGCAACGCAGGCTAGGCAATGCACGGCAAGGCAAGGAAAGGGTAACGCATGGGAAAGCACGTTCAGGCGAGGCAAGGATAAGGCACAACAACGCAAGGCTAGGCAATGCACGGAAGGCAAGCAAAGAGTAACGGAAGGTAAGGAAGGCAAGGGAAAGGAAGGAAAGGCAAGTGTAACGGAAGGAACGTCACGGCAAGGGGAAACAAGGCTAAGGCACGACAACGCACGCTAGGCAATGCACGGCAAGGCATGGAAAGGGTAACGCATGGGAAAGCACGGTCAGGCGAGGCAAGGCTAAGGAAAGCCAACGCAAGGCTAGGCAATGCACGGAAAGTAAGCAAGGTGTAACGGAATGCAAGTAAGGAAAGGGAAAGCAAAGAAAGGCAAGTGTAACGGAAGGAACGGCACGGCAAGTGGAAACAAGGCTAAGGCACGACAAGGCACGGCTAGGCAATGCACGGCAAGGCAAGCAAAGGGTAACGCAAGGAAAGGCACGGTGAGGCTAGGCAAGGCTAATGCACGAAAACGCAAGGCTAGGCGATGCACGACAATGCAAGGAAAGAGTAAAGGAAGGTAAGGAAGGCAAGGGAAAGCAAGGAAAGGCAATGGTAACGGAAGGAACGGCACGGCAAGGGGAAACAAGGCTAAGGCACGACAACGCAGGGCTAGGCAATGCATGGCAAGGCAAGGAAAGGGTAACGCTGGGGAAGGCACGGTCAGGTGAGGCAAGGATAAGGCACGACAATGCAAGGCTAGGCAATGCACGGCAAGGCTAGGAAAGAGTAACGGAAGGAAAGGAAGGCAAGTCAAAGCCAGGAAAGGCAAGTGTAACAAAAGGCACGCCACGGCAAGGGGAAACAAGGCTAAGGCACGACAACGCACGGCTAGGCAATGCACGGCAAGGCAAGGAAAGGGTAACGCAAGGCAAAGCACGGTGAGGCTAGGCAAGGCTAATGCACGACAACGCAAGGCTAGGCAATGCACGACAATGCAAGGAAAGCTTAAAGCAAAGGAAGGCACGGTCAGGCGAGATAAGGCTAAGGCACGACAACGCAAGGCTAGGCAATGCAGGGAAGGGAAGCAAAGAGTAACGGAAGGTAAGCAAGGCAAGGAAAAGCAAGGAAAGGCAAGGGTAACGGAAGGAACTGCACGGCAAGGGGAAACAACTCTAAGGCACGGCAACGCACGCTAGGCAATGCACGGCAAGGCAAGGAAAGGGTAACGCATGGGAAAGCACGGTCAGGCGAGGCAAGGCTAAGGCATGACAACGCAAGGCTAGGCAATGCACGGAAAGCAAGCAAAGAGTAACGGAACGCAAGGAAGGCAAGGGAAAGCAAGGGAAGGCAAGGGTAACGGAAGGAACGGCACGGCAAGGGGTAAGAAGGCTAAGGCAGGACAACGCAGGGCTAGGCAATGCACGGCAAGGCAAGGAAAGGGTAACGCAGGGGAAGGCACGGTCAGGTGAGGCAAGGATAAGGCACGACAATGCAAGGCTAGGCAATGCACGGCAAGGCAAGGAAAGAATACCGGAAGGAAAGGAAGGCAAGGCAAAGCCAGGCAAGGCAAGTGTAACAAAAGGCACGCCACGGCAAGGGGAATCAAGGCTAAGGAACGACAACGCACGGCTAGGCAATGCACGGCAAGGCAAGGAAAGGGTAACGCAAGGCAAGGCACGGTGAGGCTAGGCAAGGCTAATGCACGACAACGCAAGGCTAGGCAATGCACGACAATGCAAGGAAAGCTTAAAGCAAAGGAAGGCACGGTCAGGCGAGATAAGGGTAAGGCACGACAACGCAAGGCTAGGCAATGCACGGAAGGCAAGCAAAGAGTAACGGAAGGTAAGTAAGGCAAGGGAAAGCAAAGAAAGGCAAGTGTAACGGAAGGAACGGCACGGCAAGGGGAAACAAGGCTATGGCACGACAACGCAAGGCTAGGCAATGCACGGCAAGGCAAGGAAAGAGTAACGGAAGGAAAGGAAGGCAAGGCAAAGCCAGGCAAGGCAAGTGTAACAAAAGGCACGCAACGGCAAGGGGAAACAAGGCTAAGGCACGACAACACACGGCTAGGAAATGCACGGCAAGGCAAGGAAAGGGTAACGCAAGGCAAGGCACGGTGAGGCTAGGCAAGGCTAATGCACGACAACGCAAGGCTAGGCAATGCACGACAATGCAAGTAAAGCTTAAAGCAAAGGAAGGCACGGTCAGGCGAGATAAGGCTAAGGCACGACAACGCAAGGCTAGGCAATGCAGGGAAGGGAAGCAAAGAGTAAGGGAAGGTAAGCAAGGCAAGGAAAAGCAAGGAAAGGCAAGGGTAACGGAAGGAACTGCACGGCAAGGGGAAACAAGGCTAAGGCACGGCAACGCAGGCTGGGCAATGCACGGCAAGGCAAGGAAAGGGTAACGCATGGGAAAGCACGTTCAGGCGAGGCAAGGCTAAGGCACGACAACGCAAGGCTAGGCAATGCACGACAATGCAAGGAAAGCTTAAAGCAAAGGAAGGCACGGTCAGGCGAGATAAGGCTAAGGCACGACAACGCAAGGCTAGGCAATGCACGGAAGGCAAGCAAAGAGTAACGGAAGGTAAGGAAGGCAAGGGAAAGCAAGGAAAGGCAATGGTAACGGAAGGAACGGCACTGCAAGGGGAAACAAGGCTAAGGCACGACAACGCACGCTAGGCAATGCACGGCAAGGCAAGGAAAGGGTAACGCATGGGAAAGCACGGTCAGGCGAGGCAAGGCTAAGGCACGACAACCCAAGGCTAGGCAATGCACGGAAGGCAAGCAAAGAGAAACGGAAGGTAAGGAAGGAAAGGGAAAGCAAAGAAAGGCAAGTGTAACGGAAGGAACGGCACGGCAAGGGGAAACAAGGCTAAGGCACGACAAGGCACGGCTAGGCAAGGCACGGCAAGGCAAGCAAACGGTAACGCAAGGAAAGGCACGGTGAGGCTAGGCAAGGCTAATGCACGAAAACGCATGGCTAGGCGATGCACGACAATGCAAGGAAAGCTTAAAGCAAAGGAAGGCAAGGTCAGGCGAGATAAGGCTAAGGCACGACAACGCAAGGCTAGGAAATTCAGGGAAGGCAAGTAAAGAGTAACGGAAGGTAAGCAAGGCAAGGAAAAGGAAGGAAAGGCCAGGGTAACGGAAGGAACGGCACGGCAAGGGGAAACAAGGCTAAGGCACGGCAACGCAGGCTAGGCAATGCACGGCAAGGCAAGGAAAGGGTAACGCATGGGAAAGCACGTTCAGGCGAGGCAAGGATAAGGCACAACAACGCAAGGCTAGGCAATGCACGGAAGGCAAGCAAAGAGTAACGGAAGGTAAGGAAGGCAAGGGAAAGGAAGGAAAGGCAAGTGTAACGGAAGGAACGGCACGGCAAGGGGAAACAAGGCTAAGGCACGACAACGCACGGCTAGGCAATGCACGGCAAGGCAAGGTAAGGGTAACGCATGGGAAAGCACGGTCAGGCGATGTAAGGCTAAGGCATGACAACGCAAGGCTGGCAATGCACGGAAAGCAAGCAAAGAGTAACGGAACGCAAGGAAGGCATGGGAAAGCAAGGGAAGGCAATGGTAACGGAAGGAACGGCACGGCAAGGGGTAAGAAGGGTAAGGCACGACAACGCAGGGCTAGGCAATGCACGGCAAGGCAAGGAAAGGGTAACGCAGGGGAAGGCACGGTCAGGTGAGGCAAGGATAAGGCACGACAATGCAAGGCTAGGCAATGCACGGCAAGGCAAGGAAAGAGTACCGGAAGGAAAGGAAGGCAAGGCAAAGCCAGGCAAGGCAAGTGTAACAAAAGGCACGCCACGGCAAGGGGAATGAAGGCTAAGGCACGACAACGCACGGCTAGGCAATGCACGGCAAGGCAAGGAAAGGGTAACGCAAGGCAAGGCACGGTGAGGCTAGGCAAGGCTAATGCACGACAACGCAAGGCTAGGCAATGCACGACAATGCAAGGAAAGCTTAAAGCAAAGGAAGGCACGGTCAGGCGAGATAAGGCTAAGGCACGACAACGCAAGGCTAGGCAATGCACGGAAGGCAAGCAAAGAATAACGGAAGGTAAGGAAGGCAAGGGAAAGCAAAGAAAGGCAAGTGTAACGGAAGGAACGGCACGGCCAGGGGAAACAAGGCTATGGCACGACAACGCAGGGCTAGGCAATGCACGGCAAGGCAAGGAAAGCGTAACGCATGGGAAAGCACGGTCAGGCGAGGCAAGGCTAAGGAAAGCAAACGCAAGGCTAGGCAATGCACGGAAAGCAAGCAAGGAGTAACGGAATGCAAGGAAGGAAAGGGAAAGCAAGGGAAGGCAAGGGTAACGGAAGGAACGGCACGGCAAGGGGAAACAAGGCTAAGGCACGACAACGCACCCTAGGGAATGCACGGCAAGGGAAGGAAAGGGTAACGCATGGGAAAGCACGGTCAGGCGAGGTAAGGCTAAGGAAAGCCAACGCAAGGCTAGGCAATGCACGGAAAGCAAGCAAGGAGTAACGGAATGCAAGGAAGGAAAGGGAAAGCAAGGGAAGGCAAGGGTAACGGAAGGAACGGCACGGCAAGGGGTAACAAGGCTAAGGCACGACAACACACGGCTAGGAAATGCACGGCAAGGCAAGGAAAGGGTAACGCAAGGCAAGGCACGGTGAGGCTAGGCAAGGTTAATGCACGACAACGCAAGGCTAGGCAATGCACGACAATGCAAGGAAAGCTTAAAGCAAAGGAAGGCACGGTCAGGCGAGACAGGGCTAAGGCACGACAACGCAAGGCTAGGCAATGCACGGAAGGCAAGCAAAGAGTAACGGAAGGTAAGGAAGGCAAGGGAAAGCAAGGAAAGGCAATGGTAACGGAAGGAACGGCACGGCAAGGGGAAACAAGGCTAAGGCACGACAACGCACGCTAGGCAATGCACGGCAAGGGAAGGAAAGGGTAACGCATGGGAAAGCACGGTCAGGCGAGGCAAGGCTAAGGAAAGCCAACGCAAGGCTAGGCAATGCACGGAAAGCAAGCAAGGAGTAACGGAATGCAAGGAAGGAAAGGGAAAGCAAGGGAAGGCAAGGGTAACGGAAGGAACATCACGGCAAGGGGAAACAAGGCTAAGGCACGACAACGCACGCTAGGCAATGCACGGCAAGGCAAGGAAAGGGTAACGCATGGGAAAGCACGGTCAGGCGAGGTAAGGCTAAGGAAAGCCAACGCAAGGCTAGGCAATGCACGGAAAGGAAGCAAGGAGTAACGGAATGCAAGGAAGGAAAGGGAAAGCAAGGGAAGGCAAGGGTAACGGAAGGAACGGCAAGGCAAGGGGTAACAAGGCTAAGGCACGACAACACACGGCTAGGAAATGCACGGCAAGGCAAGGAAAGGGTAACGCAAGGCAAGGCACGGTGAGGCTAGGCAAGGTTAATGCAAGACAACGCAAGGCTAGGCAATGCACGACAATGCAAGGAAAGCTTAAAGCAAAGGAAGGCACGGTGAGGCGAGATAAGGCTAAGGCACGACAACGCAAGGCTAGGCAATGCACGGAAGGCAAGTAAAGAGTAACGGAAGGTAAGCAAGGCAAGGAAAAGGAAGGAAAGGCCAGGGTAACGGAAGGAACGGCACGGCAAGGGGAAACAAGGCTAAGGCACGGCAACGCAGTCTAGGCAATGCACGGCAAGGCAAGGAAAGGGTAACGCATGGGAAAGCACGTTCAGGCGAGGCAAGGCTAAGGCACAACAACGCGAGGCTAGGCAATGCACGGAAGGCAAGCAAAGAGTAACGGAAGGTAAGGAAGGCAAGGGAAAGGAAGGAAAGGCAAGTGTAACGGAAGGAACGGCACGGCAAGGGGAAACAAGGCTAAGGCACGACAACGCACGCTAGGCAATGCACGGCAAGGCAAGGAAAGGGTAACGGAAGGAAAGGAAGGCAAGGCAAAGCCAGGCAAGGCAAGTGTAACAAAAGGCACGCAACGGCAAGGGGAAACAAGGCTAAGGCACGACAACACACGGCTAGGAAATGCACGGCAAGGCAAGGAAAGGGTAACGCAAGGCAAGGCACGGTGAGGCTAGGCAAGGCTAATGCACGACAACGCAAGGCTAGGCAAGGCACGGCAATGCAAGGAAAGCTTAAAGCAAAGGAAGGCACGGTCAGGCGAGATAAGGCTAAGGCACGACAACGCAAGGCTAGGCAATGCAGGGAAGGGAAGCAAAGAGTAACGGAAGGTAAGCAAGGCAAGGAAAAGCAAGGAAAGGCAAGGGTAACGGAAGGAACTGCACGGCAAGGGGAAACAAGGCTAAGGCACGGCAACGCAGGCTGGGCAATGCACGGCAAGGCAAGGAAAGGGTAACGCATGGGAAAGCACGTTCAGGCGAGGCAAGGCTAAGGCACGACAACGCAAGGCTAGGCAATGCACGGAAGGCAAGCAAAGAGTAACGGAAGGTAAGGAAGGCAAGGGAAAGCAAGGAAAGGCAAGTGTAACCGAAGGGACGGCACGGCAAGGGGAAACAAGGCTAAGGCACGACAACGCACGCTAGGCAATGCACGGCAAGGCAAGGAAAGGGTAACGCATGGGAAAGCACGGTCAGGCGAGGCAAGGCTAAGGCATGACAACGCAAGGCTAGGCAATGCACGGAAAGCAAGCAAAGAGTAACGGAACGCAAGGAAGGCAAGGGAAAGCAAGGGAAGGCAAGGGTAACGGAAGGAACGGCACGGCAAGGGGTAAGAGGGCTAAGGCACGACAACGCAGGGCTAGGCAATGCACGGCAAGGCAAGGAAAGGGTAACGCAGGGGAAGGCACGGTCAGGTGAGGCAAGGATAAGGCACGACAATGCAAGGCTAGGCAATGCACGGCAAGGCAAGGAAAGAATACCGGAAGGAAAGGAAGGCAAGGCAAAGCCAGGTAAGGCAAGTGTAATAAAAGGCACGCCACGGCAAGGGGAATCAAGGCTAAGGCACGACAACGCACGGCTAGGCAATGCACGGCAAGGCAAGGAAAGGGTAACGCAAGGCAAGGCACGGTGAGGCTAGGCAAGGCTAATGCACGACAACGCAAGGCTAGGCAATGCACGACAATGCAAGGAAAGCTTAAAGCAAAGGAAGGCACGGTCAGGCGAGATAAGGCGAAGGCACGACAACGCAAGGCTAGGCAATGCACGGAAGGCAAGCAAAGAGTAACGGAAGGTAAGGAAGGCAAGGGAAAGCAAAGAAAGGCAAGTGTAACGGAAGGAACGGCACGGCAAGGGGAAACAAGGCTATGGCACGACAACGCAGGGCTAGGCAATGCACGGCAAGGCAAGGAAAGAGTAACGGAAGGAAAGGAAGGCAAGGCAAAGCCAGGCAAGGCAAGTGTAACAAAAGGCACGCAACGGCAAGGGGAAACAAGGCTAAGGCACGACAACACACGGCTAGGAAATGCACGGCAAGGCAAGGAAAGGGTAACGCAAGGCAAGGCACGGTGAGGCTAGGCAAGGCTAATGCACGACAACGCAAGGCTAGGCAATGCACGACAATGCAAGTAAAGCTTAAAGCAAAGGAAGGCACGGTCAGGCGAGATAAGGCTAAGGCACGACAACGCAAGGCTAGGCAATGCACGGAAGGCAAGCAAAGTGTAACGGAAGGTAAGGAAGGCAAGGGAAAGCAAAGAAAGGCAAGTGTAACGGAAGGAACGGCACGGCAAGGGGAAAAAAGGCTATGGCACGACAACGCACGCTAGGCAATGCACGGGAAGGCAAGGAAAGGGTAACGCATGGGAAAGCACGGTCAGGCGAGGCAAGGCTAAGGAAAGCCAACGCAAGGCTAGGCAATGCACGGAAAGCAAGCAAGGAGTAACGGAATGCAAGGAAGGAAAGGGAAAGCAAGGGAAGGCAAGGGTAACGGAAGGGACGGCACGGCAAGGGGAAACAAGGCTAAGGCACGACAACGCACGCTAGGCAATGCACGGCAAGGCAAGGAAAGGGTAACGCATGGGAAAGCACGGTCAGGCGAGGTAAGGGCTAAGGAAAGCCAACGCAAGGCTAGGCAATGCACGGAAAGCAAGCAAGGAGTAACGGAATGCAAGGAAGGAAAGGGAAAGCAAGGTCAGGCAAGGGTAAAGGAAGGAACGGCACGGCAAGGGGTAACAAGGCTAAGGCACGACAACACACGGGTAGGAAATGCACGGCAAGGCAAGGAAAGGGTAACGCATGGCAAGGCACGGTGAGGCTAGGCAAGGTTAATCCACGACAACGCAAGGCTAGGCAATGCACGACAATGCAAGGAAAGCTTAAAGCAAAGGAAGGCACGGTCAGGCGAGATAAGGCTAAGGCACGACAACGCAAGGCTAGGCAATGCACGGAAGGCAAGCAAAGAGTAACGGAAGGTAAGGAAGGCAAGGGAAAGCAAGGAAAGGCAATGGTAACGGAAGGAACGGCACTGCAAGGGGAAACAAGGCTAAGGCACGACAACGCACGCTAGGCAATGCACGGCAAGGCAAGGAAAGGGTAACGCATGGGAAAGCACGGTCAGGCGAGGCAAGGCTAAGGCACGACAACCCAAGGCTAGGCAATGCACGGAAGGCAAGCAAAGAGAAACGGAAGGTAAGGAAGGAAAGGGAAAGCAAAGAAAGGCAAGTGTAACGGAAGGAACGGCACGGCAAGGGGAAACAAGGCTAAGGCACGACAAGGCACGGCTAGGCAAGGCACGGCAAGGCAAGCAAACGGTAACGCAAGGAAAGGCACGGTGAGGCTAGGCAAGGCTAATGCACGAAAACGCATGGCTAGGCGATGCACGACAATGCAAGGAAAGCTTAAAGCAAAGGAAGGCAAGGTCAGGCGAGATAAGGCTAAGGCACGACAACGCAAGGCTAGGAAATTCAGGGAAGGCAAGTAAAGAGTAACGGAAGGTAAGCAAGGCAAGGAAAAGGAAGGAAAGGCCAGGGTAACGGAAGGAACGGCACGGCAAGGGGAAACAAGGCTAAGGCACGGCAACGCAGGCTAGGCAATGCACGGCAAGGCAAGGAAAGGGTAACGCATGGGAAAGCACGTTCAGGCGAGGCAAGGCTAAGGCACAACAACGCAAGGCTAGGCAATGCACGGAAGGCAAGCAAAGAGTAACGGAAGGTAAGGAAGGCAAGGGAAAGGAAGGAAAGGCAAGTGTAACGGAAGGAACGGCACGGCAAGGGGAAACAAGGCTAAGGCACGACAACGCACGGCTAGGCAATGCACGGCAAGGCAAGGAAAGGGTAACGCATGGGAAAGCACGGTCAGGCGATGTAAGGCTAAGGCATGACAACGCAAGGCTGGCAATGCACGGAAAGCAAGCAAAGAGTAACGGAACGCAAGGAAGGCATGGGAAAGCAAGGGAAGGCAATGGTAACGGAAGGAACGGCACGGCAAGGGGTAAGAAGGCTAAGGCACGACAACGCAGGGCTAGGCAATGCATGGCAAGGCAAGGAAAGGGTAACGCAGGGGAAGGCACGGTCAGGTGAGGAAGGATAAGGCACGACAATGCAAGGCTAGGCAATGCACGGCAAGGCAAGGAAAGAGTACCGGAAGGAAAGGAAGGCAAGGCAAAGCCAGGCAAGGCAAGTGTAACAAAAGGCACGCCACGGCAAGGGGAATCAAGGCTAAGGCACGACAACGCACGGCTAGGCAATGCACGGCAAGGCAAGGAAAGGGTAACGCAAGGCAAGGCACGGTGAGGCTAGGCAAGGCTAATGCACGACAACGCAAGGCTAGGCAATGCACGACAATGCAAGGAAAGCTTAAAGCAAAGGAAGGCACGGTCAGGCGAGATAAGGCTAAGGCACGACAACGCAAGGCTAGGCAATGCACGGAAGGCAAGCAAAGAGTAACGGAAGGTAAGGAAGGCAAGGGAAAGCAAAGAAAGGCAAGTGTAACGGAAGGAACGGCACGGCCAGGGGAAACAAGGCTATGGCACGACAACGCAGGGCTAGGCAATGCACGGCAAGGCAAGGAAAGCGTAACACATGGGAAAGCACGGTCAGGCGAGGCAAGGCTAAGGAAAGCCAACGCAAGGCTAGGCAATGCACGGAAAGCAAGCAAGGAGTAACGGAATGCAAGGAAGGAAAGGGAAAGCACGGGAAGGCAAGGGTAACGGAAGGAACGGCACGGCAAGGGGAAACAAGGCTAAGGCACGACAACGCACCCTACGCAATGCACGGCAAGGGAAGTAAAGGGTAACGCATGGGAAAGCACGGTCAGGCGAGGTAAGGCTAAGGAAAGCCAACGCAAGGCTAGGCAATGCACGGAAAGCAAGCAAGGAGTAACGGAATGCAAGGAAGGAAAGGGAAAGCAAGGGAAGGCAAGGGTAACGGAAGGAACGGCACGGCAAGGGGTAACAAGGCTAAGGCACGACAACACACGGCTAGGAAATGCACGGCAAGGCAAGGAAAGGGTAACGCAAGGCAAGGCACGGTGAGGCTAGGCAAGGTTAATGCACGACAACGCAAGGCTAGGCAATGCACGACAATGCAAGGAAAGCTTAAAGCAAAGGAAGGCACGGTCAGGCGAGACAAGGCTAAGGCACGACAACGCAAGGCTAGGCAATGCACGGAAGGCAAGCAAAGAGTAACGAAAGGTAAGGAAGGCAAGGGAAAGCAAGGAAAGGCAATGGTAACGGAAGGAACGGCACGGCAAGGGGAAACAAGGCTAAGGCACGACAACGCACGCTAGGCAATGCACGGCAAGGCAAGGAAAGGGTAACGCATGGGAAAGCACGGTCAGGCGAGGCAAGGCTAAGGCACGACAACCCAAGGCTAGGCAATGCACGGAAGGCAAGCAAAGAGAAACGGAAGGTAAGGAAGGAAAGGGAAAGCAAAGAAAGGCAAGTGTAACGGAAGGAACGGCACGGCAAGGGGAAACAAGTCTAAGGCACGACAAGGCACGGCTAGGCAATGCACGGCAAGGCAAGCAAACGGTAACGCAAGGAAAGGCACGGTGAGGCTAGGCAAGGCTAATGCACGAAAACGCATGGCTAGGCGATGCACGACAATGCAAGGAAAGCTTAAAGCAAAGGAAGGCAAGGTCAGGCGAGATAAGGCTAAGGCACGACAACGCAAGGCTAGGAAATTCAGGGAAGGCAAGTAAAGAGTAACGGAAGGTAAGCAAGGCAAGGAAAAGGAAGGAAAGGCCAGGGTAACGGAAGGAACGGCACGGCAAGGGGAAACAAGGCTAAGGCACGGCAACGCAGGCTAGGCAATGCACGGCAAGGCAAGGAAAGGGTAACGCATGGGAAAGCACGGTCAGGCGAGGCAAGGCTAAGGCATGACAACGGAAGGCTAGGCAATGCACGGAAAACAAGCAAAGAGTAACGGAACGCAAGGAAGGCAAGGGAAAGCAAGGGAAGGCAAGGGTAACGGAAGGAACGTCACGGCAAGGGGAATCAAGGCTAAGGCACGACAACGCACGGCTAGGCAATGCACGGCAAGGCAAGGAAAGGGTAACGCAAGGCAAGGCACGGTGAGGCTAGGCAAGGCTAATGCACGACAACGCAAGGCTAGGCAATGCACGACAATGCAAGGAAAGCTTAAAGCAAAGGAAGGCACGGTCAGGCGAGATAAGGCGAAGGCACGACAACGCAAGGCTAGGCAATGCACGGAAGGCAAGCAAAGAGTAACGGAAGGTAAGGAAGGCAAGGGAAAGCAAAGAAAGGCAAGTGTAACGGAAGGAACGGCACGGCAAGGGGAAACAAGGCTATGGCACGACAACGCAGGGCTAGGCAATGCACGGCAAGGCAAGGAAAGAGTAACGGAAGGAAAGGAAGGCAAGGCAAAGCCAGGCAAGGCAAGTGTAACAAAAGGCACGCAACGGCAAGGGGAAACAAGGCTAAGGCACGACAACACACGGCTAGGAAATGCACGGCAAGGCAAGGAAAGGGTAACGCAAGGCAAGGCACGGTGAGGCTAGGCAAGGCTAATGCACGACAACGCAAGGCTAGGCAATGCACGACAATGCAAGTAAAGCTTAAAGCAAAGGAAGGCACGGTCAGGCGAGATAAGGCTAAGGCACGACAACGCAAGGCTAGGCAATGCACGGAAGGCAAGCAAAGTGTAACGGAAGGTAAGGAAGGCAAGGGAAAGCAAAGAAAGGCAAGTGTAACGGAAGGAACGGCACGGCAAGGGGAAACAAGGCTATGGCACGACAACGCACGCTAGGCAATGCACGGGAAGGCAAGGAAAGGGTAACGCATGGGAAAGCACGGTCAGGCGAGGCAAGGCTAAGGAAAGCCAACGCAAGGCTAGGCAATGCACGGAAAGCAAGCAAGGAGTAACGGAATGCAAGGAAGGAAAGGGAAAGCAAGGGAAGGCAAGGGTAACGGAAGGGACGGCACGGCAAGGGGAAACAAGGCTAAGGCACGACAACGCACGCTAGGCAATGCACGGCAAGGCAAGGAAAGGGTAACGCATGGGAAAGCACGGTCAGGCGAGGTAAGGCTAAGGAAAGCCAACGCAAGGCTAGGCAATGCACGGAAAGCAAGCAAGGAGTAACGGAATGCAAGGAAGGAAAGGGAAAGCAAGGGAAGGCAAGGGTAAAGGAAGGAACGGCACGGCAAGGGGTAACAAGGCTAAGGCACGACAACACACGGGTAGGAAATGCACGGCAAGGCAAGGAAAGGGTAACGCATGGCAAGGCACGGTGAGGCTAGGCAAGGTTAATGCACGACAACGCAAGGCTAGGCAATGCACGACAATGCAAGGAAAGCTTAAAGCAAAGGAAGGCACGGTCAGGCGAGATAAGGCTAAGGCACGACAACGCAAGGCTAGGCAATGCACGGAAGGCAAGCAAAGAGTAACGGAAGGTAAGGAAGGCAAGGGAAAGCAAGGAAAGGCAATGGTAACGGAAGGAACGGCACTGCAAGGGGAAACAAGGCTAAGGCACGACAACGCACGCTAGGCAATGCACGGCAAGGCAAGGAAAGGGTAACGCATGGGAAAGCACGGTCAGGCGAGGCAAGGCTAAGGCACGACAACCCAAGGCTAGGCAATGCACGGAAGGCAAGCAAAGAGAAACGGAAGGTAAGGAAGGAAAGGGAAAGCAAAGAAAGGCAAGTGTAACGGAAGGAACGGCACGGCAAGGGGAAACAAGGCTAAGGCACGACAAGGCACGGCTAGGCAAGGCACGGCAAGGCAAGCAAACGGTAACGCAAGGAAAGGCACGGTGAGGCTAGGCAAGGCTAATGCACGAAAACGCATGGCTAGGCGATGCACGACAATGCAAGGAAAGCTTAAAGCAAAGGAAGGCAAGGTCAGGCGAGATAAGGCTAAGGCACGACAACGCAAGGCTAGGAAATTCAGGGAAGGCAAGTAAAGAGTAACGGAAGGTAAGCAAGGCAAGGAAAAGGAAGGAAAGGCCAGGGTAACGGAAGGAACGGCACGGCAAGGGGAAACAAGGCTAAGGCACGGCAACGCAGGCTAGGCAATGCACGGCAAGGCAAGGAAAGGGTAACGCATGGGAAAGCACGTTCAGGCGAGGCAAGGCTAAGGCACAACAACGCAAGGCTAGGCAATGCACGGAAGGCAAGCAAAGAGTAACGGAAGGTAAGGAAGGCAAGGGAAAGGAAGGAAAGGCAAGTGTAACGGAAGGAACGGCACGGCAAGGGGAAACAAGGCTAAGGCACGACAACGCACGGCTAGGCAATGCACGGCAAGGCAAGGAAAGGGTAACGCATGGGAAAGCACGGTCAGGCGATGTAAGGCTAAGGCATGACAACGCAAGGCTGGCAATGCACGGAAAGCAAGCAAAGAGTAACGGAACGCAAGGAAGGCATGGGAAAGCAAGGGAAGGCAATGGTAACGGAAGGAACGGCACGGCAAGGGGTAAGAAGGCTAAGGCACGACAACGCAGGGCTAGGCAATGCATGGCAAGGCAAGGAAAGGGTAACGCAGGGGAAGGCACGGTCAGGTGAGGCAAGGATAAGGCACGACAATGCAAGGCTAGGCAATGCACGGCAAGGCAAGGAAAGAGTACCGGAAGGAAAGGAAGGCAAGGCAAAGCCAGGCAAGGCAAGTGTAACAAAAGGCACGCCACGGCAAGGGGAATCAAGGCTAAGGCACGACAACGCACGGCTAGGCAATGCACGGCAAGGCAAGGAAAGGGTAACGCAAGGCAAGGCACGGTGAGGCTAGGCAAGGCTAATGCACGACAACGCAAGGCTAGGCAATGCACGACAATGCAAGGAAAGCTTAAAGCAAAGGAAGGCACGGTCAGGCGAGATAAGGCTAAGGCACGACAACGCAAGGCTAGGCAATGCACGGAAGGCAAGCAAAGAGTAACGGAAGGTAAGGAAGGCAAGGGAAAGCAAAGAAAGGCAAGTGTAACGGAAGGAACGGCACGGCCAGGGGAAACAAGGCTATGGCACGACAACGCAGGGCTAGGCAATGCACGGCAAGGCAAGGAAAGCGTAACGCATGGGAAAGCACGGTCAGGCGAGGAAAGGCTAAGGAAAGCCAACGCAAGGCTAGGCAATGCACGGAAAGCAAGCAAGGAGTAACGGAATGCAAGGAAGGAAAGGGAAAGCACGGGAAGGCAAGGGTAACGGAAGGAACGGCACGGCAAGGGGAAACAAGGCTAAGGCACGACAACGCACCCTACGCAATGCACGGCAAGGGAAGGAAAGGGTAACGCATGGGAAAGTACGGTCAGGCGAGGTAAGGCTAAGGAAAGCCAACGCAAGGCTAGGCAATGCACGGAAAGCAAGCAAGGAGTAACGGAATGCAAGGAAGGAAAGGGAAAGCAAGGGAAGGCAAGGGTAACGGAAGGAACGGCACGGCAAGGGGTAACAAGGCTAAGGCACGACAACACACGGCTAGGAAATGCACGGCAAGGCAAGGAAAGGGTAACGCAAGGCAAGGCACGGTGAGGCTAGGCAAGGTTAATGCACGACAACGCAAGGCTAGGCAATGCACGACAATGCAAGGAAAGCTTAAAGCAAAGGAAGGCACGGTCAGGCGAGACAAGGCTAAGGCACGACAACGCAAGGCTAGGCAATGCACGGAAGGCAAGCAAAGAGTAACGGAAGGTAAGGAAGGCAAGGGAAAGCAAGGAAAGGCAATGGTAACGGAAGGAACGGCACGGCAAGGGGAAACAAGGCTAAGGCACGACAACGCACGCTAGGCAATGCACGGCAAGGCAAGGAAAGGGTAACGCATGGGAAAGCACGGTCAGGCGAGGCAAGGCTAAGGCACGACAACCCAAGGCTAGGCAATGCACGGAAGGCAAGCAAAGAGAAACGGAAGGTAAGGAAGGAAAGGGAAAGCAAAGAAAGGCAAGTGTAACGGAAGGAACGGCACGGCAAGGGGAAACAAGGCTAAGGCACGACAAGGCACGGCTAGGCAATGCACGGCAAGGCAAGCAAACGGTAACGCAAGGAAAGGCACGGTGAGGCTAGGCAAGGCTAATGCACGAAAACGCATGGCTAGGCGATGCACGACAATGCAAGGAAAGCTTAAAGCAAAGGAAGGCAAGGTCAGGCGAGATAAGGCTAAGGCACGACAACGCAAGGCTAGGAAATTCAGGGAAGGCAAGTAAAGAGTAACGGAAGGTAAGCAAGGCAAGGAAAAGGAAGGAAAGGCCAGGGTAACGGAAGGAACGGCACGGCAAGGGGAAACAAGGCTAAGGCACGGCAACGCAGGCTAGGCAATGCACGGCAAGGCAAGGAAAGGGTAACGCATGGGAAAGCACGGTCAGGCGAGGCAAGGCTAAGGCATGACAACGGAAGGCTAGGCAATGCACGGAAAGCAAGCAAAGAGTAACGGAACGCAAGGAAGGCAAGGGAAAGCAAGGGAAGGCAAGGGTAACGGAAGGAACGTCACGGCAAGGGGTAACAAGGCTAAGGCACGGCAACGCAGGGTTAGGCAATGCACGGCAAGGCAAGGAAAGGGTAACGCAGGGGAAGGCACGGTCAGGTGAGGCAAGGGTAAGGCACGACAATGCAAGGCTAGGCAATGCACGGGAAGGCAAGGAAAGAGTAACGCAAGGCAAGGCACGGTGAGGCTAGGCAAGGCTAATGCACGACAACGCAAGGCTAGGCAATGCACGACAATGCAAGTAAAGCTTAAAGCAAAGGAAGGCACGGTCAGGCGAGATAAGGCTAAGGCACGACAACGCAAGGCTAGGCAATGCACGGAAAGCAAGCAAAGAGTAACGGAACGCAAGGAAGGCAAGGGAAAGCAAGGGAAGGCAAGGGTAACGGAAGGAACGGCACGGCAAGGGGTAACAAGGCTAAGGCACGACAACGCAGGGTTAGGCAATGCACGGCAAGGCAAGGAAAGAGTAACGGAAGGAATTGAAGGCAAGGAAAAGCCAGGCAAGGCAAGTGTAACAAAAGGCACGCAACGGCAAGGGGAAACAAGGCTAAGGCACGACAACACACGGCTAGGAAATGCACGGCAAGGCAAGGAAAGGGTAACGCAAGGCAAGGCACGGTGAGGCTAGGCAAGGCTAATGCACGACAACGCAAGGCTAGGCAAGGCACGACAATGCAAGTAAAGCTTAAAGCAAAGGAAGGCACGGTCAGGCGAGATAAGGCTAAGGCACGACAACGCAAGGCTAGGCAATGCACGGAAGGCAAGCAAAGAGTAACGGAAGGTAAGGAAGGCAAGGGAAAGCAAAGAAAGGCAAGTGTAACGGAAAGAACGGCACGGGAAGGGGAAACAAGGCTAAGGCACGACAATGCACGCTAGGCAATGCATGGCAAGGCAAGGAAAGGGTAACGCATGGGAAAGCACGGTCAGGGGAGGCAAGGGTAAGGAAAGCCAACGCAAGGATAGGCAATGGACGGAAAGCAAGCAAGGAGTAACGGAATGCAAGGAAGGAAAGGGAAAGCAAGGGAAGGCAAGGGTAACGGAAGGAACGGCACGGCAAGGGGAAACAAGGCTAAGGCACGACAACGCACGCTAGGCAATGCACGGCAAGGCAAGGAAAGGGTAACGCATGGGAAAGCACGGTCAGGCGAGGCAAGGCTAAGGAAAGCCAACGCAAGGCTAGGCAATGCACGGAAAGCAAGCAGGGAGTAACGGAATGCAAGGAAGGAAAGGGAAAGCAAGGGAAGGCAAGGGTAACGGAAGGAACGGCACGGCAAGGGGTAACAAGGCTAAGGCACGACAACACACGGCTAGGAAATGCACGGCAAGGCAAGGAAAGGGTAACGCAAGGCAAGGCACGGTGAGGCTAGGCAAGGCTAATGCACGAAAACGCAAGGCTAGGCAATGCACGACAATGCAAGGAAAGCTTAAAGCAAAGGAAGGCACGGTCAGGCGAGATAAGGCTAAGGCACGACAACGCAAGGCTAGGCAATGCAGGGAAGGGAAGCAAAGAGTAACGGAAGGTAAGCAAGGCAAGGAAAAGCAAGGCAAGGCAAGGGTAACGGAAGGAATAGCCCGGCAAGGGGAAACAAGGCTAAGGCACGGCAACGCAGGCTGGGCAATGCACGGCAAGGCAAGGAAAGGGTAACGCATGGGAAAGCACGTTCAGGCGAGGCAAGGCTAAGGCACGACAACGCAAGGCTAGGCAATGCACGGAAGGCAAGCAAAGAGTAACGGAAGGTAAGGAAGGCAAGGGAAAGCAAAGAAAGGCAAGTGTAACGGAAGGAACTGCACGGCAAGGGGAAACAAGGCTAAGGCACGACAACGCACGGCTAGGCAATGCACGGCAAGGCAAGCAAAGGGTAACGCAAGGCAATGCACGGTGAGGCTAGACAAGGCTAATGCACGAAAACGCAAGGCTAGGCAATGCACGACAATGCAAGGAAATCTTAAAGCAAAGGAAGGCAAGGTCAGGCGAGATAAGGCAAAGGCACGACAACGCAAGGCTAGGCAATTCAGGGAAGGCAAGCAAAGAGTAACGGAAGGTAAGGAAGGCAAGGGAAAGCAAGGAAAGGCAAGTGTAACGGAAGGAACGGCACGGCAAGGGGAAACAAGGCTAAGGCACGACAACGCACGCTAGGCAATGCACGGCAAGGCAAGGAAAGGGTAACGCATGGGAAAGCACGGTCAGGCGAGGCAAGGCTAAGGCATGACAACGCAAGGCTAGGCAATGCACGGAAAGCAAGCAAAGAGTAACGGAACGCAAGGAAGGCAAGGGAAAGCAAGGGAAGGCAAGGGTAACGGAAGGAACGGCACGGCAAGGGGTAAGAAGGCTAAGGCACGACAACGCAGGGCTAGGCAATGCACGGCAAGGCAAGGAAAGGGTAACGCAGGGGAAGGCACGGTCAGGTGAGGCAAGGATAAGGCACGACAATGCAAGGCTAGGCAATGCACGGCAAGGCAAGTAAAGAGTAACGGAAGGAAAGAAAGGCAAGGCAAAGCCAGGTAAGGCAAGTGTAACAAAAGGCACGCCACGGCAAGGGGAATCAAGGCTAAGGCACGACAACGCACGGCTAGGCAATGCACGGCAAGGCAAGGAAAGGGTAACGCAAGGCAAGGCACGGTGAGGCTAGGCAAGGCTAATGCACGACAACGCAAGGCGAGGCAATGCACGACAATGCAAGGAAAGCTTAAAGCAAAGGAAGGCACGGTCAGGCGAGATAAGGCTAATGCACGACAACGCAAGGCTAGGCAATGCACGGAAGGCAAGCAAAGAGTAACGGAAGGTAAGGAAGGCAAGGGAAAGCAAAGAAAGGCAAGTGTAACGGAAGGAACGGCACGGCAAGGGGAAACAAGGCTAAGGCACGACAACGCACGCTAGGCAATGCACGGCAAGGCAAGGAAAGGGTAACGCATGGGAAAGCACGGTCAGGGGAGGCAAGGCTAAGGCACGACAACGCAAGGCTTGGCAATGCACGGAAGGCAAGCAAAGAGTAACGGAAGGTAAGGAAGGCAAGGGAAAGCAAAGAAAGGCAAGTGTAACGGAAGGAACGGCACGGCAAGGGGAAACAAGGCTAAGGCACGACAACGCACGCTAGGCAATGCACGGCAAGGCAAGGAAAGGGTAACGCATGGGAAAGCACGGTCAGGCGAGGCAAGGCTAAGGAAAGCCAACGCAAGGCTAGGCAATGTACGGAAAGCAAGCAAGGAGTAACGGAATGCAAGGAAGGAAAGGGAAAGCAAGGGAAGGCAAGGGTAACGGAAGGAACGGCACGGCAAGGGGTAACAAGGCTAAGGCACGACAACAGACGGCTAGGAAATGCACGGCAAGGCAAGGAAAGGGTAACGCAAGGCAAGGCACGGTGAGGCTAGGCAAGGTTAATGCACGACAACGCAAGGCTAGGCAATGCACGACAATGCAAGGAAAGCTTAAAGCAAAGGAAGGCACGGTCAGGCGAGATAAGGCTAAGGCACGACAACCCAAGGCTTGGCAATACAGGGAAGGCAAGCAAAGAGTAACGGAAGGTAAACAAGGCAAGGAAAAGGAAGGAAAGGCCAGGGTAACGGAAGGAACGGCACGGCAAGGGGAAACAAGTCTAAGGCACGACACCGAACGCTAGGCAATGAACGGCAAGGCAAGGAAAGGGTAACGCATTTGAAAGCACGGTCAGGCGAGGCAACGCTAAGGCACGACAACGCAAGGCTAGGCAATGCACGGAAGGCAAGCAAAGAGTAACGGAAGGAAAGGAAGGCAAGGGAAAGGAAGGAAAGGCAAGTGTAACGGAAGGAACGGCACGGCAAGGGGAAACAAGGCTAAGGCACGACAACGCACGGCTAGGCAATGCACGGAAGGGCAAGGAAAGGGTAACGCATGGGAAAGCACGGTCAGGCGATGCAAGGCTAAGGCATGACAACGCAAGGCTAGGCAATGCACGGAAAGCAAGCAAAGAGTAACGGAACGCAAGGAAGGCAAGGGAAAGCAAGGGAAGGCAAGGGTAACGGAAGGAACGGCACTGTAAGGGGTAACAAGTCTAAGGCACGGCAACGCAGGGCTAGGCAATGCACGGCAAGGCAAGGAAAGGGTAACGCAGGGGAAGGCACGGTCAGGTGAGGCAAGGATAAGGCACGACAATGCAAGGCTAGGCAATGCACGGCAAGGCAAGGAAAGAGTAACCGAAGGAAAGGAAGGCAAGTCAAAGCCTGGAAAGGCAAGTGTAACAAAAGGCACGCCACGGCAAGGGGAAACAAGGCTAAGGCACGACAACGCACGGCTAGGCAATGCACGGCAAGGCAAGGAAAGGGTAACGCAAGGCAAGGCACGGTGAGGCTAGGCAAGGCTAATGCACGACAACGCAAGGCTAGGCAATGCACGACAATGCAAGGAAAGCTTAAAGCAAAGGAAGGCACGGTCAGGCGAGATAAGGCTAAGGCACGACAACGCAAGGCTAGGCAATGCAGGG
The DNA here is from genome assembly GCF_037893015.1 of Macrotis lagotis. Taxonomy (NCBI): domain Eukaryota; kingdom Metazoa; phylum Chordata; class Mammalia; order Peramelemorphia; family Peramelidae; genus Macrotis; species Macrotis lagotis. Next base: position 35,674 of record NW_027422107.1, read on the forward strand.
AAGGGAAGCAAAGAGTAACGGAAGGTAAGCAAGGCAAGGAAAAGCAAGGAAAGGCAAGGGTAACGGAAGGAATTGCACGGCAAGGGGAAACAAGGCTAAGGCACGGCAACGCAGGATGGGCAATGCACGGCAAGGCAAGGAAAAGGTAACACATGGGAAAGCACGTTCAGGCGAGGCAAGGCTAAGGCACGACAACGCAACGCTAGGCAATGCACGGAAGGCAAGCAAAGAGTAACGGAAGTTAAGGAAGGCAAGGGAAAGCAAAGAAAGGCAAGTGTAACGGAAGGAACTGCACGGCAAGGGGAAACAAGGCTAAGGCACGACAACGCACGGCTAGACAATGCACGGCAAGGCAAGCAAAGGGTAACGCAAGGCAATGCACGCTGAGGCTAGACAAGGCTAATGCACGAAAACGCAAGGCTAGGCAATGCACGACAATGCAAGGAAAGCTTAAAGCAAAGGAAGGCAAGGTCAGGCGAGATAAGGCAAAGGCACGACAACGCAAGGCTAGGCAATTCAGGGAAGGCAAGCAAAGAGTAACGGAAGGTAAGGAAGGCAAGGAAAAGCAAGGAAAGGCAAGGGTAACGGAAGGAACGGCACGGCAAGGGGAAACATGTCTAAGGCACGACAACGCACGCTAGGCAATGCACGGCAAGGCAAGGAAAGGGTAACGCATGGGAAAGCACGGTCAGGGGAGGCAAGGCTAAGGCACGACAACGCAAGGCTTGGCAATGCACGGAAGGCAAGCAAAGAGTAACGGAAGGTAAGGAAGGCAAGGGAAAGCAAAGAAAGGCAAGTGTAACGGAAGGAACGGCACGGCAAGGGGAAACAAGGCTAAGGCACGACAACGCACGCTAGGCAATGCACGGCAAGGCAAGGAAAGGGTAACGCATGGGAAAGCACGGTCAGGCGAGGCAAGGCTAAGGAAAGCCAACGCAAGGCTAGGCAATGTACGGAAAGCAAGCAAGGAGTAACGGAATGCAAGGAAGGAAAGGGAAAGCAAGGGAAGGCAAGGGTAACGGAAGGAACGGCACGGCAAGGGGTAACAAGGCTAAGGCACGACAACAGACGGCTAGGAAATGCACGGCAAGGCAAGGAAAGGGTAACGCAAGGCAAGGCACGGTGAGGCTAGGCAAGGTTAATGCACGACAACGCAAGGCTAGGCAATGCACGACAATGCAAGGAAAGCTTAAAGCAAAGGAAGGCACGGTCAGGCGAGATAAGGCTAAGGCACGACAACCCAAGGCTTGGCAATTCAGGGAAGGCAAGCAAAGAGTAACGGAAGGTAAACAAGGCAAGGAAAAGGAAGGAAAGGCCAGGGTAACGGAAGGAACGGCACGGCAAGGGGAAACAAGTCTAAGGCACGACACCGAACGCTAGGCAATGAACGGCAAGGCAAGGAAAGGGTAACGCATTTGAAAGCACGGTCAGGCGAGGCAACGCTAAGGCACGACAACGCAAGGCTAGGCAATGCACGGAAGGCAAGCAAAGCGTAACGTAAGGTAAGGAAGGCAAGGGAAAGGAAGGAAAGGCAAGTGTAACGGAAGGAACGGCACGGCAAGGGGAAACAAGGCTAAGGCACGACAACGCACGGCTAGGCAATGCACGGAAGGGCAAGGAAAGGGTAACGCATGGGAAAGCACGGTCAGGCGATGCAAGGCTAAGGCATGACAACGCAAGGCTAGGCAATGCACGGAAAGCAAGCAAAGAGTAACGGAACGCAAGGAAGGCAAGGGAAAGCAAGGGAAGGCAAGGGTAACGGAAGGAACGGCACTGTAAGGGGTAACAAGTCTAAGGCACGGCAACGCAGGGCTAGGCAATGCACGGCAAGGCAAGGAAAGGGTAACGCAGGGGAAGGCACGGTCAGGTGAGGCAAGGATAAGGCACGACAATGCAAGGCTAGGCAATGCACGGCAAGGCAAGGAAAGAGTAACCGAAGGAAAGGAAGGCAAGTCAAAGCCTGGAAAGGCAAGTGTAACAAAAGGCACGCCACGGCAAGGGGAAACAAGGCTAAGGCACGACAACGCACGGCTAGGCAATGCACGGCAAGGCAAGGAAAGGGTAACGCAAGGCAAGGCACGGTGAGGCTAGGCAAGGCTAATGCACGACAACGCAAGGCTAGGCAATGCACGACAATGCAAGGAAAGCTTAAAGCAAAGGAAGGCACGGTCAGGCGAGATAAGGCTAAGGCACGACAACGCAAGGCTAGGCAATGCAGGGAAGGGAAGCAAAGAGTAACGGAATGTAAGCAAGGCAAGGAAAAGCAAGGAAAGGCAAGGGTAACGGAAGGAATTGCACGGCAAGGGGAAACAAGGCTAAGGCACGGCAACGCAGGATGGGCAATGCACGGCAAGGCAAGGAAAGGGTAACACATGGGAAAGCACGTTCAGGCGAGGCAAGGCTAAGGCACGACAACGCAAGGCTAGGCAATGCACGGAAGGCAAGCAAAGTGTAACGGAAGTTAAGGAAGGCAAGGGAAAGCAAAGAAAGGCAAGTGTAACGGAAGGAACTGCACGGCAAGGGGAAACAAGGCTAAGGCACGACAACGCACGGCTAGACAATGCACGGCAAGGCAAGCAAAGGGTAACGCAAGGCAATGCACGCTGAGGCTAGACAAGGCTAATGCACGAAAACGCAAGGCTAGGCAATGCACGACAATGCAAGGAAAGCTTAAAGCAAAGGAAGGCAAGGTCAGGCGAGATAAGGCAAAGGCACGACAACGCAAGGCTAGGCAATTCAGGGAAGGCAAGCAAAGAGTAACGGAAGGTAAGGAAGGCAAGGAAAAGCAAGGAAAGGCAAGGGTAACGGAAGGAACGGCACGGCAAGGGGCAACAAGGCTAAGGCACGACAACGCACGCTAGGCAATGCACGGCAAGGCAAGGAAAGGGTAACGCATGGGAAAGCACGGTCAGGCGAGGCAAGGCTAAGGAATGACAACGCAAGGCTAGGCAATGCACGGAAAGCAAGCAAAGAGTAACGGAACGCAAGGAAGGCAAGGGAAAGCAAGGGAAGGCAAGGGAAACGGAAGGAACGGCACGGCAAGGGGTAAGAAGGCTAAGGCACGACAACGCAGGGCTAGGCAATGCACGGCAAGGCAAGGAAAGGGTAACGCAGGGGAATGCACGGTCAGGTGAGGCAAGGATAAGGTACGACAATGCAAGGCTAGGCAATGCACGGCAAGGCAAGTAAAGAGTAACGGAAGGAAAGGAAGGCAAGGCAAAGCCAGGCAAGGCAAGTGTAACAAAAGGCACGCAACGGCAAGGGGAAACAAGGCTAAGGCACGACAACACACGGCTAGGAAATGCACGGCAAGGCAAGGAAAGGGTAACGCAAGGCAAGGCACGGTGAGGCTAGGCAAGGCTAATGCACGACAACGCAAGGCTAGGCAACGCACGACAATGCAAGTAAAGCTTAAAGCAAAGGAAGGCACGGTCAGGCGAGATAAGGCTAAGGCACGACAACGCAAGGCTAGGCAATAAACGGAAGGCAAGCAAAGAGTAACGGAAGGTAAGGAAGGCAAGGGAAAGCAAAGAAAGGCAAGTGTAACGGAAGGAACGGCACGGCAAGGGGAAACAAGCCTAAGGCACGACAACGCACGCTAGGCAATGTACGGCAAGGCAAGGAAAGGGTAACGCATGGGAAAGCACGGTCAGCCGAGGCAAGGCTACGGAAAGCCAACGCAAGGCTAGGCAATGCACGGAAAGCAAGCAAGGAGTAACGGAATGCAAGGAAGGAAAGGGAAAGCAAGGGAAGGCAAGGGTAACGGAAGGAACGGCACGGCAAGGGGAAACAAGGCTAAGGCACGACAAGGCACGGCTAGGCAATGCACGGCAAGGCAAGCAAACGGTAACGCAAGGAAAGGCACGGTGAGGCTAGGCAAGGCTAATGCACGAAAACGCATGGCTAGGCGATGCACGACAATGCAAGGAAAGCTTAAAGCAAAGGAAGGCAAGGTCAGGCGAGATAAGGCTAAGGCACGACAACGCAAGGCTAGGAAATTCAGGGAAGGCAAGTAAAGAGTAACGGAAGGTAAGCAAGGCAAGGAAAAGGAAGGAAAGGCCAGGGTAACGGAAGGAACGGCACGGCAAGGGGAAACAAGGCTAAGGCACGGCAACGCAGGCTAGGCAATGCACGGCAAGGCAAGGAAAGGGTAACGCATGGGAAAGCACGTTCAGGCGAGGCAAGGCTAAGGCACAACAACGCAAGGCTAGGCAATGCACGGAAGCAAGCAAAGAGTAACGGAAGGTAAGGAAGGCAAGGGAAAGGAAGGAAAGGCAAGTGTAACGGAAGGAACGGCACGGCAAGGGGAAACAAGGCTAAGGCACGACAACGCACGGCCAGGCAATGCACGGCAAGGCAAGGAAAGGGTAACGCATGGAAAGCACGGTCAGGCGATGCAAGGCAAAGGCATGACAACGCAAGGCTAGGCAATGCACGGAAAGCAAGCAAAGAGTAACGGAACGCAAGGAAGGCAAGGGAAAGCAAGGGAAGGCAAGGGTAACGGAAGGAACGGCACGGCAAGGGGTAAGAAGGCTAAGGCACGACAACGCAGGGCTAGGCAATGCACGGCAAGGCAAGGAAAGGGTAACGCAGGGGAAGGCACGGTCAGGTGAGGCAAGGATAAGGCACGACAATGCAAGGCTAGGCAATGCACGGCAAGGCAAGTAAAGAGTAACGGAAGGAAAGAAAGGCAAGGCAAAGCCAGGCAAGGCAAGTGTAACAAAAGGCACGCCACGGCAAGGGGAATCAAGGCTAAGGCACGACAACGCACGGCTAGGCAATGCACGGCAAGGCAAGGAAAGGGTAACGCAAGGCAAGGCACGGTGAGGCTAGGCAAGGCTAATGCACGACAACGCAAGGCTAGGCAATGCACGACAATGCAAGGAAAGCTTAAAGCAAAGGAAGGCACGGTCAGGCGAGATAAGGCTAATGCACGACAACGCAAGGCTAGGCAATGCACGGAAGGCAAGCAAAGAGTAACGGAAGGTAAGGAAGGCAAGGAAAAGCAAGGAAAGGCAAGGGTAACGGAAGGAACGGCACGGCAAGGGGGAAGAAGTGTAAGGCACGACACCGAACGCTAGGCAATGAACGGCAAGGCAAGGAAAGGGTAACGCATGGGAAAGCACGGTCAGGCGAGGCAAGGCTAAGGCACGACAACGCAAGGCTAGGCGATGCACGACAATGCAAGGAAACTTAAAGCAAAGGAAGGCAATGTCAGGCGAGATAAGGCAAAGGCACGACAACGCAAGGCTAGGCAATTCAGGGAAGGCAAGCAAAGAGTAACGGAAGGTAAGGAAGGCAAGGAAAAGCAAGGAAAGGCAAGGGTAACGGAAGGAACGGCACGGCAAGGGGGAAGAAGTGTAAGGCACGACACCGAACGCTAGGCAATGAACGGCAAGGCAATGAAAGGGTAACGCATGGGAAAGCACGGTCAGGCGAGGCAAGGCTAAGGCACGACAACGCAAGGCTAGGCAATGCACGGAAGGCAAGCAAAGAGTAACGGAAGGTAAGGAAGGCAAGGGAAAGCAAGGAAAGGCAAGTGTAACGGAAGGAACGGCACGGCAAGGGGCAACAAGGCTAAGGCACGACAACGCACGCTAGGCAATGCACGGCAAGGCAAGGAAAGGGTAACGCATGGGAAAGCACGGTCAGGCGAGGCAAGGCTAAGGCATGACAACGCAAGGCTAGGCAATGCACGGAAAGCAAGCAAAGAGTAACGGAACGCAAGGAAGGCAAGGGAAAGCAAGGGAAGGCAAGGGAAACGGAATGAACGGCACGGCAAGGGGTAAGAAGGCTAAGGCACGACAACGCAGGGCTAGGCAATGCACGGCAAGGCAAGGAAAGGGTAACGCAGGGGAATGCACGGTCAGGTGAGGCAAGGATAAGGTACGACAATGCAAGGCTAGGCAATGCACGGCAAGGCAAGTAAAGAGTAACGGAAGGAAAGGAAGGCAAGGCAAAGCCAGGCAAGGCAAGTGTAACAAAAGGCACGCCACCTCAAGGGGAATCAAGGCTAAGGCACGACAACGCACGGCTAGGCAATGCACGGCAAGGCAAGGAAAGGGTAACGCAAGGCAAGGCACGGTGAGGCTAGGCAAGGCTAATGCACGACAACGCAAGGCTAGGCAATGCACGACAATGCAAGGAAAGCTTAAAGCAAAGGAAGGCACGGTCAGGCGAGATAAGGCTAAGGCACGACAACGCAAGGCTAGGCAATGCACGGAAGGCAAGCAAAGAGTAACGGAAGGTAAGGAAGGCAAGGGAAAGCAAAGAAAGGCAAGTGTAACGGAAGGAACGGCACGGCAAGGGGAAACAAGGCTAAGGAACGACAACGCACGCTAGGCAATGAACGGCAAGGCAAGGAAAGGGTAACGCATGGGAAAGCACGGTCAGGCGAGGCAAGCCTAAGGCATGACAACGCAAGGCTAGGCAATGCACGGAAAGCAAGCAAAGAGTAACGGAACGCAAGGAAGTCAAGGGAAAGCAAGGGAAGGCAAGGGTAATGGAAGGAACGGCACGGCAAGGGGTAACAAGGCTAAGGCACGACAACGCAGGGCTAGGCAATGCACGGCAAGGCAAGGAAAGAGTAACGGAAGGAAAGGAAGGCAAGGCAAAGCCAGGCAAGGCAAGTGTAACAAAAGGCACGCAACGGCAAGGGGAAACAAGGCTAAGGCACGACAACACACGGCGAGGAAATGCACGGCAAGGCAAGGAAAGGGTAACGCAAGGCAAGGCACGGTGAGGCTAGGCAAGGTTAATGCACGACAACGCAAGGCTAGGCAATGCACGACAATGCAAGTAAATCTTAAAGCAAAGGAAGGCACGGTCAGGCGAGATAAGGCTAAGGCACGACAACGCAAGGCTAGGCAATGCACGGAAGGCAAGCAAAGAGTAACGGAAGGTAAGGAAGGCAAGGGAAAGCAAAGAAAGGCAAGTGTAACGGAAGGAACGGCACGGCAAGGGGAAACAAGGCTAAGGCACGACAACGCACGCTAGGCAATGCACGGCAAGGCAAGGCAAGGGTAACGCATGGGAAAGCACGGTCAGGCGAGGCAAGGCTAAGGAAAGCCAACGCAAGGCTAGGCAATGCACGGAAAGCAAGCAAGGAGTAACGGAATGCAAGGAAGGAAAGGGAAAGCAAGGGAAGGCAAGGGTAACGGAAGGAACGGCACGGCAAGGGGTAACAAGGCTAAGGCACGACAACACACGGCTAGGAAATGCACGGCAAGACAAGGAAAGGGTAACGCAAGGCAAGGCACGGTGAGGCTAGGCAAGGCTAATGCACGACAACGCAAGGCTAGGCAATGCACGACAATGCAAGGAAAGCTTAAAGCAAAGGAAGGCACGGTCAGGCGAGACAAGGCTAAGGCACGACAACGCAAGGCTAGGCAATGCACGGAAGGCAAGCAAAGAATAACGGAAGGTAAGGAAGGCAAGGGAAAGCAAGGAAAGGCAATGGTAACGGAAGGAACGGCACGGCAAGGGGAAACAAGGCTAAGGCACGACAACGCACGCTAGGCAATGCACGGCAAGGCAAGTAAAGGGTAACGCATGGGAAAGCACGGTCAGGCGAGGCAAGGCTAAGGCACGACAGCCCAAGGCTAGGCAATGCACGGAAGGCAAGCAAAGAGAAACGGAAGGTAAGGAAGGAAAGGGAAAGCAAAGAAAGGCAAGTGTAACGGAAGGAACGGCACGGCAAGGGGAAACAAGGCTAAGGCACGACAAGGCACGGCTAGGCAATGCACGGCAAGGCAAGCAAACGGTAACGCAAGGAAAGGCACGGTGAGGCTAGGCAAGGCTAATGCACGAAAACGCATGGCTAGGCGATGCACGACAATGCAAGGAAAGCTTAAAGCAAAGGAAGGCAAGGTCAGGCGAGATAAGGCTAAGGCACGACAACGCAAGGCTAGGAAATTCAGGGAAGGCAAGTAAAGAGTAACGGAAGGTAAGCAAGGCAAGGAAAAGGAAGGAAAGGCCAGGGTAACGGAAGGAACGGCACGGCAAGGGGAAACAAGGCTAAGGCACGGCAACGCAGGCTAGGCAATGCACGGCAAGTCAAGGAAAGGGTAACGCATGGGAAAGCACGTTCAGGAGAGGCAAGGCTAAGGCACAACAACGCAAGGCTAGGCAATGCACGGAACGCAAGCAAAGAGTAACGGAAGGTAAGGAAGGCAAGGGAAAGGAAGGAAAGGCAAGTGTAACGGAAGGAACGGCACGGCAAGGGGAAACAAGGCTAAGGCACGACAACGCACGGCCAGGCAATGCACGGCAAGGCAAGGAAAGGGTAACGCATGGGAAAGCACGGTCAGGCGATGCAAGGCAAAGGAAAGCCAACGCATGGCTAGGCAATGCACGGAAAGCAAGCAAGGAGTAACGGAATGCAAGGAAGGAAAGGGAAAGCAAGGGAAGGCAAGGGTAACGGAAGGAACGGCACGGCAAGGGGAAACAAGGCTAAGGCACGACAACACACGGCTAGGAAATGCACGGCAAGGCAAGGAAAGGGTAACGCAAGGCAAGGCACGGTGAGGCTAGGCAAGGCTAATGCACGACAACGCAAGGCTAGGCAATTCACGACAATGCAAGGAAAGCTTAAAGCAAAGGAAGGCACGGTCAGGCGAGACAAGGCTAATGCACGACAACGCAAGGCTAGGCAATGCACGACAATGCAAGGAAAGCTTAAAGCAAAGGAAGGCACGGTCAGGCGAGATAAGGCTAAGGCACGACAACGCAAGGCTAGGCAATTCAGGGAAGGCAAGCAAAGAGTAACGGAAGGTAAGCAAGGCAAGGAAAAGGAAGGAAAGGCCAGGGTAACGGAAGGAACGGCACGGCAAGGGGAAACAAGTCTAAGGCACGACACCGAACGCTAGGCAATGAACGTCAAGGCAAGGAAAGTGTAACGCATTTGAAAGCACGGTCAGGCGAGGCAACGCTAAGGCACGACAACGCAAGTCTAGGCAATAAACGGAAGGCAAGCAAAGAGTAACGGAAGGTAAGGAAGGCAAGGGAAAGGAAGGAAAGGCAAGTGTAACGGAAGGAACGGCACGGCAAGGGGAAACAAGGCTAAGGCACGACAACGCACGCTAGGCAATGCACGGCAAGGCAAGGAAAGGGTAACGCAAGGCAAGGCACGGTGAGGCTAGGCAAGGCTAATGCACGACAACGCAAGGCTAGGCAATGCACGACAATGCAAGGAAAGCTTAAAGCAAAGGAAGGCACGGTCAGGCGAGATAAGTCTAATGCACGACAACGCAAGGCTAGGCAATGCACGGAAGGCAAGCAAAGAGTAACGGAAGGTAAAGAAGGCAAGGAAAAGCAAGGAAAGGCAAGGGTAACGGAAGGAACGGCACGGCAAGGGGGAAGAAGTGTAAGGCACGACACCGAACGCTAGGCAATGAACGGCAAGGCAAGGAAAGGGTAACGCATGGGAAAGCACGGTCAGGCGAGGCAAGGCTAAGGCACGACAACGCAAGGCTAGGCAATGCACGACAATGCAAGGAAAGCTTAAAGCAAAGGAAGGCAAGGTCAGGCGAGATAAGGCAAAGGCACGACAACGCAAGGCTAGGCAATTCAGGGAAGGCAAGCAAAGAGTAACGGAAGGTAAGGAAGGCAAGGAAAAGCAAGGAAAGGCAAGGGTAACGGAAGGAACGGCACGGCAAGGGGGAAGAAGTGTAAGGCACGACACCGAACGCTAGGCAATGAACGGCAAGGCAAGGAAAGGGTAACGCATGGGAAAGCACGGTGAGGCGAGGCAAGGCTAAGGCACGACAACGCAAGGCTAGGCAATGCACGGAAGGCAAGCAAAGAGTAACGGAAGGTAAGGAAGGCAAGGGAAAGCAAGGAAAGGCAAGTGTAACGGAAGGAACGGCACGGCAAGGGGCAACAAGGCTAAGGCACGACAACGCACGCTAGGCAATGCACGGCAAGGCAAGGAAAGGGTAACGCATGGGAAAGCACGGTCAGGCGAGGCAAGGCTAAGGCATGACAACGCAAGGCTAGGCAATGCACGGAAAGCAAGCAAAGAGTAACGGAACGCAAGGAAGGCAAGGGAAAGCAAGGGAAGGCAAGGGAAACGGAAGGAACGGCACGGCAAGGGGTAAGAAGGCTAAGGCACGACAACGCAGGGCTAGGCAATGCACGGCAAGGCAAGGAAAGAGTAACGGAAGGAAAGGAAGGCAAGGCAAAGCCAGGCAAGGCAAGTGTAACAAAAGGCACGCAACGGCAAGGGGAAACAAGGCTAAGGCACGACAACACACGGCTAGGAAATGCACGGCAAGGCAAGGAAAGGGTAACGCAAGGCAGGGCACGGTGAGGCTAGGCAAGGCTAATGCACGACAACGCAAGGCTAGGCAACGCACGACAATGCAAGTAAAGCTTAAAGCAAAGGAAGGCACGGTCAGGCGAGATAAGGCTAAGGCACGACAACGCAAGGCTAGGCAATGCACGGAAGGCAAGCAAAGAGTAACGGAAGGTAAGGAAGGCAAGGGAAAGCAAAGAAAGGCAAGTGTAACGGAAGGAACGGCACGGCAAGTGGAAACAAGCCTAAGGCACGACAACGCACGCTAGGCAATGTACGGCAAGGCAAGGAAAGGGTAACGCATGGGAAAGCACGGTCAGCCGAGGCAAGGCTAAGGAAAGCCAACGCAAGGCTAGGCAATGCACGGAAAGCAAGCAAGGAGTAACGGAATGCAAGGAAGGAAAGGGAAAGCAAGGGAAGGCAAGGGTAACGGAAGGAACGGCACGGCAAGGGGTAACAAGGCTAAGGCACGACAACACACGGCTAGGAAATGCACGGCAAGGCAAGGAAAGGGTAACGCAAGGCAAGGCACGGTGAGGCTAGGCAAGGCTAATGCACGACAACGCAAGGCTAGGCAATGCACGACAATGCAAGGAAAGCTTAAAGCAAAGGAAGGCACGGTCAGGCGAGACAAGGCTAAGGCACGACAACGCAAGGCTAGGCAATGCACGGAAGGCAAGCAAAGAGTAACGGAAGGTAAGGAAGGCAAGGGAAAGCAAGGAAAGGCAATGGTAACGGAAGGAACGGCACGGCAAGGGGAAACAAGGCTAAGGCACGACAACGCACGCTAGGCAATGCACGGCAAGGCAAGGAAAGGGTAACGCATGGGAAAGCACGGTCAGGCGAGGCAAGGCTAAGGCACGACAACCCAAGGCTAGGCAATGCACGGAAGGCAAGCAAAGAGAAACGGAAGGTAAGGAAGGAAAGGGAAAGCAAAGAAAGGCAAGTGTAACGGAAGGAACGGCACGGCAAGGGGAAACAAGGCTAAGGCACGACAAGGCACGGCTAGGCAATGCACGGCAAGGCAAGCAAACGGTAACGCAAGGAAAGGCACGGTGAGGCTAGGCAAGGCTAATGCACGAAAACGCATGGCTAGGCGATGCACGACAATGCAAGGAAAGCTTAAAGCAAAGGAAGGCAAGGTCAGGCGAGATAAGGCTAAGGCACGACAACGCAAGGCTAGGAAATTCAGGGAAGGCAAGTAAAGAGTAACGGAAGGTAAGCAAGGCAAGGAAAAGGAAGGAAAGGCCAGGGTAACGGAAGGAACGGCACGGCAAGGGGAAACAAGGCTAAGGCACGGCAACGCAGGTTAGGCAATGCACGGCAAGGCAAGGAAAGGGTAACGCATGGGAAAGCACGTTCAGGCGAGGCAAGGCTAAGGCACAACAACGCAAGGCTAGGCAATGCACGGAAGCAAGCAAAGAGTAACGGAAGGTAAGGAAGGCAAGGGAAAGGAAGGAAAGGCAAGTGTAACGGAAGGAACGGCACGGCAAGGGGAAACAAGGCTAAGGCACGACAACGCACGGCCAGGCAATGCACGGCAAGGCAAGGAAAGGGTAACGCATGGAAAGCACGGTCAGGCGATGCAAGGCAAAGGCATGACAACGCAAGGCTAGGCAATGCACGGAAAGCAAGCAAAGAGTAACGGAACGCAAGGAAGGCAAGGGAAAGCAAGGGAAGGCAAGGGTAACGGAAGGAACGGCACGGCAAGGGGTAAGAGGGCTAAGGCACGACAACGCAGGGCTAGGCAATGCACGGCAAGGCAAGGAAAGGGTAACGCAGGGGAAGGCACGGTCAGGTGAGGCAAGGATAAGGCACGACAATGCAAGGCTAGGCAATGCACGGCAAGGCAAGTAAAGAGTAACGGAAGGAAAGAAAGGCAAGGCAAAGCCAGGCAAGGCAAGTGTAACAAAAGGCACGCCACGGCAAGGGGAATCAAGGCTAAGGCACGACAACGCACGGCTAGGCAATGCACGGCAAGGCAAGGAAAGGGTAACGCAAGGCAAGGCACGGTGAGGCTAGGCAAGGCTAATGCACGACAACGCAAGGCTAGGCAATGCACGACAATGCAAGGAAAGCTTAAAGCAAAGGAAGGCACGGTCAGGCGAGATAAGTCTAATGCACGACAACGCAAGGCTAGGCAATGCACGGAAGGCAAGCAAAGAGTAACGGAAGGTAAAGAAGGCAAGGAAAAGCAAGGAAAGGCAAGGGTAACGGAAGGAACGGCACGGCAAGGGGGAAGAAGTGTAAGGCACGACACCGAACGCTAGGCAATGAACGGCAAGGCAAGGAAAGGGTAACGCATGGGAAAGCACGGTCAGGCGAGGCAAGGCTAAGGCACGACAACGCAAGGCTAGGCAATGCACGACAATGCAAGGAAAGCTTAAAGCAAAGGAAGGCAAGGTCAGGCGAGATAAGGCAAAGGCACGACAACGCAAGGCTAGGCAATTCAGGGAAGGCAAGCAAAGAGTAACGGAAGGTAAGGAAGGCAAGGAAAAGCAAGGAAAGGCAAGGGTAACGGAAGGAACGGCACGGCAAGGGGGAAGAAGTGTAAGGCACGACACCGAACGCTAGGCAATGAACGGCAAGGCAAGGAAAGGGTAACGCATGGGAAAGCACGGTCAGGCGAGGCAAGGCTAAGGCACGACAACGCAAGGCTAGGCAATGCACGGAAGGCAAGCAAAGAGTAACGGAAGGTAAGGAAGGCAAGGGAAAGCAAGGAAAGGCAAGTGTAACGGAAGGAACGGCACGGCAAGGGGCAACAAGGCTAAGGCACGACAACGAACGCTAGGCAATGCACGGCAAGGCAAGGAAAGGGTAACGCATGGGAAAGCACGGTCAGGCGAGGCAAGGCTAAGGCATGACAACGCAAGGCTAGGCAATGCACGGAAAGCAAGCAAAGAGTAACGGAACGCAAGGAAGGCAAGGGAAAGCAAGGGAAGGCAAGGGAAACGGAAGGAACGGCACGGCAAGGGGTAAGAAGGCTAAGGCACGACAACGCAGGGCTAGGCAATGCACGGCAAGGCAAGGAAAGGGTAACGCAGGGGAATGCACGGTCAGGTGAGGCAAGGATAAGGTACGACAATGCAAGGCTAGGCAATGCACGGCAAGGCAAGTAAAGAGTAACGGAAGGAAAGGAAGGCAAGGCAAAGCCAGGCAAGGCAAGTGTAACAAAAGGCACGCCACCGCAAGGGGAATCAAGGCTAAGGCACGACAACGCACGGCTAGGCAATGCACGGCAAGGCAAGGAAAGGGTAACGCAAGGCAAGGCACGGTGAGGCTAGGCAAGGCTAATGCACGACAACGCAAGGCTAGGCAATGCACGACAATGCAAGGAAAGCTTAAAGCAAAGGAAGGCACGGTCAGGCGAGATAAGGCTAAGGCACGACAACGCAAGGCTAGGCAATGCAGGGAAGGCAAGCAAAGAGTAACGGAAGGTAAGGAAGGCAAGGGAAAGCAAAGAAAGGCAAGTGTAACGGAAGGAACGGCACGGCAAGGGGAAACAAGGCTAAGGCACGACAAGGCACGCTAGGCAATGAACGGCAAGGCAAGGAAAGGGTAACGCATGGGAAAGCACGGTCAGGCGAGGCAAGCCTAAGGCATGACAACGCAAGGCTAGGCAATGCACGGAAGCAAGCAAAGAGTAACGGAAAAGGAAGTCAAGGGAAAGCAAGGAAGGCAAGGTAATGGAAGGAACGGCACGGCAAGGGGAACAAGGCTAAGGCACGACAACGCAGCTAGGCAATGCACGGCAAGGCAAGGAAAGAGTAACGGAAGGAAAGGAACGGCAAAGCCAGGCAAGGCAAGTGTAACAAAAGGCACGCAACGGCAAGGGGAAACAAGGCTAAGGCACGACAACACACGGCTAGGAAATGCACGGCAAGGCAAGGAAAGGGTAACGCAAGGCAAGGCACGGTGAGGCTAGGCAAGGCTAATGCACGACAACGCAAGGCTAGGCAATGCACGACAATGCAAGGAAAGCTTAAAGCAAAGGAAGGCACGGTCAGGCGAGATAAGGCTAAGGCACGACAACGCAAGGCTAGGCAATGCACGGAAGGCAAGCAAAGAGTAACGGAAGGTAAGGAAGGCAAGGGAAAGCAAAGAAAGGCAAGGGTAACGGAAGGAACGGCACGGCAAGGGGAAACAAGGCTAAGGCACGACAACGCACGCTAGGCAATGCACGGCAAGGCAAGGAAAGGGTAACGCATGGGAAAGCACGGTCAGGCGAGGCAAGGCTAAGGCACGACAACGCAAGGCTAGGCAATGCACGGAAGGCAAGCAAAGAGTAACGGAATGCAAGGAAGGCAAGGGAAAGCAAGGAAAGGCAAGTGTAACGGAAGGAACGGCACGGCAAGGGGTAACAAGGCTAAGGCACGACAACACACGGCTAGGAAATGCACGGCAAGGCAAGGAAAGGGTAACGCAAGGCAAGGCACGGTGAGGCTAGGCAAGGCTAATGCACGACAACGCAAGGCTAGGCAATGCACGACAATGCAAGGAAAGCTTAAAGCAAAGGAAGGCACGGTCAGGCGAGACAAGGCTAAGGCACGACAACGCAAGGCTAGGCAATGCACGGAAGGCAAGCAAAGAGTAACGGAAGGTAAGGAAGGCAAGGGAAAGCAAGGAAAGGCAAGGGTAACGGAAGGAACGGCACGGCAAGGGGAAACAAGGCTAAGGCACGACAACGCAGGCTAGGCAATGCACGGCAAGGCAAGGAAAGGGTAACGCATGGGAAAGCACGGTCAGGCGAGGCAAGGCTAAGGCACGACAACGCAAGGCTAGGCAATGCACGGAAGGCAAGCAAAGAGAAACGGAAGGTAAGGAAGGAAAGGGAAAGCAAAGAAAGGCAAGTGTAACGGAAGGAACGGCATGGCAAGGGGAAACAAGGCTAAGGCACGACAACGCACGGCTAGGCAATGCACGGCAAGGCAAGGAAAGGGTAACGCAAGGCAATGCACGGTGAGGCTAGACAAGGCTAATGCACGAAAACGCAAGGCTAGGCAATGCACGACAATGCAAGGAAAGCTTAAAGCAAAGGAAGGCAAGGTCAGGCGAGATAAGGCTAAGGCACGACAACGCAAGGCTAGGAAATTCAGGGAAGGCAAGTAAAGAGTAACGGAGGTAAGAAGGCAAGGAAAAGCAAGGAAAGGCAAGGGTAACGGAAGGAACGGCACGGCAAGGGGGAAGCAAGTGTAAGGCACGACAACGAACAGGCTAGGCAATGCACGGCAAGGCAAGGAAAGGGTAACGCATGGGAAAGCACGGTCAGGCGAGGCAAGGCTAAGGCACGACAACGCAAGGCTAGGCAATGCACGGAAGCAAGCAAAGAGTAACGGAAGGTAAGGAAGGCAAGGGAAAGCAAGGAAAGGCAAGTGTAACGGAAGGAACGGCACGGCAAGGGGAAACAAGGCTAAGGCACGACAACGCACGGCTAGGCAATGCACGGCAAGGCAAGGAAAGGGTAACGCATGGGAAAGCACGGTCTGGCGATGCAAGGCAAAGGCATGACAACGCAAGGCTAGGCAATGCACGGAAAGCAAGCAAAGAGTAACGGAACGCAAGGAAGGCAAGGGAAAGCAAGGGAAGGCAAGGGTAACGGAAGGAACGCACGGCAAGGGGTAACAAGGCTAAGGCACGACAACGCAGGGCTAGGCAATGCACGGCAAGGCAAGGAAAGGGTAACGCAGGGGAAGGCACGGTCAGGTGAGGCAAGGGTAAGGCACGACAATGCAAGGCTAGGCAATGCACGGGAAGGCAAGGAAAGAGTAACGGAAGGTAAGGAAGGCAAGGGAAAGCAAAGAAAGGCAAGTGTAACGGAAGGAACGGCACGGCAAGGGGAAACAAGCCTAAGGCACGACAACGCACGCTAGGCAATGCACGGCAAGGCAAGGAAAGGGTAACGCATGGGAAAGCACGGTCAGCGGAGGCAAGGCTAAGGCACGACAACGCAAGGCTAGGCAATGCACGGAAGGCAAGCAAAGAGTAACGGAAGGTAAAGAAGGAAAGGGAAAGCAAGGGAAGGCAAGGGTAACGGAAGGAACGGCACGGCAAGGGGTAACAAGGCTAAGGCACGACAACACACGGCTAGGAAATGCACGGCAGGGCAAGGAAAGGGTAACGCAAGGCAAGGCACGGTGAGGCTAGGCAAGGCTAATGCACGACAACGCAAGGCTAGGCAATGCACGACAATGCAAGGAAAGCTTAAAGCAAAGGAAGGCACGGTCAGAAGAGACAAGGCTAATGCACGACAACGCAAGGCTAGGCAATGCACGACAATGCAAGGAAAGCTTAAAGCAAAGGAAGGCACGGTCAGGCGAGATAAGGCTAAGGCACGACAACGCAAGGCTAGGCAATTCAGGGAAGGGAAGCAAAGAGTAACGGAAGGTAAGCAAGGCAAGGAAAAGGAAGGAAAGGCCAGGGTAACGGAAGGAACGGCACGGCAAGGGGAAACAAGTCTAAGGCACGACACCGAACGCTAGGCAATGAACGTCAAGGCAAGGAAAGGGTAACGCATTTGAAAGCACGGTCAGGCGAGGCAACGCTAAGGCACGACAACGCAAGTCTAGGCAATAAACGGAAGGCAAGCAAAGAGTAACGGAAGGTAAGGAAGGCAAGGGAAAGGAAGGAAAGGCAAGTGTAACGGAAGGAACGGCACGGCAAGGGGAAACAAGGCTAAGGCACGACAACGCACGGCTAGGCAATGCACGGCAAGGCAAGGAAAGGGTAACGCATGGGAAAGCACGGTCAGGCGATGCAAGGCTAAGCCATGACAACGCAAGGCTAGGCAATGCACGGAAAGCAAGCAAAGAGTAACGGAACGCAAGGAAGGCAAGGGAAAGCAAGGGAAGGCAAGGGTAACGGAAGGAACGGCACGGTAAGGGGTAACAAGTCTAAGGCACGGCAACGCAGGGCTAGGCAATGCACGGCAAGGCAAGGAAAGGGTAACGCAGGGGAAGGCACGGTCAGGTGAGGCAAGGATAAGGCACGACAATGCAAGGCTAGGCAATGCACGGCAAGGCAAGGAAAGAGTAACGGAAGGAAAGGAAGGCAAGTCAAAGCCAGGAAAGGCAAGTGTAACAAAAGGCACGCCACGGCAAGGGGAAACAAGGCTAAGGCACGACAACGCACGGCTAGGCAATGCACGGCAAGGCAAGGAAAGGGTAACGCAAGGCAAGGCACGGTGAGGCTAGGCAAGGCTAATGCACGACAACGCAAGGCTAGGCAATGCACGACAATGCAAGGAAAGCTTAAAGCAAAGGAAGGCACGGTCAGGCGAGATAAGGCTAAGGCACGACAACGCAAGGCTAGGCAATGCAGGGAAGGCAAGCAAAGAGTAACGGAAGGTAAGCAAGGCAAGGAAAAGCAAGGAAAGGCAAGGTAACGGAAGGAACGGCACGGCAAGGGGAAACAAGGCTAAGGCACGGCAACGCAGGCTGGGCAATGCAGGGCAAGGCAAGGAAAGGGTAACGCATGGGAAAGCACGTTCAGGCGAGGCAAGGCTAAGGCACGACAAGGCAAGGCTAGGCAATGCACGGAAGGCAAGCAAAGAGTAACGGAAGGTAAGGAAGGCAAGGGAAAGCAAAGAAAGGCAAGTGTAACGGAAGGAACTGCACGGCAAGGGGAAACAAGGCTAAGGCACGACAACGCACGGCTAGGCAATGCACGGCAAGGCAAGCAAAGGGTAACGCAAGGCAATGCACGGTGAGGCTAGACAAGGCTAATGCACGAAAACGCAAGGCTAGGCAATGCACGACAATGCAAGGAAAGCTTAAAGCAAAGGAAGGCAATGTCAGGCGAGATAAGGCAAAGGCACGACAACGCAAGGCTAGGCAATTCAGGGAAGGCAAGCAAAGAGTAACGGAAGGTAAGGAAGGCAAGGAAAAGCAAGGAAAGGCAAGGGTAACGGAAGGAACGGCACGGCAAGGGGGAACAAGTCTAAGGCACGACACCGAACGCTAGGCAATGAACGGCAAGGCAAGGAAAGGGTAACGCATGGGAAAGCACGGTCAGGCGAGGCAAGGCTAAGGCACGACAACGGAAGGCTAGGCAATGCACGGAAGGCAAGCAAAGAGTAACGGAAGGTAAGGAAGGCAAGGGAAAGCAAGGAAAGGCAAGTGTAACGGAAGGAACGGCACGGCAAGGGGCAACAAGGCTAAGGCACGACAACGCACGCTAGGCAATGCACGGCAAGGCAAGGAAAGGGTAACGCATGGGAAAGCACGGTCAGGCGAGGCAAGGCTAAGGCATGACAACGCAAGGCTAGGCAATGCACGGAAAGCAAGCAAAGAGTAACGGAACGCAAGGAAGGCAAGGGAAAGCAAGGGAAGGCAAGGGTAACGGAAGGAACGGCACGGCAAGGGGTAAGAAGGCTAAGGCACGACAACGCAGGTCTAGGCAATGCACGGCAAGGCAAGGAAAGGGTAACGCAGGGGAAGGCACGGTAAGGTGAGGCAAGGATAAGGCACGACAATGCAAGGCTAGGCAATGCACGGCAAGGCAAGTAAAGAGTAACGGAAGGAAAGAAAGGCAAGGCAAAGCCAGGCAAGGCAAGTGTAACAAAAGGCACGCCACGGCAAGGGGAATCAAGGCTAAGGCACGACAACGCACGGCTAGGCAATGCACGGCAAGACAAGGAAAGGGTAACGCAAGGCAAGGCACGGTTAGGCTAGGCAAGGCTAATGCACGACAACGCAAGGCTAGGCAATGCACGACAATGCAAGGAAAGCTTAAAGCAAAGGAAGGCACGGTCAGGCGAGATAAGGCTAAGGCACGACAACGCAAGGCTAGGCAATGCACGGAAGGCAAGCAAAGAGTAACGGAAGGTAAGGAAGGCAAGGGAAAGCAAAGAAAGGCAAGTGTAACAGAAGGAACGGCACGGCAAGGGGAAACAAGGCTAAGGCACGACAACGCACGCTAGGCAATGCACGGCAAGGCAAGGAAAGGGTAACGCATGGGAAAGCACGGTCAGGCGAGGCAAGCCTAAGGCATGACAACGCAAGGCTAGGCAATGCACGGAAAGCAAGCAAAGAGTAACGGAACGCAAGGAAGGCAAGGGAAAGCAAGGGAAGGCAAGGGTAACGGAAGGAACGGCACGGCAAGGGGTAACAAGGCTAAGGCACGACAACGCAGGGCTAGGCAATGCACGGCAAGGCAAGGAAAGAGTAACGGAAGGAAAGGAAGGCAAGGCAAAGCCAGTCAAGGCAAGTGTAACAAAAGGCACGCAACGGCAAGGGGAAACAAGGCTAAGGCACGACAACACACGGCTAGGAAATGCACGGCAAGGCAAGGAAAGTGTAACGCAAGGCAAGGCACGGTGAGGCTAGGCAAGGCTAATGCACGACAACGCAAGGCTAGGCAAGGCACGACAATGCAAGTAAAGCTTAAAGCAAAGGAAGGCACGGTCAGGCGAGATAAGGCTAAGGAACGACAACGCAAGGCTAGGCAATGCAGGGAAGGCAAGCAAAGAGTAACGGAAGGTAAGGAAGGCAAGGGAAAGCAAGGAAAGGCAATGGTAACGGAAGGAACGGCACGGCAAGGGGAAACAAGTCTAAGGCACGACAACGCACGCTAGGCAATGCACGGCAAGGCAAGGAAAGGGTAACGCATGGGAAAGCACGGTCAGGGGAGGCAAGGCTAAGGCACGACAACGCAAGGCTTGGCAATGCAAGGAAGGCAAGCAAAGAGTAACGGAAGGTAAGGAAGGCAAGGGAAAGCAAAGAAAGGCAAGTGTAACGGAAGGAACGGCACGGCAAGAGGAAACAAGGCTATGGCACGACAACGCACGCTAGGCAATGCACGGCAAGGCAAGGCAAGGGTAACGCATGGGAAAGCACGGTCAGGCGAGGCAAGGCTAAGGAAAGCCAACGCAAGGCTAGGCAATGCACGGAAAGCAAGCAAGGAGTAACGGAATGCAAGGAAGGAAAGGGAAAGCAAGGGAAGGCAAGGGTAACGGAAGGAACGGCACGGCAAGGGGTAACAAGGCTAAGGCACGACAACAGACGGCTAGGAAATGCACGGCAAGGCAAGGAAAGGGTAACGCAAGGCAAGGCACGGTGAGGCTAGGCAAGGTTAATGCACGACAACGCAAGGCTAGGCAATGCACGACAATGCAAGGAAAGCTTAAAGCAAAGGAAGGCACGGTCAGGCGAGATAAGGCTACGGCACGACAACGCAACGCTAGGCAATTCAGGGAAGGCAAGCAAAGAGTAACGGAAGATAAGCAAGGCAAGGAAAAGGAAGGAAAGGCCAGGTAACGGAAGGAACGGCACGGCAAGGGGAAACAAGTCTAAGGCACGACACCGAACGCTAGGCAATGAAAGGCAAGGCAAGGAAAGGGTAACGCATTTGAAAGCACGGTCACGCGAGGCAACGCTAAGGCACGACAACGCAAGGCTAGGCAATGCACGGAAGGCAAGCAAAGAGTAACGGAAGGTAAGGAAGGCAAGGGAAAGGAAGGAAAGGCAAGTGTAACGGAAGGAACGGCACGGCAAGGGGAAACAAGGCTAAGGCACGACAACGCACGGCTAGGCAATGCACGGAAAGCAAGCAAAGAGTAACGGAACGCAAGGAAGGCAAGGGAAAGCAAGGGAAGGCAAGGGTAAGGGAAGGAACGGCACTGTAAGGGGTAACAAGTCTAAGGCACGGCAACGCAGGGCTAGGCAATGCACGTCAAGGCAAGGAAAGGGTAACGCAGGGGAAGGCACGGTCAGGTGAGGCAAGGATAAGGCACGACAATGCAAGGCTAGGCAATGCACGGCAAGGCAAGGAAAGAGTAACGGAAGGAAAGGAAGGCAAGTCAAAGCCAGGAAAGGCAAGTGTAACAAAAGGCACGCCACGGCAAGGGGAAACAAGGCTAAGGCACGACAACGCACGGCTAGGCAATGCACGGCAAGGCAAGGAAAGGGTAACGCAAGGCAAGGCATGGTGAGGCTAGGCAAGGCAAATGCACGACAACGCAAGGCTAGGCAATGCACGACAATGCAAGGAAAGCTTAAAGCAAAGGAAGGCACGGTCAGGCGAGATAAGGCTAAGGCACGACAACGCAAGGCTAGGCAATGCAGGGAAGGGAAGCAAAGAGTAACGGAAGATAAGCAAGGCAAGGAAAAGCAAGGAAAGGCAAGGGTAACGGAAGGAATTGCACGGCAAGGGGAAACAAGGCTAAGGCACGGCAACGCAGGCTGGGCAATGCACGGCAAGGCAAGGAAAGGGTAACGCATGGGAAAGCACGTTCAGGCGAGGCAAGTCTAAGGCACGACAACGCAAGGCTAGGCAATGCACGGAAGGCAAGCAAAGAGTAACGGAAGTTAAGGAAGGCAAGGGAAAGCAAAGAAAGGCAAGTGTAACGGAAGGAACTGGACGGCAAGGGGAAACAAGGCTAAGGCACGACAACGCACGGCTAGGCAATGCACGGCAAGGCAAGCAAAGGGTAACGCAAGGCAATGCACGGTGAGGCTAGACAAGGCTAATGCACGAAAACGCAAGGCTAGGCAATGCACGACAATGCAAGGAAAGCTTAAAGCAAAGGAAGGCAAGGTCAGGCGAGATAAGGCAAAGGCACGACAACGCAAGGCTAGGCAATTCAGGGAAGGCAAGCAAAGAGTAACGGCAGGTAAGGAAGGCAAGGGAAAGCAAGGAAAGGCAAGTGTAACGGAAGGAACGGCACGGCAAGGGGCAACAAGGCTAAGGCACGACAACGCACTCTAGGCAATGCACGGCAAGGCAAGGAAAGGGTAACGCATGGGAAAGCACGGTCAGGCGAGGCAAGGCTAAGGCATGACAACGCAAGGCTAGGCAATGCACGGAAAGCAAGCAAAGAGTAACGGAACGCAAGGAAGGCAAGGGAAAGCAAGGGAAGGCAAGGGTAACGGAAGGAACGGCACGGCAAGGGGTAAGAAGGGTAAGGCACGACAACGCAGGGCTAGGCAATGCACGGCAAGGCAAGGAAAGGGTAACGCAGGGGAAGGCACGGTCAGGTGAGGCAAGGATAAGGCACGACAATGCAAGGCTAGGCAATGCACGGCAAGGCAAGTAAAGAGTAACGGAAGGAAAGAAAGGCAAGGCAAAGCCAGGCAAGGCAAGTGTAACAAAAGGCACGCCACGGCAAGGGGAATCAAGGCTAAGGCACGACAACGCACGGCTAGGCAATGCACGGCAAGGCAAGGAAAGGGTAACGCAAGGCAAGGCACGGTTAGGCTAGGCAAGGCTAATGCACGACAACGCAAGGCTAGGCAATGGACGACAATGCAAGGAAAGGTTAAAGCAAAGGAAGGCACGGTCAGGCGAGATAAGGCTAAGGCACGACAACGCAAGGCTAGGCAATGCACGGAAGGCAAGCAAAGAGTAACGGAAGGTAAGGAAGGCAAGGGAAAGCAAAGAAAGGCAAGTGTAACAGAAGGAACGGCACGGCAAGGGGAAACAAGGCTAAGGCACGACAACGCACGCTAGGCAATGCACGGCAAGGCAAGGAAAGGGTAACGCATGGGAAAGCACGGTCAGGCGAGGCAAGCCTAAGGCATGACAACGCAAGGCTAGGCAATGCACGGAAAGCAAGCAAAGAGTAACGGAACGCAAGGAAGGCAAGGGAAAGCAAGGGAAGGCAAGGGTAACGGAAGGAACGGCACGGCAAGGGGTAACAAGGCTAAGGCACGACAACGCAGGGCTAGGCAATGCACGGCAAGGCAAGGAAAGAGTAACGGAAGGAAAGGAAGGCAAGGCAAAGCCAGGCAAGGCAAGTGTAACAAAAGGCACGCAACGGCAAGGGGAAACAAGGCTAAGGCACGAAAACACACGGCTAGGAAATGCACGGCAAGGCAAGGAAAGTGTAACGCAAGGCAAGGCACGGTGAGGCTAGGGAAGGCTAATGCACGACAACGCAAGGCTAGGCAAGACACGACAATGCAAGTAAAGCTTAAAGCAAAGGAAGGCACGGTCAGGCGAGATAAGGCTAAGGAACGACAACGCAAGGCTAGGCAATGCAGGGAAGGCAAGCAAAGAGTAACGGAAGGTAAGGAAGGCAAGGGAAAGCAAGGAAAGGCAATGGTAACGGAAGGAACGACACGGCAAGGGGAAACAAGTCTAAGGCACGACAACGCACGCTAGGCAATGCACGGCAATCCAAGGAAAGGGTAACGCATTGGAAAGCACGGTCAGGGGAGGCAAGGCTAAGGCACGACAACGCAAGGCTTGGCAATGCACGGAAGGCAAGCAAAGAGTAACGGAAGGTAAGGAAGGCAAGGGAAAGCAAAGAAAGGCAAGTGTAACGGAAGGAACGGCACGGCAAGGGGAAACAAGGCTAAGGCACGACAACGCACGCTAGGCAATGCACGGCAAGGCAAGGCAAGGGTAACGCATGGGAAAGCACGGTCAGGCGAGGCAAGGCTAAGGAAACCCAACGCAAGGCTAGGCAATGCACGGAAAGCAAGCAAGGAGTAACGGAATGCAAGGAAGGAAAGGGAAAGCAAGGGAAGGCAAGGGTAACGGAAGGAACGGCACGGCAAGGGGTAACAAGGCTAAGGCACGACAACACACGGCTAGGAAATGCACGGCAAGGCAAGGAAAGGGTAACGCAAGGCAAGGCACGGTGAGGCTAGGCAAGGTTAATGCACGACAACGCAAGGCTAGGCAATGCACGACAATGCAAGGAAAGCTTAAAGCAAAGGAAGGCCCGGTCAGGCGAGGCAAGGCTAAGGCACGACAACGCAAGGCTAGGCAATGCACGGAAGGCAAGCAAAGAGTAACGGAAGGTAAGGAAGGCAAGGGAAAGCAAGGAAAGGCAAGTGTAACGGAAGGAACGGCACGGCAAGGGGCAACAAGGCTAAGGCACGACAACGCACGCTAGGCAATGCACTGCAAGGCAAGGAAAGGGTAACGCATGGGAAAGCACGGTCAGGCGAGGCAAGGCTAAGGCATGACAACGCAAGGCTAGGCAATGCACGGAATCAAGCAAAGAGTAACGGAACGCAAGGAAGGCAAGGGAAAGCAAGGGAAGGCAAGGGAAACGGAAGGAACGCCACGGCAAGGGGTAAGAAGGCTAAGGCACGACAACGCACGGCTGGGCAATGCACGGAAAGGCAAGGAAAGGGTAACGCATGGGAAAGCACGGTCAGGCGATGCAAGGCTAAGGCATGACAACGCAAGGCTAGGCAATGCACGGAAAGCAAGCAAAGAGTAACGGAACGCAAGGAAGGCAAGGGAAAGCAAGGGAAGGCAAGGGTAACGGAAGGAACGGCACTGTAAGGGGTAACAAGTCTAAGGCACGGCAACGCAGGGCTAGGCAATGCACGTCAAGGCAAGGAAAGGGTAACGCAGGGGAAGGCACGGTCAGGTGAGGCAAGGATAAGGCACGACAATGCAAGGCTAGGCAATGCACGGCAAGGCAAGGAAAGAGTAACGGAAGGAAAGGAAGGCAAGTCAAAGCCAGGAAAGGCAAGTGTAACAAAAGGCACGCCACGGCATGGGGAAACAAGGCTAAGGCACGACAACGCACGGCTAGGCAATGCACGGCAAGGCAAGGAAAGGGTAACGCAAGGCAAGGCATGGTGAGGCTAGGCAAGGCTAATGCACGACAACGCAAGGCTAGGCAATGCACGACAATGCAAGGAAAGCTTAAAGCAAAGGAAGGCACGGTCAGGCGAGATAAGGCTAAGGCACGACAACGCAAGGCTAGGCAATGCAGGGAAGGGAAGCAAAGAGTAACGGAAGATAAGCAAGGCAAGGAAAAGCAAGGAAAGGCAAGGGTAACGGAAGGAATTGCACGGCAAGGGGAAACAAGGCTAAGGCACGGCAACGCAGGCTGGGCAATGCACGGCAAGGCAAGGAAAGGGTAACGCATGGGAAAGCACGTTCAGGCGAGGCAAGTCTAAGGCACGACAACGCAAGGCTAGGCAATGCACGGAAGGCAAGCAAAGAGTAACGGAAGTTAAGGAAGGCAAGGGAAAGCAAAGAAAGGCAAGTGTAACGGAAGGAACTGGACGGCAAGGGGAAACAAGGCTAAGGCACGACAACGCACGGCTAGGCAATGCACGGCAAGGCAAGCAAAGGGTTACGCAAGGCAATGCACGGTGCGGCTAGACAAGGCTAATGCACGAAAACGCAAGGCTAGGCAATGCACGACAATGCAAGGAAAGCTTAAAGCAAAGGAAGGCAAGGTCAGGCGAGATAAGGCAAAGGCACGACAACGCAAGGCTAGGCAATTCAGGGAAGGCA
Source organism: Macrotis lagotis (assembly GCF_037893015.1). NCBI lineage: Eukaryota > Metazoa > Chordata > Mammalia > Peramelemorphia > Peramelidae > Macrotis > Macrotis lagotis. Next base: position 61,172 of record NW_027422107.1, read on the forward strand.
AGCAAAGAGTAACGGAAGGTAAGAAAGGCAAGGAAAAGCAAAGAAAGGCAAGGGTAACGGAAGGAACGGCACGGCAAGGGGGAAGAAGTGTAAGGCACGACACCGAACGCTAGGCAATGAACGGCAAGGCAAGGAAAGGGTAACGCATGGGAAAGCCCGGTCAGGCGAGGCAAGGCTAAGGCACGACAACGCAAGGCTAGGCAATGCACGGAAGGCAAGCAAAGAGTAACGGAAGGTAAGGAAGGCAAGGGAAAGCAAGGAAAGGCAAGTGTAACGGAAGGAACGGCACGGCAAGGGGCAACAAGGCTAAGGCACGACAACGCACGCTAGGCAATGCACTGCAAGGCAAGGAAAGGGTAACGCATGGGAAAGCACGGTCAGGCGAGGCAAGGCTAAGGCATGACAACGCAAGGCTAGGCAATGCACGGAAAGCAAGCAAAGAGTAACGGAACGCAAGGAAGGCAAGGGAAAGCAAGGGAAGGCAAGGGAAACGGAAGGAACGGCACGGCAAGGGGTAAGAAGGCTAAGGCACGACAACGCAGGGCTAGGCAATGCACGGCAAGGCAAGGAAAGGGTAACGCAGGGGAAGGCACGGTCAGGTGAGGCAAGGATAAGGCACGACAATGCAAGGCTAGGCAATGCACGGCAAGGCAAGTAAAGAGTAACGGAAGGAAAGGAAGGCAAGGCAAAGCCAGGCAAGGCAAGTATAACAAAAGGCACGCCACGGCAAGGGGAATCAAGGCTAAGGCACGACAACGCACGGCTAGGCAATGCACGGCAAGGCAAGGAAAGGGTAACGCAAGGCAAGGCACGGTGAGGCTAGGCAAGGCTAATGCACGACAACGCAAGGCTAGGCATTGCACGACAATGCAAGGAAAGCTTAAAGCAAAGGAAGGCACGGTCAGGCGAGATAAGGCTAAGGCACGACAACGCAAGGCTAGGCAATGCACGGAAGGCAAGCAAAGAGAAACGGAAGGTAAGGAAGGCAAGGGAAAGCAAGGGAAGGCAAGGGTAACGGAAGGAACGGCACGGCAAGGGGTAACAAGGCTAAGGCACGACAACGCAGGGCTAGGCAATGCACGGCAAGGCAAGGAAAGAGTAACGGAAGGAAAGGAAGGCAAGGCAAAGCCAGGCAAGGCAAGTGTAACAAAAGGCACGCAACGGCAAGGGGAAACAAGGCTAAGGCACGACAACACACGGCTAGGAAATGCACGGCAAGGCAAGGAAAGTGTAACGCAAGGCAAGGCACGGTGAGGCTAGGCAAGGCTAATGCACGACAACGCAAGGCTAGGCAATGCACGACAATGCAAGTAAAGCTTAAAGCAAAGGAAGGCACGGTCAGGCGAGATAAGGCTAAGGAACGACAACGCAAGGCTAGGCAATGCAGGGAAGGCAAGCAAAGAGTAACGGAAGGTAAGGAAGGCAAGGGAAAGCAAGGAAAGGCAATGGTAACGGAAGGAACGGCACGGCAAGGGGAAACAAGTCTAAGGCACGACAACGCACGCTAGGCAATGCACGGCAAGGCAAGGAAAGGGTAACGCATGGGAAAGCACGGTCAGGGGAGGCAAGGCTAAGGCACGACAACGCAAGGCTTGGCAATGCACGGAAGGCAAGCAAAGAGTAACGGAAGGTAAGGAAGGCAAGGGAAAGCAAAGAAAGGCAAGTGTAACGGAAGGAACGGCACGGCAAGGGGAAACAAGGCTAAGGCACGACAACGCACGCTAGGCAATGCACGGCAAGGCAAGGCAAGGGTAACGCATGGGAAAGCACGGTCAGGCGAGGCAAGGTAAGGCAGACAACGCAAGGCTAGGCAATGCACGGCAAAGCAAGCAAAGAGTAACGGAACGCAAGGGAAGGCAAGGGAAAGCAAGGGAAGGCAAGTGTAACGGAAGGAACGCACGGCAAGGGGAACAAGGCTAAGGCACGACAACACACGGCTAGGAAATGCACGGCAAGTCAAGGAAAGTGTAACGCAAGGCAAGGCACGGTGAGGCTAGGCAAAGCTAATGCACGAAAACGCAAGGCTAGGCAATGCACGACAATGCAAGGAAAGCTTAAAGCAAAGGAAGGCACGGTCAGGCGAGATAAGGCTAAGGCACGACAACGCAAGGCTAGGCAATGCAGGGAAGGCAAGCAAAGAGTAACGGAAGGTAAGAAAGGCAAGGAAAAGCAAGGAAAGGCAAGGGTAACGGAAGGAACGGCACGGCAAGGGGAAACAAGGCTAAGGCACGACAACGCACGCTAGGCAATGCACGGCAAGGCAAGGAAAGGGTAACGCATGGGAAAGCACGGTCAGGCGAGGCAAGGCTAAGGCACGACAACGCAAGGCTAGGCAATGCACGGAAGGCAAGCAAAGAGTAACGGAAGGTAAGGAAGGCAAGGGAAAGCAAAGAAAGGCAAGTGTAACGGAAGGAACGGCACGGCAAGGGGAAACAAGGCTAAGGCACGACAACGCACGCTAGGCAATGCACGGCAAGGCAAGGCAAAGGGTAACGCATGGGAAAGCACGGTCAGGCGAGGCAAGGCTAAGGCATGACAACGCAAGGCTAGGCAATGCACGGAAAGCAAGCAAGAGTAACGGAACGCAAGGAAGGCAAGGGAAAGCAAGGGAAGGCAAGGGTAACGGAAGGAACGGCACGGTAAGGGGTAAGAAGGCTAAGGCACGACAACGCAGGGCTAGGCAATGCACGGCAAGGCAAGGAAAGGGTAACGCAGGGGAAGGCACGGTCAGGTGAGGCAAGGATAAGGCACGACAATGCAAGGCTAGGCAATGCACGGCAAGGCAAGTAAAGAGTAACGGAAGGAAAGAAAGGCAAGGCAAAGCCAGGCAAGGCAAGTGTAACAAAAGGCACGCCACGGCAAGGGGAATCAAGGCTAAGGCACGACAACGCACGGCTAGGCAATGCACGGCAAGGCAAGGAAAGAGTAACGGAAGGAAAGGAAGGCAAGGCAAAGCCAGGCAAGGCAAGTGTAACAAAAGGCACGCAACGGCAAGGGGAAACAAGGCTAAGGCACGACAACGCACGCTAGGCAATGCACGGCAAGGCAAGGCAAGGGTAACGCATGGGAAAGCACGGTCAGGCGAGGCAAGGCTAAGGAAAGCCAACGCAAGGCTAGGCAATGCACGGAAAGCAAGCAAGGAGTAACGGAATGCAAGGAACGAAAGGGAAAGCAAGGGAAGGCAAGGGTAACGGAAGGAACGGCACGGCAAGGGGTAACAAGGCTAAGGCACGACAACACACGGCTAGGCAATGCACGGCAAGGCAAGGAAAGGGTAACGCAAGGCAAGGCACGGTGAGGCTAGGCAAGGCTAATGCACGAAAACGCAAGGCTAGGCAATGCACGACAATGCAAGGAAAGCTTAAAGCAAAGGAAGGCACGGTCAGGCGAGATAAGGCTAAGGCACGACAACGAAAGGCTAGGCAATTCAGGGAAGGCAAGCAAAGAGTAACGGAATGTAAGGAAGGCAAGGAAAAGCAAGGAAAGGCAAGGTAACGGAAGGAACGGCACGGCAAGGGGAAACAAGTCTAAGGCACGACACCGAACGCTAGGCAATGAACGGCAAGGCAAGGAAAGGGTAACGCATTTGAAAGCACGGTCACGCGAGGCAACGCTAAGGCACGACAACGCAAGGCTAGGCAATGCACGGAAGGCAAGCAAAGAGTAACGGAAGGTAAGGAAGGCAAGGGAAAGCAAGGAAAGGCAAGTGTAACGGAAGGAACGGCACGGCAAGGGGAAACAAGGCTAAGGCACGACAACGCACGGCTAGGCAATGCACGGCAAGGCAAGGAAAGGGTAACGCATGGGAAAGCACGGTCAGGCGAGGCAAGGCTAAGGCATGACAACGCAAGGCTAGGCAATGCACGGAAAGCAAGCAAATAGTAACGGAACGCAAGGAAGGCAAGGGAAAGCAAGGGAAGGCAAGGGTAACGGAAGGAACTGCACTGCAAGGGGTAACAAGTCTAAGGCACGGCAACGCAGGGCTAGGGAATGCACGTCAAGGCAAGGAAAGGGTAACGCAGGGGAAGGCACGGTCAGGTGAGGCAAGGATAAGGCACGACAATGCAAGGCTAGGCAATGCACGGCAAGGCAAGGAAAGAGTAACGGAAGGAAAGGAAGGCAAGTCAAAGCCAGGAAAGGCAAGTGTAACAAAAGGCACGCCACGGCAAGGGGAAACAAGGCTAAGGCACGACAACGCACGGCTAGGCAATGCACGGCAAGGCAAGGAAAGGGTAACGCAAGGCAAGGCATGGTGAGGCTAGGCAAGGCTAATGCACGACAACGCAAGGCTAGGCAATGCACGACAATGCAAGGAAAGCTTAAAGCAAAGGAAGGCACGGTCAGGCGAGATAAGGCTAAGGCACGACAACGCAAGGCTAGGCAATGCAGGGAAGGGAAGCAAAGAGTAACGGAAGATAAGCAAGGCAAGGAAAAGCAAGGAAAGGCAAGGGTAACGGAAGGAATTGCACGGCAAGGGGAAACAAGGCTAAGGCACGGCAACGCAGGCTGGGCAATGCACGGCAAGGCAAGGAAAGGGTAACGCATGGGAAAGCACGTTCAGGCGAGGCAAGGCTAAGGCACGACAACGCAAGGCTGGGCAATGCACGGAAGGCAAGCAAAGAGTAACGGAAGTTAAGGAAGGCAAGGGAAAGCAAAGAAAGGCAAGTGTAACGGAAGGAACTGGACGGCAAGGGGAAACAAGGCTAAGGCACGACAACACACGGCTAGGAAATGCACGGCAAGGCAAGGAAAGGGTAACGCAAGGCAAGGCACGGTGAGGCTAGGCAAGGCTAATGCACGACAACGCAAGGCTAGGCAATGCACGACAATGCAAGGAAAGCTTAAAGCAAAGGAAGGCACGGTCAGGCGAGATAAGGCTAAGGCACGACAACGCAAGGCTAGGCAATTCAGGGAAGGCAAGCAAAGAGTAACGGAAGGTAAGAAAGGCAAGGAAAAGCAAGGAAAGGCAAGGGTAACGGAAGGAACGGCACGGCAAGGGGAAACAAGTCTAAGGCACGACACCGAACGCTAGGCAATGAACGGCAAGGCAAGGAAAGGGTAACGCATGGGAAAGCACGGTCAGGCGAGGCAAGGCTAAGGCACGACAACGCAAGGCTAGGCAATGCACGGAAGGCAAGCAAAGAGTAACGGAAGGTAAGGAAGGCAAGGGAAAGCAAGGAAAGGCAAGTGTAACGGAAGGAACGGCACGGCAAGGGGCAACAAGGCTAAGGCACGACAACGCACGCTAGGCAATGCACTGCAAGGCAAGGAAAGGGTAACGCATGGGAAAGCACGGTCAGGCGAGGCAAGGCTAAGGCATGACAACGCAAGGCTAGGCAATGCACGGAAAGCAAGCAAAGAGTAACGGAACGCAAGGAAGGCAAGGGAAAGCAAGGGAAGGCAAGGGAAACGGAAGGAACGGCACGGCAAGGGGTAAGAAGGCTAAGGCACGACAACGCAGGGCTAGGCAATGCACGGCAAGGCAAGGAAAGGGTAACGCAGGGGAAGGCACGGTGAGGTGAGGCAAGGATAAGGCACGACAATGCAAGGCTAGGCAATGCACGGCAAGGCAAGTAAAGAGTAACGGAAGGAAAGGAAGGCAAGGCAAAGCCAGGCAAGGCAAGTGTAACAAAAGGCACGCCACGGCAAGGGGAATCAAGGCTAAGGCACGACAACGCACGGCTAGGCAATGCACGGCAAGGCAAGGAAAGGGTAACGCAAGGCAAGGCACGGTGAGGCTAGGCAAGGCTAATGCACGACAACGCAAGGCTAGGCAATGCACGACAATGCAAGGAAAGCTTAAAGCAAAGGAAGGCACGGTCAGGCGAGATAAGGCTAAGGCACGACAACGCAAGGCTAGGCAATGCACGGAAGGCAAGCAAAGAGTAACGGAAGGTAAGGAAGGCAAGGGAAAGCAAGGGAAGGCAAGGGTAACGGAAGGAACGGCACGGCAAGGGGTAACAAGGCTAAGGCACGACAACGCAGGGCTAGGCAATGCACGGCAAGGCAAGGAAAGAGTAACGGAAGGAAAGGAAGTCAAGGCAAAGCCAGGCAAGGCAAGTGTAACAAAAGGCACGCAACGGCAAGGGGAAACAAGGCTAAGGCACGACAACACACGGCTAGGAAATGCACGGCAAGGCAAGGAAAGTGTAACGCAAGGCAAGGCACGGTGAGGCTAGGCAAGGCTAATGCACGACAACGCAACACTAGGCAAGGCACGACAATGCAAGTAAAGCTTAAAGCAAAGGAAGGCACGGACAGGCGAGATAAGGCTAAGGAACGACAACGCAAGGCTAGGCAATGCAGGGAAGGCAAGCAAAGAGTAACGGAAGGTAAGGAAGGCAAGGGAAAGCAAGGAAAGGCAATGGTAACGGAAGGAACGGCACGGCAAGGGGAAACAAGTCTAAGGCACGACAACGCACGCTAGGCAATGCACGGCAAGGCAAGGAAAGGGTAACGCATGGGAAAGCACGGTCAGGGGAGGCAAGGCTAAGGCACGACAACGCAAGGCTTGGCAATGCACGGAAGGCAAGCAAAGAGTAACGGAAGGTAAGGAAGGCAAGGGAAAGCAAAGAAAGGCAAGTGTAACGGAAGGAACGGCACGGCAAGGGGAAACAAGGCTAAGGCACGACAACGCACGCTAGGCAATGCACGGCAAGGCAAGGCAAGGGTAACGCATGGGAAAGCACGGTCAGGCGAGGCAAGGCTAAGGAAAGCCAACGCAAGGCTAGGAAATGCACGGAAAGCAAGCAAGGAGTAACGGAATGCAAGGAAGGAAAGGGAAAGCAAGGGAAGGCAAGGGTAACGGAAGGAACGGCACGGCAAGGGGTAACAAGGCTAAGGCACGACAACACACGGCTAGGAAATGCACGGCAAGGTAAGGAAAGGGTAACGCAAGGCAAGGCACGGTGAGGCTAGGCAAGGCTAATGCACGACAACGCAAGGCTAGGCAATGCACGACAATGCAAGGAAAGCTTAAAGCAAAGGAAGGCACGGTCAGGCGAGATAAGGCTAAGGCACGACAACGCAAGGCTAGGCAATGCAGGGAAGGGAAGCAAAGAGTAACGGAAGATAAGCAAGGCAAGGAAAAGCAAGGAAAGGCAAGGGTAACGGAAGGAACGGCACGGCAAGGGGGAAGAAGTGTAAGGCACGACACCGAACGCTAGGCAATGAACGGCAAGGCAAGGAAAGGGTAACGCATGGGAAAGCCCGGTCAGGCGAGGCAAGGCTAAGGCACGACAAAGCAAGGCTTCGCAATGCACGGAAGGCAAGCAAAGAGTAACGGAAGGTAAGGAAGGCAAGGGAAAGGAAGGAAAGGCAAGTGTAACGGAAGGAACGGCACGGCAAGGGGAAACAAGGCTAAGGCACGACAACGCACGGCTAGGCAATGCACGGAAAGGCAAGGAAAGGGTAACGCATGGGAAAGCACGGTCAGGCGATGCAAGGCTAAGGCATGACAACGCAAGGCTAGGCAATGCACGGAAAGCAAGCAAAGAGTAACGGAACGCAAGGAAGGCAAGGGAAAGCAAGGGAAGGCAAGGGTAACGGAAGGAACGGCACTGTAAGGGGTAACAATGCTAAGGCACGGCAACGCAGGGCTAGGCAATGCACGGCAAGGCAAGGAAAGGGTAACGCAGGGGAAGGCACGGTCAGGTGAGGCAAGGATAAGGCACGACAATGCAAGGCTAGGCAATGCACGGCAAGGCAAGGAGAGAGTAACGGAAGGAAAGGAAGGCAAGTCAAAGCCAGGAAAGCCAAGTGTATCAAAAGGCACGCCACGGTAAGGGGAAACAAGGCTAAGGCACGACAACGCACGGCTAGGCAATGCACGGCAAGGCAAGGAAAGGGTAACGCAAGGCAAGGCACGGTGAGGCTAGGCAAGGCTAATGCACGACAACGGAAGGCTAGGCAATGCACGACAATGCAAGGAAAGCTTAAAGCAAAGGAAGGCACGGTCAGGCGAGATAAGGCTAAGGCACGACAACGCAAGGCTAGGCAATGCAGGGAAGGGAAGCAAAGAGTAACGGAAGGTAAGCAAGGCAAGGAAAAGCAAGGAAAGGCAAGGGTAACGGAAGGAATTGCACGGCAAGGGGAAACAAGGCTAAGGCACGGCAACGCAGGCTGGGCAATGCACGGCAAGGCAAGGAAAGGGTAACGCATGGGAAAGCACCTTCAGGCGAGGCAAGGCTAAGGCACGACAACGCAAGGCTAGGCAATGCAGGGAAGGCAAGCAAAGAGAAACGGAAGGTAAGGAAGGCAAGGGAAAGCAAGGAAAGGCAATGGTAACGGAAGGAACGGCAAGGCAAGGGGAAACAAGTCTAAGGCACGACAACGCACGCTAGGCAATGCAGGGCAAGGCAAGGAAATGGTAACGCAAGGCAAGGCACGGTTTGGGGAGGCAAGGCTAATGCACGACAACGCAAGGATAGGCAGTGCACGGCTAGGCAAGGAAAGAGCAACGGAAGGAAAGGAAGGCAAGGCAAAGCAAGGCAAGGCAAGTGTAACAAAAGGCAAGGCACGGCAAGGGGAAACAAGGCTAAGGAACGGCAACGCACGGCTAGGCAATGCACGGCCAGGCAAGGAAAGGGTAACGCAAGGGAAGGCACGGTAAGGCAAGACAAGGCTAATGCACGACAACGCACGGCTAGGCAATGCACGGCAAGGCAAGGAAAGGGTAACGCAAGGCAAGGCACGGTAAGGCAAGACAAGGCTAATGCACGACAACGCACGGCTAGGCAATGCACGACAATGCAAGGAAAGCTTAAAGCAAAGGAAGGTACGGTCAGGCGAGATAAGGCTAAGGCACGACAACGCAAGGCTAGGCAATGCACGGAAGGCAAGCAAAGAGAAACGGAAGGTAAGGAAGGCAAGGGAAAGCAAGGAAAGGCAATGGTAACGGAAGGAACATCACGGCAAGGGGAAAAAAGGCTAAGGCACGACAACGGACGCTAGGCAATGCACGGCAAGGCAAGGAAAGGGTAACGCATGGGAAAGCACGGTCAGGCGAGGCAAGGCTAAGGCACGACAACCCAAGGCTAGGCAATGCACGGAAGGCAAGCAAAGAGTAACGGAAGATAAGGAAGGAAAGGGAAAGCAAAGAAAGGCAAGTGTAACGGAAGGAACGGCACGGCAAGGGGAAACAAGGCTAAGGCACGACAACGCACGGCTAGGCAATGCACGGCAAGGCAAGGAAAGGGTAACGCATGGGAAAGCACGGTCAGGCGAGGCAAGGCTAAGGCACGACAACGCAAGGCTAGGCAATGCACGGAAGGCAAGCAAAGAGTAACGGAAGGTAAGGAAGGCAAGGGAAAGCAAAGAAAGGTAAGTGTAACGGAAGGAACGGCACGGCAAGGGGAAACAAGGCTAAGGCACGACAACGCACGGCTAGGCAATGCACGGCAAGGCAAGCAAAGGGTAACGCAAGGAAAGGCACGGTGAGGCTAGGCAAGGCTAATGCACGAAAACGCAAGGCTAGGCGATGCACGACAATGCAAGGAAAGCTTAAAGCAAAGGAAGGCAAGGTCAGGCGAGATAAGGCTAAGGCACGACAACGCAAGGCTAGGAAATTCAGGTAACGCAAGCAAAGAGTAACGGAAGGTAAGCTAGGCAAGGAAAAGGAAGGACAGGCCAGGGTAACGGAAGGAACGGCACGGCAAGGGGAAACAAGTCTAAGGCACGACACCGAACGCTAGGCAATGAACGGCAAGGCAAGGAAAGTGTAAAGCATTTGAAAGCAAGGTCAGGCGAGGCAAAGCTAAGGCACGACAACGCAAGGCTAGTCAATGCACGGAAGGCAAGCATAGAGTAACGGAAGGTAAGGAAGGCAAGGGAAAGCAGGGAAAGGCAAGTGTAACGGAAGGAACGGCACGGCAAGGGGAAAGACGGCTAAGGCACGACAACGCACGGCTAGGCAATGCACGGCAAGGCAAGGAAAGGGTAACGCATGGGAAAGCACGGTCAGGCGAGGCAAGGCTAAGGCATGAAAACGCAAGGCTAGGCAATGCACGGAAAGCAAGCAAAGAGTAACGGAACGCAAGGAAGGCAAGGGAAAGCAAGGGAAGGCAAGGGTAACGGAAGGAACGGCACGGCAAGGGGTAAGAAGGCTAAGGCACGACAACACAGGGCTAGGCAATGTACGGCAAGGCAAGGAAAGGGTAACGCAGGGGAAGGCACGGTCAGGTGAGGCAAGGATAAGGCACGACAACGCAAGGCTAGGCAATGCACGGAAGGCAAGCAAAGAGTAACGGAAGGTAAGGAAGGCAAGGGAAAGCAAAGAAAAGCAAGTGTAACGGAAGGAACGGCAGGGCAAGGGGAAACAAGGCTAAGGCACGACAACGCACGGCTAGGCAATGCACGGCAAGGCAAGCAAAGGGTAACGCCATGCAAGGCACGGTGAGGCTAGGCAAGGCTAATGCACGAAAACGCAAGGCTAGGCAATGCACGACAATGCAAGGAAAGCTTAAAGCAAAGGAAGGCAACGTCAGGCGAGATAAGGCAAAGGCACGACAACGCAAGGCTAGGCAATTCAGGGAAGGCAAGCAAAGAGTAACGGAAGGTAAGCAAGGCAAGGAAAAGCAAGGAAAGCAAGGGTAACGGAAGGAACGGCACGGCAAGGGGAAACAAGTCTAAGGCACGACACCGAACGCTAGGCAATGAACGGCAAGGCAAGGAAAGGGTAACGCATGGGAAAGTACGGTCAGGCGAGGCAAGGCTAAGGCACGACAACGCAAGGCTAGGCAATGCACGGAAGGCAAGCAAAGAGTAACGGAAGGTAAGGAAGGCAAGGGAAAGCAAGGAAAGGCAAGTGTAACGGAAGGAACGGCACGGCAAGGGGAAACAAGGCTAAGGCACGACAACGCACGCTAGCCAATGCACGGCAAGGCAAGGAAAGGGTAACGCATGGGAAAGCACGGTCAGGCGAGGCAAGGCTAATGCACGACAACGCAAGGCTAGGCAATGCACGGAAGGCAAGCAAAGAGTAACGGAAGCTAAGGAATGCAAGGCAAAGCAAGGCAACGCAAGCAAGGCTATGGCAAGGTGAAAAAAGGCTAAGGCACGACCACGCAAGGCTAGGCAATGCACGGAAGGCAAGCAAAGAGTAACGGAAGGCAAGGAAGGCAAGGCAAAGCAAGGCAACGCAAGCAAGGCTATGGCAAGGTGAAAAAAGGCTAAGACACGACAACGCAAGGCTAGGCAATGCGCGGAAGGCAAGCAAAGAGTAACGGAAGGCAAGGAAGGCAAGGGAAAGCAAGGCAAGGGTAATGGAAGGAACGGCACGGCAAGGGCAAACAAGGCTAAGGCACGACAACGAATTGCTAGGCAATGCACTGCAATGCAAGGAAAGGGTAACGCAAGGCAAGGCACGGTCAGGCGAGGCAATGCTAAGGCACGACTACGCAAGGCTAGGCAATGCACGGAAGGCAAGCAAAGAGTAACGGAAGGCAAGGAATGCAAGGGAAAGCAGGGGAAGGCAAGGGTAACGAAAGGAACGGCACGGTAAGGGGAAACAAGGCTAAGGCACGACAACGCAGGGCTAGGCAATGCACGGCAAGGCAAGGAAAGGGTAACGCAAGGCAAGGCACGGTCAGGCGATGCAAGGGTAATGCACGACAACGCAAGGCTACGCAGTGCACGGCTAGGCAAGGAAAGAGTAACGGAAGGAAAGGAAGGCAAGGCAAAGCAAGGCAAGGCAAGTGTAACAAAAGGCACGGCACGGCAAGGGGAAACAAGGCTAAGGCACTGCAACGCAAGGCTAAGCAATGCACGGCCAGGCAAGGAAAGGGTAACGCAAGGCAAGGCACGGTAAGGCAAGGCGAGGCTAATGCACGACAACGCACGGCTAGGCAATGCACGGCAAGGCAAGGAAAGGGTAACGCAAGGCAAGGCACGGTTTGGGGAGGCAAGGCTAATGCACGACAACGCAAGGCTAGGCAATGCACGGAAGGCAAGTAAAGAGTAACGGAAGGCAAGGAATGCAAGGCAAAGCAAGGCAACGCAAGCAAGGCTATGGCAAGGTGAAAAAAGGCTAAGGCACGACCACGCAAGGCTAGGCAATGCACGGAAGGGAAGCAAAGAGTAACGGAAGGCAAGGAAGGCAAGGCAAAGCAAGGCAACGCAAGCAAGGCTATGGCAAGGTGAAAAAAGGCTAAGACACGACAACGCAAGGCTAGGCAATGCACGGAAGGCAAGCAAAGAGTAACGGAAGGCAAGGAAGGCAAGGGAAAGAAAGGCAAAGCAAGTAAGGCTATGGCAAGGTGAAACAAGGCTAAGGCACCACAACGCACGACTAGGCAATGCACGGCCAGCCAAGGAAAAGGTAACGCAAGGCAAGGCACTCTGAGGCAAGGCAAGGCTGATGCATGAGAGCGCAAGGATAGGCAATGCACGGAAGGCAAGCAAAGAGTAACGGAAACCAAGGAAGGCAAGGGAAAGCAAGGCAAGGCAAGGGTAACGGAAGGAACGGCACGGCAAGGGGAAACAAGGCTAAGGCACGACAACGCACGGCTAGGCAATGCACGGCAAGGCAAGGAAATGGTAACGCCAGGCAAGGCACCGTCAGGCAAGGCAAGACTAATGCACGACAAGGCAAGGCTAGGCAGTGCACGGCAAGGCAAGGAAAGGGTAACGCAAGGCAAGGCACTGTCTGGCGAGGCAAGGCTAAGGCACGACAACGCAAGGCTAGGCAATGCACGGAAGGAAAGCGAAGATTAACGGAAGGCAATGAAAGCAAGGGAAAGCAAGGGAAGGCAAGGGTAACGGAAGGAACGGCACGGCAAGGGGAAACAAGGCTAAGGCACGACAACACAGGGCTAGGCAATGCAGGGTAAGGTAAGGAAAGGGTAACACAAGGCAAGGCACGGTTTGGGGAGGCAAGTCTAATGCACGACAACGCAAGGCTAGGCAATGCACGGAAAGCAAGCAAAGAGTAACGGAAGGCAAGGAATGCAACGCAAAGCAAGGCAACGCAAGCAAGGCTATGGCAAGGTGAAAAAAGGCTAAGGCACGACCACGCAAGGCTAGGCAATGCACGGAAGGCAAGCAAAGAGTAACGGAAAGCAAGGAAGGCAAGGCAAAGCAAGGCAACGCAAGCAAGGCTATGGCAAGGGGAAACAAGGCTAAGGCACGACAAGGCACTGCTAGGCAATGCACTGCAAGGCAAGGAAAGCGTAACGCAAGGCAAGGCACGGTCAGGCGAGGCAAGGCTAAGGCACGACAACGAAAGGCTAGGCAATGCACGGAAGGCAAGCAAAGAGTAACGGAACGCAAGGAAGGCAAGGGAAACAAGGCAAGGCAAGGTTACCGGAAGGAACGGCACGGCAAGGGGAAACAAGGCTAAGGCACGGCAACGCACGGCTAAGCAATGCAGGGCAAGGCAAGGAAATGGTAACGCAAGGCAAGGCACGGTTTGGGGAGGCAAGGCTAATGCACGACAACGCAAGGCTAGGCAGTGCACGGCTAGGCAAGGAAAGAGTAACGGAAGGAAAGGAAGGCAAGGCAAAGCAAGGCAAGGCAAGTGTAACAAAAGGCAAGGCAAGGCAAGGGGAAACAAGGCTAAGGAACGGCAACGCACGGCTAAGGAATGCACGGCCAGGCAAGGAAAGGGTAACGAAAGGCAAGGCACGGTAAGGCAAGACAAGGCTAATGCACGACAACGCACGGCTAGGCAATGCACGGGAAGGCAAGGAAAGGGTAACGCAAGGCAAGGCACGGTCAGGAGAGGCAAGGCTAATGCACGACAACGCAAGGCTAGGCAATGCACGGAAGGCAAGCAAAGAGTAACGGAAGGCAAGGAAGGCAAGGGAAACCAAGGCAAGGCAAGGGTAACGGAAGGAACGGCACGGCAAGGGGAAAGAATGCTAAGGCACGACAACGCACGCTAGGCAATGCACGGCAAGGCAAGGAAAGGGTAACGCATGGGAAAGCACTGTCAGGCGAGGCAAGGCTAAGGCACGACAAACCAAGGCTAGGCAATGCACGGAAGGCAAGCAAAGAGAAACGGAAGGTAAGGAAGGAAAGGGAAAGCAAAGAAAGGCAAGTGTAACGGAAGGAACGGCACGGCAAGGGGAAACAAGGCTAAGGCACGACAACGCACGGCTAGGCAATGCACGGCAAGGCAAGCAAAGGGTAACGCAAGGAAAGGCACGGTGAGGCTAGGCAAGGCTAATGCACGAAAACGCAAGGCTAGGCGATGCACGACAATGCAAGGAAAGCTTAAAGCAAAGGAAGGCAAGGTCAGGCGAGATAAGGCTAAGGCACGACAACGCAAGGCTAGGAAATTCAGGGAAGGCAAGCAAAGAGTAACGGAAGGTAAGCAAGGCAAGGAAAAGGAAGGAAAGGCCAGGGTAACGGACGAACGGCACGGCAAGGGGAAACAAGTCTAAGGCACGACACCGAACGCTAGGCAATGAACGGCAAGGCAAGGAAAGGGTAACGCATTTGAAAGCACGGTCAGGCGAGGCAACGCTAAGGCACGACAACGCAAGGCTAGGCAATGCACGGAAGGCAAGCAAAGAGTAACGTAAGGTAAGGAAGGCAAGGGAAAGGAAGGAAAGGCAAGTGTAACGGAAGGAACGGCACGGCAAGGGGAAACAAGGCTAAGGCACGACAACGCACGGCTAGGCAATGCACGGAAAGGCAAGGAAAGAGTAACGGAAGGAAAGGAAGGCAAGTGAAAGCCAGGAAAGGCAAGTGTAGCAAAAGGCACGCCACGGCAAGGGGAAACAAGGCTAAGGCACGACAACGCACGGCAAGGCAATGCACGGCAAGGAAAGGGTAACGCAAGACAAGGCACGGTGAGGCTAGGCAAGGCTAATGCACGACAACGCAAGGCTAGGCAATGCACGACAATGCAAGGAAAGGTTAAAGCAAAGGAAGGCACGGTCAGGCGAGATAAGGCTAAGGTACGACAACGCAAGGCTAGGCAATGCAGGGAAGGCAAGCAAAGAGAAACGGAAGGTAAGGAAGGCAAGGGAAAGCAAGGAAAGGCAATGTTAACGGAAGGAACGGCACGGCAAGGGGAAACAAGTTTAAGGCACGACAACGCACGCTAGGCAATGCAGGGCAAGGCAAGGAAATGGTAACGCAAGGCAAGGCACGGTTTGGGGAGGCAAGGCTAATGCACGACAACGCAAGGATAGGCAGTGCACGGCTAGGCAAGGAAAGAGCAACTAAGGAAAGGAAGGCAAGGCAAAGCAAGGCAAGGCAAGTGTAACAAAAGGCAAGGCACGGCAAGGGGAAACAAGGCTAAGGAACGGCAATGCAAGGCTAGGCAATGCACGGCCAGGCAAGGAAAGGGTAACGCAAGGGAAGGCACGGTAAGGCAAGACAAGGCTAATGCACGACAACGCACGGCTAGGCAATGCACGGCAAGGCAAGGAAAGGGTAACGCAAGGCAAGGCACGGTAAGGCAAGACAAGGCTAATGCACGACAACGCACGGCTAGGCAATGCACGACAATGCAAAGAAAGCTTAAAGCAAAGGAAGGTACGGTCAGGCGAGATAAGGCTAAGGTACGACAACGCAAGGCTAGGCAATGCACGGAAGGCAAGCAAAGAGTAACGGAAGGTAAGGATGGCAAGGGAAAGCAAGGAAAGGCAATGGTAACGGAAGGAACATCACGGCAAGGGGAAAAAAGGCTAAGGCACGACAACGGATGCTAGGCAATGCACGGCAAGGCAAGGAAAGGGTAACGCATGGGAAAGCACGGTCAGGCGAGGCAAGGCTAAGGCACGACAACCCAAGGCTAGGCAATGCACGGAAGGCAAGCAAAGAGTAACGGAAGATAAGGAAGGAAAGGGAAAGCAAAGAAAGGCAAGTGTAACGGAAGGAACGGCACGGCAAGGGGAAACAAGGCTAAGGCACGACAACGCACGCTAGGCAATGCACGGCAAGGCAAGGAAAGGGTAACGCAGGGGAAGGCACGGTCAGGTGAGGCAAGGATAAGGCACGACAATGCAAGGCTAGGCAATGCACGGCAAGGCAAGGAAAGAGTAACGGAAGGAAAGGAAGGCAAGGCAAAGCCAGGCAAGGCAAGTGTAACAAAAGGCACGCCACGGCAAGGGGAAACAAGGCTAAGGCACGACAACGCACGGCTAGGCAATGCACGGCAAGGCAAGGAAAGGGTAACGCAAGGCAAGGCACGGTGAGGCTAGGCAAGGCTAATGCACGACAACGCAAGGGTAGGCAATGCACGACAATGCAAGGAAAGCTTAAAGCAAAGGAAGGCACGGTCAGGCGAGATAAGACTAAGGCACGACAACGCAAGGCTAGGCAATGCAGGAAGGGAAGCAAAGAGTAACGGAAGGTAAGCAAGGCAAGGAAAAGCAAGGAAAGTCAAGGGTAACGGAAGGAACGGCACGGCAAGGATAAACAAGGCTAAGGCACGGCAACGCAGGCTAGGCAATGCACGGCAAGGCAAGGAAAGGGTAACGCATGGGAAAGCACGGTCAGGCAAGGCAAGGCTAAGGCATGACAACGGAAGGCTAGGCAATGCACGGAAAGCAAGCAAAGAGTAACGGAAGGTAAGGAAGGCAAGGGAAAGCAAAGCAAGGCAAGTGTAACGGAAGGAACGGCACGGCAAGGGGAAACAAGGCTAAGGCACGACAACGCACGGCTAGGCAATGCACGGCAAGGCAAGCAAAGGGTAACGCAAGGAAATGCACGGTGAGGCTAGGCAAGGCTAATGCACGAAAACGGAAGGCTAGGCGATGCACGACAATGCAAGGAAAGCTTAAAGCAAAGGAAGGCAAGGTCAGGCGAGATAAGGTTAAGGCACGACAACGCAAGGCTAGGAAATTCAGGGAAGGAAAGCAAAGATTAACGGAAGGTAAGCTAGGCAAGGAAAAGGAAGGACAGGCCAGGGTAACGGAAGGAACGGCACGGCAAGGGGAAACAAATCTAAGGCACGACACCGAACGCTAGGCAATGAACGACAAGGGAAGGAAAGTGTAAAGCATTTGAAAGCACGGTCAGGCGAGGCAACGCTAAGGCACGACAACGCAAGGCTAGGCAATGCACGGAAGGCAAGCATAGAGTAACGGAAGGTAAGGAAGGCAAGGGAAAGCAGGGAAAGGCAAGTGTAACGGAAGGAACGGCACGGCAAGGGGAAACAAGGCTAAGGCACGACAACGCACGGCTAGGCAATGCACGGCAAGGCAAGGAAAGGGTAACGCATGGGAAAGCACGGTCAGGCGAGGCAAGGCTAAGGCATGAAAACGCAAGGCTAGGCAATGCACGGAAAGCAAGCAAGGAGTAACGGAACGCAAGGAAGGCAAGGGAAAGCAAGGGAAGGCAAGGGTAACGGAAGGAACGGCACGGCAAGTGGTAAGAAGGCTAAGGCACAACAACACAGGGCTAGGCAATGTACGGCAAGGCAAGGAAAGGGTAACGCAGGGGAAGGCACGGTCAGGTGAGGCAAGGATAAGGCACGACAACGCAAGGCTAGGCAATGCACGGAAGGCAAGCAAAGAGTAACGGAAGGTAAGGAAGGCAAGGGAAAGCAAAGAAAAGCAAGTGTAACGGAAGGAACGGCAGGGCAAGGGGAAACAAGGCTAAGGCACGACAACGCACGGCTAGGCAATGCACGGCAAGGCAAGCAAAGGGTAACGCAAGGCAAGGCACGGTGAGGCTAGGCAAGGCTAATGCACGAAAACGCAAGGCTAGGCAATGCACGACAATGCAAGGAAAGCTTAAAGCAAAGGAAGGCAACGTCAGGCGAGATAAGGCAAAGGCACGACAACGCAAGGCTAGGCAATTCAGGGAAGGCAAGCAAAGAGTAACGGAAGGTAAGCAAGGCAAGGAAAAGCAAGGAAAGCAAGGGTAACGGAAGGAACGGCACGGCAAGGGGAAACAAGTCTAAGGTACGACACCGAACGCTAGGCAATGAACGGCAAGGCAAGGAAAGGGTAACGCATGTGAAAGCACGGTCAGGCGAGGCAAGTCTAAGGCACGACAACGCAAGGCTAGGCAATGCACGGAAGGCAAGCAAAGAGTAACGGAAGGTAAGGAAGGCAAGGGAAAGCAAGGAAAGGCAAGTGTAACGGAAGGAACGGCACGGCAAGGGGAAACAAGGCTAAGGCACGACAACGCACGCTAGGCAATGCACGGCAAGGCAAGGAAAGGGTAACGCATGGGAAAGCACGGTCAGGCGAGGCAAGGCTAAGGAAAGCCAACGCAAGGCTAGGCAATGCACGGAAAGCAAGCAAGGAGTAACGGAATGCAAGGAAGGAAAGGGAAAGCAAGGGAAGGCAAGGGTAACGGAAGGAACGGCACGGCAAGGGGAAACAAGGCTAAGGCACGACAACGCACGCTAGGCAATGCACGGCAAGGCAAGGAAAGGGTAACGCATGGGAAAGCACGGTCAGGCGAGGCAAGGCTAAGGCATGAAAACGCAAGGCTAGGCAATGCACGGAAAGCAAGCAAGGAGTAACGGAACGCAAGGAAGGCAAGGGAAAGCAAGGGAAGGCAAGGGTAACGGAAGGAACGGCACGGCAAGGGGAAACAAGGCTAAGGCACGACAACACAGGGCTAGGCAATGCAGGGTAAGGTAAGGAAAGGGTAACACAAGGCAAGGCACGGTTTGGGGAGGCAAGTCTAATGCACGACAACGCAAGGCTAGGCAATGCACGGAAAGCAAGCAAAGAGTAACGGAAGGTAAGGAAGGCAAGGGAAAGGAAGGAAAGGCAAGTGTAACGGAAGGAACGGCACGGCAAGGGGAAACAAGGCTAAGGCACGGCAACGCACGGCTAGGCATTGCAGGGCAAGGCAAGGAAATGGTAACGCAAGGCAAGGCACGGTTTGGGGAGGCAAGGCTAATGCACGACAACGCAAGGCTAGGCAGTGCACGGCTAGGCAAGGAAAGAGTAACGGAAGGAAAGGAAGGCAAGGCAAAGCAAGGCAAGGCAAGTGTAACGAAAGGCAAGGCACGGCAAGGGGAAACAAGGCTAAGGAACGGCAACGCACGGCTAGGGAATGCACGGCCAGGCAAGGAAAGGGTAACGAAAGGCAAGGCACGGTAAGGCAAGACAAGGCTAATGCACGACAACGCACGGCTAGGCAATGCACGGCAAGGCAAGGAAAGGGTAACGCAAGGCAAGGCACGGTCAGGAGAGGCAAGGCTAATGCACGACAACGCAAGGCTAGGCAATGCACGGAAGGCAAGCAAAGAGAAACGGAAGGTAAGGAAGGAAAGGGAAAGCAAAGAAAGGCAAGTGTAACGGAAGGAACGGCACGGCAAGGGGAAACAAGGCTAAGGCACGACAACGCACGGCTAGGCAATGCACTGCAAGGCAAGCAAAGGGTAACGCAAGGAAAGGCACGGTGAGGCTAGGCAAGGCTAATGCACGAAAACGCAAGGCTAGGCGATGCACGACAATGCAAGGAAAGCTTAAAGCAAAGGAAGGCAAGGTCAGGCGAGATAAGGCTAAGGCACGACAACGCAAGGCTAGGAAACTCAGGGAAGGCAAGCAAAGAGTAACGGAAGGTAAGCAAGGCAAGGAAAAGGAAGGAAAGGCCAGGGTAACGGAAGGAACGGCACGGCAAGGGGGAACAAGTCTAAAGCACGACACCGAACGCTAGGCAATGAACGGCAAGGCAAGGAAAGGGTAACGCATGGGAAAGCACGGTCAGGCGAGGCAAGGCTAAGGCACGACAACGCAAGCCTAGGCAATGCACGGAAGGCAAGCAAAGAGTAACGGAAGGCAAGGAAGGCAAGGGAAAGCAAGGAAAGGCAAGTGTAACGGAAGGAACGGCACGGCAAGGGGAAACAAGGCTAAGGCACGACAACGCACGCTAGGCAATGCACGGCAAGGCAAGGAAAGGGTAACGCATGGGAAAGCACGGTCAGGCGAGGCAAGGCTAAAGCATGACAACGCAAGGCTAGGCAATGCACGGAAAGCAAGCAAAGAGTAACGGAACGCAAGGAAGGCAAGGGAAAGCAAGGGAAGGCAAGGGTAACGGAAGGAACGGCACGCCAATGGGTAAGAAGGCTAAGGCACGACAACGCAGGGCTAGGAAATGCACGGCAAGGGAAGGAAAGGGTAACGCAGGGGAAGGAACGGTCAGGTGAGGCAAGGATAAGGCACGACAATGCAAGGCTAGGCAATGCACGGCAAGGCAAGGAAAGAGTAACGGAAGGAAAGGAAGGCAAGGCAAAGCCAGGCAAGGCAAGTGTAACAAAAGGCACGCCACGGCAAGGGGAATCAAGGCTAAGGCACGACAACGCACGGCTAGGCAATGCACGGCAAGGCAAGGAAAGGGTAACGCAAGGCAAGGCACGGTGAGGCTAGGCAAGGCTAATGCACGACAACGCAAGGCTAGGCAATGCACGACAATGTAAGGAAAGCTTAAAGCAAAGGAAGGCACGGTCAGGCGAGATAAGGCTAAGGCACGACAACGCAAGGCTAGGCAATGCACGGAAGGCAAGCAAAGAGTAACGGAAGGTAAGGAAGGCAAGGGAAAGCAAAGAAAGGCAAGTGTAACGGAAGGAACGGCACGGCAAGGGGAAAAAAGGCTAAGGCACGACAACGCACGCTAGGCAAAGCACGGCAAGGCAAGGAAAGCGTAACGCATGGGAAAGCACGGTCAGGCGAGGCAAGCCTAAGGCATGACATCGCAAGGCTAGGCAATGCACGGAAAGCAAGGAAAGAGTAACGGAACGCAAGGAAGGCTAGGGAAAGCAAGGGAAGGGAAGGGTAACGGAAGGAACGGCACGGCAAGGGGTAACAAGGCTAAGGCACGACAACGCAGGGCTAGGCAATGCACGGCAAGGCAAGGAAAGAGTAACGGAAGGAAAGGAAGGCAAGGCAAAGCCAGGCAAGGCAAGTGTAACAAAAGGCACGCAACGGCAAGGGGAAACAAGGCTAAGGCACGACAACACACGGCTAGGAAATGCACGGCAAGGCAAGGAAAGGGTAACGCACGGCAAGGCACGGTGAGGCTAGGCAAGGCTAATGCACGACAACGCAAGGCTAGGCAATGCACGACAATGCAAGTAAAGCTTAAAGCAAAGGAAGGCACGGTCAGGCGAGATAAGGCTAAGGCACGACAACGCAAGGCTAGGCAATGCAGGGAAGGCAAGCAAAGAGTAACGGAAGGTAAGGAAGGCAAGGGAAAGCAAGGAAAGGCAATGGTAACGGAAGGAACGGCACGGCAAGGGGAAACAAGTCTAAGGCACGACAACGCACGCTAGGCAATGCACGGCAAGGCAAGGAAAGGGTAACGCATGGGAAAGCACGGTCAGGGGAGGCAAGGCTAAGGCACGACAAAGCAAGGCTTCGCAATGCACGGAAGGCAAGCAAAGAGTAACAGAAGGTAAGGAAGGCAAGGGAAAGCAAAGAAAGGCAAGTGTAACGGAAGGAACGGCACGGCAAGGGGAAACAAGGCTAAGGCACGACAACGCACGCTAGGCAATGCACGGCAAGTCAAGGAAAGGTTAACGCATGGGAAAGCACGGTCAGGCGAGGAAAGGCTAAGGAAAGCCAACCCAAGGCTAGGCAATGCACGGAAAGCAAGCAAGGAGTAACGGAATGCAAGGAAGGAAAGGGAAAGCAAGGGAAGGCAAGGGTAACGGAAGGAAAGGCACGGCAAGGGGTAACAAGGCTAAGGCACGAAAACACACGGCTAGGAAATGCACGGCAGGGCAAGGAAAGGGTAACGCAAGGCAAGGCACGGTGAGGCTAGGCAAGGTTAATGCAGGACAACGCATGGCTAGGCAATGCACGACAATGCAAGGAAAGCTTAAAGCAAAGGAAGGCACGGTCAGGCGAGATAAGGCTAAGGCACGACAACGCAAGGCTAGGCAATTCAGGGAAGGCAAGCAAAGAGTAACGGAAGGTAAGCAAGGCAAGGAAAAGGAAGGAAAGGCCAGGGTAACGGAAGGAACGGCACGGCAAGGGGAAACAAGTCTAAGGCACGACACCGAACGCTAGGCAATGAACGGCAAGGCAAGGAAAGGGTAACGCATTTGAAAGCACGGTCAGGCGAAGCAACCCTAAGGCACGACAACGCAAGGCTAGGCAATGCACGGAAGGCAAGCAAAGAGTAACGGAAGGTAAGGAAGGCAAGGGAAAGGAAGGAAAGGCAAGTGTAACGGAAGGAACGGCACGGCAAGGGGAAACAAGGCTAAGGCACGACAACGCACGGCTAGGCAATGCACGGAAAGGCAAGGAAAGGGTAACGCATGGGAAAGCACGGTCAGGCGATGCAAGGCTAAGGCATGAAAACGCAAGGCTAGGCAATGCACGGAAAGCAAGCAAAGAGTAACGGAACGCAAGGAAGGCAAGGGAAAGCAAGGGAAGGCAAGGGTAACGGAAGGAACGGCACTGTAAGGGGTAACAATGCTAAGGCACGGCAACGCAGGGCTAGGCAATGCACGGCAAGGCAAGGAAAGGGTAACGCAGGGGAAGGCACGGTCAGGTGAGGCAAGGATAAGGCACGACAATGCAAGGCTAGGCAATGCACGGCAAGGCAAGGAGAGAGTAACGGAAGGAAAGGAAGGCAAGTCAAAGCCAGGAAAGCCAAGTGTATCAAAAGGCACGCCACGGTAAGGGGAAACAAGGCTAAGGCACGACAACGCACGGCTAGGCAATGCACGGCAAGGCAAGGAAAGGGTAACGCAAGGCAAGGCACGGTGAGGCTAGGCAAGGCTAATGCACGACAACGCAAGGCTAGGCAATGCACGACAATGCAAGGAAAGCTTAAAGCAAAGGAAGGCACGGTCAGGCGAGATAAGGCTAAGGCACGACAACGCAAGGCTAGGCAATGCAGGGAAGGGAAGCAAAGAGTAACGGAAGGTAAGCAAGGCAAGGAAAAGCAAGGAAAGGCAAGGGTAACGGAAGGAATTGCACGGCAAGGGGAAACAAGGCTAAGGCACGGCAACGCAGGCTGGGCAATGCACGGCAAGGCAAGGAAAGGGTAACGCATGGGAAAGCACGTTCAGGCGAGGCAAGGCTAAGGCACGACAACGCAAGGCTAGGCAATGCACGACAATGCAAGGAAAGGTTAAAGCAAAGGAAGGCACGGTCAGGCGAGATAAGGCTAAGGTACGACAACGCAAGGCTAGGCAATGCAGGGAAGGCAAGCAAAGAGAAACGGAAGGTAAGGAAGGCAAGGGAAAGCAAGGAAAGGCAATGTTAACGGAAGGAACGGCACGGCAAGGGGAAACAAGTCTAAGGCACGACAACGCACGCTAGGCAATGCAGGGCAAGGCAAGGAAATGGTAACGCAAGGCAAGGCACGGTTTGGGGAGGCAAGGCTAATGCACGACAACGCAAGGATAGGCAGTGCACGGCTAGGCAAGGAAAGAGCAACGGAAGGAAAGGAAGGCAAGGCAAAGCAAGGCAAGGCAAGTGTAACAAAAGGCAAGGCACGGCAAGGGGAAACAAGGCTAAGGAACGGCAACGCACGGCTAGGCAATGCACGGCCAGGCAAGGAAAGGGTAACGCAAGGGAAGGCACGGTAAGGCAAGACAAGGCTAATGCACGACAACGCACGGCTAGGCAATGCACGGCAAGGCAAGGAAAGGGTAACGCAAGGCAAGGCACGGTAAGGCAAGACAAGGCTAATGCACGACAACGCACGGCTAGGCAATGCACGACAATGCAAGGAAAGCTTAAAGCAAAGGAAGGTACGGTCAGGCGAGATAAGGCTAAGGCACGACAACGCAAGGCTAGGCAATGCACGGAAGGCAAGCAAAGAGAAACGGAAGGTAAGGAAGGCAAGGGAAAGCAAGGAAAGGCAATGGTAACGGAAGGAACATCACGGCAAGGGGAAAAAAGGCTAAGGCACGACAACGGACGCTAGGCAATGCACGGCAAGGCAAGGAAAGGGTAACGCATGGGAAAGCACGGTCAGGCGAGGCAAGGCTAAGGCACGACAACCCAAGGCTAGGCAATGCACGGAAGGCAAGCAAAGAGTAACGGAAGATAAGGAAGGAAAGGGAAAGCAAAGAAAGGCAAGTGTAACGGAAGGAACGGCACGGCAAGGGGAAACAAGGCTAAGGCACGACAACGCACGGCTAGGCAATGCACGGCAAGGCAAGGAAAGGGTAACGCATGGGAAAGCACGGTCAGGCGAGGCAAGGCTAAGGCATGACAACGCAAGGCTAGGCAATGCACGGAAAGCAACCAAAGAGTAACGGAACGCAAGGAAGGCAAGGGAAAGCAAGGAAAGGCAAGTGTAACGGAACGAACGGCACGGCAAGGGGAAACAATGCTAAGGCACGACAACGCACGGCTAGGCAATGCACGGCAAGGCAAGGAAAGCTTAAAGCAAAGGAAGGCAAGGTCAGGCGAGATAAGGCAAAGGCACGACAACGCAAGGCTAGGCAATTCAGGGAAGGCAAGCAAAGAGTAACGGAAGGTAAGCAAGGCAAGGAAAAGCAATGAAAGTCAAGGGTAACGGAAGGAACGGCACGGCAAGAGGAAACAAGTCTAAGGCACGACACCGAACGCTAGGCAATGAACGGCAAGGCAAGGAAAGGGTTACGCATGGGAAACCACGGTCAGGCGAGGCAAGGCTAAGGCACGACAACGCAAGGCTAGGCAATGCACGGAAGGCAAGCAAAGAGTAACGGAAGGTAAGGAAGGCAAGGGAAAGCAAGGAAAGGCAAGTGTAACGGAAGGAACGGCACGGCAAGGGGAAACAAGGCTAAGGCACGACAACGCACGCTAGGCAATGCACGGCAAGGCAAGGAAAGGGTAACGCAGGGGAAGGCACGGTCAGGTGAGGCAAGGATAAGGCACGACAATGCAAGGCTAGGCAATGCACGGCAAGGCAAGGAAAGAGTAACGGAAGGAAAGGAAGGCAAGGCAAAGCCAGGTAAGGCAAGTGTAACAAAAGGCAGGCCACGGCAAGGGGAAACAAGGCTAAGGCACGACAACGCACGGCTAGGCAATGCACGGCAAGGCAAGGAAAGGGTAACGCAAGGCAAGGCACGGTGAGGCTAGGCAAGGCTAATGCACGACAACGCAAGGGTAGGCAATGCACGACAATGCAAGGAAAGCTTAAAGCAAAGGAAGGCACGGTCAGGCGAGATAAGACTAAGGCACGACAACCCAAGGCTAGGCAATGCAGGGAAGGGAAGTAAAGAGTAACGGAAGGTAAGCAAGGCAAGGAAAAGCAAGGAAAGTCAAGGGTAACGGAAGGAACGGCACGGCAAGGATAAAAAAGGCTAAGGCACGGCAACGCAGGCTAGGCAATGCACGGCAAGACAAGGAAAGGGTAACGCATGGGAAAGCACGGTCAGGCGAGGCAAGGCTAAGGCATGACAACGGAAGGCTAGGAAATGCACGGAAAGCAAGCAAAGAGTAACGGAACGCAAGGAAGGCAAGGGAAAGCAAGGGAAGGTAAGGGTAACCGAAGGAACGGCACGGCAAGGGGAAACAAGGCTAAGGCACGGCAACGCAGGCTAGGCAATGCACGGCAAGGCAAGGAAAGGGTAACGCATGGGAAAGCACCTTCAGGCGAAGCAAGGCTAAGGCACGACAACGCAAGGCTAGGCAATGCACGGAAGGCAAGCAAAGAGTAACGGAAGGTAAGGAAGGCAAGGGAAAGCAAAGAAAGGTAAGTGTAACGGAAGGAACGGCACGGCAAGGGGAAACAAGGCTAAGGCACGACAACGCACGGCTAGGCAATGCACGGCAAGGCAAGCAAAGGGTAACGCAAGGAAAGGCACGGTGAGGCTAGGCAAGGCTAATGCACGAAAACGCAAGGCTAGGCGATGCACGACAATGCAAGGAAAGCTTAAAGCAAAGGAAGGCAAGGTCAGGCGAGATAAGGCTAAGGCACGACAACGCAAGGCTAGGAAATTCAGGTAACGCAAGCAAAGAGTAACGGAAGGTAAGATAGGCAAGGAAAAGGAAGGACAGGCCAGGGTAACGGAAGGAACGGCACGGCAAGGGGAAACAAGTCTAAGGCACGACACCGAACGCTAGGCAATGAACGGCAAGGCAAGGAAAGTGTAAAGCATTTGAAAGCAAGGTCAGGCGAGGCAAAGCTAAGGCACGACAACGCAAGGCTAGTCAATGCACGGAAGGCAAGCATGGAGTAACGGAAGGTAAGGAAGGCAAGGGAAAGCAGGGAAAGGCAAGTGTAACGGAAGGAACGGCACGGCAAGGGGAAAGACGGCTAAGGCACGACAACGCACGGCTAGGCAATGCACGGCAAGGCAAGGAAAGGGCAACGCATGGGAAAGCACGGTCAGGCGAGGCAAGGCTAAGGCATGAAAACGCAAGGCTAGGCAATGCACGGAAAGCAAGCAAAGAGTAACGGAACGCAAGGAAGGCAAGGGAAAGCAAGGGAAGGCAAGGGTAACGGAAGGAACGGCACGGCAAGGGGTAAGAAGGCTAAGGCACGACAACACAGGGCTAGGCAATGTACGGCAAGGCAAGGAAAGGGTAACGCAGGGGAAGGCACGGTCAGGTGAGGCAAGGATAAGGCACGACAACGCAAGGCTAGGCAATGCACGGAAGGCAAGCAAAGAGTAACGGAAGGTAAGGAAGGCAAGGGAAAGCAAAGAAAAGCAAGTGTAACGGAAGGAACGGCAGGGCAAGGGGAAACAAGGCTAAGGCACGACAACGCACGGCTAGGCAATGCACGGCAAGGCAAGCAAAGGGTAACGCCATGCAAGGCACGGTGAGGCTAGGCAAGGCTAATGCACGAAAACGCAAGGCTAGGCAATGCACGACAATGCAAGGAAAGCTTAAAGCAAAGGAAGGCAACGTCAGGCGAGATAAGGCAAAGGCACGACAACGCAAGGCTAGGCAATTCAGGGAAGGCAAGCAAAGAGTAACGGAAGGTAAGCAAGGCAAGGAAAAGCAAGGAAAGCAAGGGTAACGGAAGGAACGGCACGGCAAGGGGAAACAAGTCTAAGGCACGACACCGAACGCTAGGCAATGAACGGCAAGGCAAGGAAAGGGTAACGCATGGGAAAGTACGGTCAGGCGAGGCAAGGCTAAGGCACGATAACGCAAGGCTAGGCAATGCACGGAAGGCAAGCAAAGAGTAACGGAAGGTAAGGAAGGCAAGGGAAAGCAAGGAAAGGCAAGTGTAACGGAAGGAACGGCACGGCAAGGGGAAACAAGGCTAAGGCACGACAACACAGGGCTAGGCAATGCAGGGTAAGGTAAGGAAAGGGTAACACAAGGCAAGGCACGGTTTGGGGAGGCAAGTCTAATGCACGACAACGCAAGGCTAGGCAATGCACGGAAAGCAAGCAAAGAGTAACGGAAGGCAAGGAATGCAACGCAAAGCAAGGCAACGCAAGCAAGGCTATGGCAAGGTGAAAAAAGGCTAAGGCACGACCACGCAAGGCTAGGCAATGCACGGAAGGCAAGCAAAGAGTAACGGAAAGCAAGGAAGGCAAGGCAAAGCAAGGCAACGCAAGCAAGTCTATGGCAAGGGGAAACAAGGCTAAGGCACGACAAGGCACTGCTAGGCAATGCACTGCAAGGCAAGGAAAGCGTAACGCAAGGCAAGGCACGGTCAGGCGAGGCAAGGCTAAGGCACGACAACGAAAGGCTAGGCAATGCACGGAAGGCAAGCAAAGAGTAACGGAACGCAAGGAAGGCAAGGGAAACAAGGCAAGGCAAGGTTACCGGAAGGAACGGCACGGCAAGGGGAAACAAGGCTAAGGCACGGCAACGCACGGCTAAGCAATGCAGGGCAAGGCAAGGAAATGGTAACGCAAGGCAAGGCACGGTTTGGGGAGGCAAGGCTAATGCACGACAACGCAAGGCTAGGCAGTGCACGGCTAGGCAAGGAAAGAGTAACGGAAGGAAAGGAAGGCAAGGCAAAGCAAGGCAAGGCAAGTGTAACAAAAGGCAAGGCAAGGCAAGGGGAAACAAGGCTAAGGAACGGAAACGCACGGCTAGGGAATGCACGGCCAGGCAAGGAAAGGGTAACGAAAGGCAAGGCACGGTAAGGCAAGACAAGGCTAATGCACGACAACGCACGGCTAGGCAATGCACGGGAAGGCAAGGAAAGGGTAACGCAAGGCAAGGCACGGTCAGGAGAGGCAAGGCTAAGGCACGACAACGCAAGGCTAGGCAATGCACGGAAGGCAAGCAAAGAGTAACGGAAGGCAAGGAAGGCAAGGGAAACCAAGGCAAGGCAAGGGTAACGGAAGGAACGGCACGGCAAGGGGAAAGAATGCTAAGGCACGACAACGCACGCTAGGCAATGCACGGCAAGGCAAGGAAAGGGTAACGCATGGGAAAGCACTGTCAGGCGAGGCAAGGCTAAGGCACGACAACCCAAGGCTAGGCAATGCACGGAAGGCAAGCAAAGAGAAACGGAAGGTAAGGAAGGAAAGGGAAAGCAAAGAAAGGCAAGTGTAACGGAAGGAACGCACGGCAAGGGGAAACATGGCTAAGGCACGACAACGCACGGCTAGGCAATGCACGGCAAGGCAAGCAAAGGGTAACGCAAGGAAAGGCACGGTGAGGCTAGGCAAGGCTAATGCACGAAAACGCAAGGCTAGGCGATGCACGACAATGCAAGGAAAGCTTAAAGCAAAGGAAGGCAAGGTCAGGCGAGATAAGGCTAAGGCACGACAACGCAAGGCTAGGAAATTCAGGGAAGGCAAGCAAAGAGTAACGGAAGGTAAGCAAGGCAAGGAAAAGGAAGGAAAGGCCAGGGTAACGGAAGGAACGGCACGGCAAGGGGAAACAAGTCTAAGGCACGACACCGAACGCTAGGCAATGAACGGCAAGGCAAGGAAAGGGTAACGCATTTGAAAGCACGGTCAGGCGAGGCAACGCTAAGGCACGACAACGCAAGGCTAGGCAATGCACGGAAGGCAAGCAAAGAGTAACGTAAGGAAAGGAAGGCAAGGGAAAGGAAGGAAAGGCAAGTGTAACGGAAGGAACGGCACGGCAAGGGGAAACAAGGCTAAGGCACGACAACGCACGGCTAGGCAATGCACGGAAAGGCAAGGAAAGGGTAACGGAAGGAAAGGAAGGCAAGTGAAAGCCAGGAAAGGCAAGTGTAGCAAAAGGCACGCCACGGCAAGGGGAAACAAGGCTAAGGCACGACAACGCACGGCAAGGCAATGCACGGCAAGGAAAGGGTAACGCAAGGCAAGGCACGGTGAGGCTAGGCAAGGCTAATGCACGACAACGCAAGGCTAGGCAATGCACGACAATGCAAGGAAAGCTTAAAGCAAAGGAAGGCACGGTCAGGCGAGATAAGGCTAAGGCACGACAACGCAAGGCTAGGCAATGCAGGGAAGGGAAGCAAAGAGTAACGGAAGGTAAGCAAGGCAAGGAAAAGCAAGGAAAGGCAAGGGTAACGGAAGGAACTGAACGGCAAGGGGAAACAAGGCTAAGGCACGGCAACGCAGGCTGGGCAATGCACGGCAAGGCAAGGAAAGGGTAACGCAAGGGAAAGCACGTTCAGGCGAGGCAAGGCTAAGGCACGACAACGCAAGGCTAGGCAATGCACGACAATGCAAGGAAAGGTTAAAGCAAAGGAAGGCACGGTCAGGCGAGATAAGGCTAAGGTACGACAACGCAAGGCTAGGCAATGCAGGGAAGGCAAGCAAAGAGAAACGGAAGGTAAGGAAGGCAAGGGAAAGCAAGGAAAGGCAATGTTAACGGAAGGAACGGCACGGCAAGGGGAAACAAGTCTAAGGCACGACAACGCACGCTAGGCAATGCAGGGCAAGGCAAGGAAATGGTAACGCAAGGCAAGGCACGGTTTGGGGAGGCAAGGCTAATGCACGACAACGCAAGGATAGGCAGTGCACGGCTAGGCAAGGAAAGAGCAACGGAAGGAAAGGAAGGCAAGGCAAAGCAAGGCAAGGCAAGTGTAACAAAAGGCAAGGCACGGCAAGGGGAAACAAGGCTAAGGAACGGCAATGCAAGGCTAGGCAATGCACGGCCAGGCAAGGAAAGGGTAACGCAAGGGAAGGCACGGTAAGGCAAGACAAGGCTAATGCACGACAACGCACGGCTAGGCAATGCACGGCAAGGCAAGGAAAGGGTAACGCAAGGCAAGGCACGGTAAGGCAAGACAAGGCTAATGCACGACAACGCACGGCTAGGCAATGCACGACAATGCAATGAAAGCTTAAAGCAAAGGAAGGTACGGTCAGGCGAGATAAGGCTAAGGCACGACAACGCAAGGCTAGGCAATGCACGGAAGGAAAGCAAAGAGTAACGGAAGGTAAGGATGGCAAGGGAAAGCAAGGAAAGGCAATGGTAACGGAAGGAACATCACGGCAAGGGAAAAAAAGGCTAAGGCACGACAACGGATGCTAGGCAATGCACGGCAAGGCAAGGAAAGGGTAACGCATGGGAAAGCACGGTCAGGCGAGGCAAGGCTAAGGCACGACAACCCAAGGCTAGGCAATGCACGGAAGGCAAGCAAAGAGTAACGGAAGATAAGGAAGGAAAGGGAAAGCAAAGAAAGGCAAGTGTAACGGAAGGAACGGCACGGCAAGGGGAAACAAGGCTAAGGCACGACAACGCACGCTAGGCAATGCACGGCAAGGCAAGGAAAGGGTAACGCAGGGGAAGGCACGGTCAGGTGAGGCAAGGATAAGGCACGACAATGCAAGGCTAGGCAATGCACGGCAAGGCAAGGAAAGAGTAACGGAAGGAAAGGAAGGCAAGGCAAAGCCAGGCAAGGCAAGTGTAACAAAAGGCACGCCACGGCAAGGGGAAACAAGGCTAAGGCACGACAACGCACGGCTAGGCAATGCACGGCAAGGCAAGGAAAGGGTAACGCAAGGCAAGGCACGGTGAGGCTAGGCAAGGCTAATGCACGACAACGCAAGGGTAGGCAATGCACGACAATGCAAGGAAAGCTTAAAGCAAAGGAAGGCACGGTCAGGCGAGATAAGACTAAGGCACGACAACGCAAGGCTAGGCAATGCAGGAAGGGAAGCAAAGAGTAACGGAAGGTAAGCAAGGCAAGGAAAAGCAAGGAAAGTCAAGGGTAACGGAAGGAACGGCACGGCAAGGATAAACAAGGCTAAGGCACGGCAACGCAGGCTAGGCAATGCACGGCAAGGCAAGGAAAGGGTAACGCATGGGAAAGCACGGTCAGGCAAGGCAAGGCTAAGGCATGACAACGGAAGGCTAGGCAATGCACGGAAAGCAAGCAAAGAGTAACGGAACGCAAGGAAGGCAAGGGAAAGCAAGGGAAGGTAAGGGTAACCGAAGGAACGGCACGGCAAGGGGAAACAAGGCTAAGGCACGGCAACGTAGGCTAGGCAATGCACGGCAAGGCAAGGAAAGGGTAACGCATGGGAAAGCACGTTCCGGCGAGGCAAGGCTAAGGCACGACAACGCAAGGCTAGGCAATGCACGGAAGGCAAGCAAAGAGTAACGGAAGGTAAGGAAGGCAAGGGAAAGCAAAGCAAGGCAAGTGTAACGGAAGGAACGGCACGGCAAGGGGAAACAAGGCTAAGGCACGACAACGCACGGCTAGGCAATGCACGGCAAGGCAAGCAAAGGGTAACGCAAGGAAAGGCACGGTGAGGCTAGGCAAGGCTAATGCACGAAAACGCAAGGCTAGGCGATGCACGACAATGCAAGGAAAGCTTAAAGCAAAGGAAGGCAAGGTCAGGCGAGATAAGGTTAAGGCACGACAACGCAAGGCTAGGAAATTCAGGGAAGGAAAGCAAAGAGTAACGGAAGGTAAGCTAGGCAAGGAAAAGGAAGGACAGGCCAGGGTAACGGAAGGAACGGCACGGCAAGGGGAAACAAATCTAAGGCACGACACCGAACGCTAGGCAATGAACGACAAGGGAAGGAAAGTAAAGCATTTGAAAGCACGGTCAGGCGAGGCAACGCTAAGGCACGACAACGCAAGGCTAGGCAATGCACGGAAGGCAAGCATAGAGTAACGGAAGGTAAGGAAGGCAAGGGAAAGCAGGGAAAGGCAAGTGTAACGGAAGGAACGGCACGGCAAGGGGAAACAAGGCTAAGGCACGACAACGCACGGCTAGGCAATGCACGGCAAGGCAAGGAAAGGGTAACGCATGGGAAAGCACGGTCAGGCGAGGCAAGGCTAAGGCATGAAAACGCAAGGGTAGGCAATGCACGGAAAGCAAGCAAGGAGTAACGGAACGCAAGGAAGGCAAGGGAAAGCAAGGGAAGGCAAGGGTAACGGAAGGAACGGCACGGCAAGTGGTAAGAAGGCTAAGGCACAACAACACAGGGCTAGGCAATGTACGGCAAGGCAAGGAAAGGGTAACGCAGGGGAAGGCACGGTCAGGTGAGGCAAGGATAAGGCACGACAACGCAAGGCTAGGCAATGCACGGAAGGCAAGCAAAGAGTAAGGGAAGGTAAGGAAGGCAAGGGAAAGCAAAGAAAAGCAAGTGTAACGGAAGGAACGGCAGGGCAAGGGGAAACAAGGCTAAGGCACGACAACGCACGGCTAGGCAATGCACGGCAAGGCAAGCAAAGGGTAACGCAAGGCAAGGCACGGTGAGGCTAGGCAAGGCTAATGCACGAAAACGCAAGGCTAGGCAATGCACGACAATGCAAGGAAAGCTTAAAGCAAAGGAAGGCAACGTCAGGCGAGATAAGGCAAAGGCACGACAACGCAAGGCTAGGCAATTCAGGGAAGGCAAGCAAAGAGTAACGGAAGGTAAGCAAGGCAAGGAAAAGCAAGGAAAGCAAGGGTAACGGAAGGAACGGCACGGCAAGGGGAAACAAGTCTAAGGCACGACACCGAACGCTAGGCAATGAACGGCAAGGCAAGGAAAGGGTAACGCATGGGAAAGCACGGTCAGGCGAGGCAAGGCTAAGGCACGACAACGCAAGGCTAGGCAATGCACGGAAGGCAAGCAAAGAGTAACGGAAGGTAAGGAAGGCAAGGGAAAGCAAGGAAAGGCAAGTGTAACGGAAGGAACGGCACGGCAAGGGGAAACAAGGCTAAGGCACGACAACGCACGCTAGGCAATGCACGGCAAGGCAAGGAAAGGGTAACGCATGGGAAAGCACGGTCAGGCGAGGCAAGGCTAATGCACGACAACGCAAGGCTAGGCAATGCACGGAAGGCAAGCAAAGAGTAACGGAAGGCAAGGAATGCAAGGCAAAGCAAGGCAACGCAAGCAAGGCTATGGCAAGGTGAAAAAAGGCTAAGGCACGACCACGCAAGGCTAGGCAATGCACGGAAGGCAAGCAAAGAGTAACGGAAGGCAAGGAAGGCAAGGCAAAGCAAGGCAACGCAAGCAAGGCTATGGCAAGGTGAAAAAAGGCTAAGACACGACAACGCAAGGCTAGGCAATGCACGGAAGGCAAGCAAAGAGTAACGGAAGGCAAGGAAGGCAAGGGAAAGCAAGGCAAGGGTAATGGAAGGAACGGCACGGCAAGGGCAAACAAGGCTAAGGCACGACAACGAACGGCTAGGCAATGCACTGCAAGGCAAGGAAAGGGTAACGCAAGGCAAGGCACGGTCAGGCGAGGCAAGGCAAAGGCACGACTACGCAAGGATAGGCAATGCACGGAAGGCAAGCAAAGAGTAACGGAAGGCAAGGAATGCAAGGGAAAGCAGGGGAAGGCAAGGGTAACGAAAGGAACGGCACGGTAAGGGGAAACAAGGCTAAGGCACGACAACGCAGGGCTAGGCAATGCACGGCAAGGCAAGGAAAGGGTAACGCAAGGCAAGGCACGGTCAGGCGATGCAAGGGTAATGCACGACAACCCAAGGCTACGCAGTGCACGGCTAGGCAAGGAAAGAGTAACGGAAGGAAAGGAAGGCAAGGCAAAGCAAGGCAAGGCAAGTGTAACAAAAGGCACGGCACGGCAAGGGGAAACAAGGCTAAGGCACGGCAACGCAAGGCTAAGCAATGCACGGCCAGGCAAGGAAAGGGTAACGCAAGGCAAGGCACGGTAAGGCAAGGCGAGGCTAATGCACGACAACGCACGGCTAGGCAATGCACGGCAAGGCAAGGAAAGGGTAACGCAAGGCAAGGCACGGTTTGGGGAGGCAAGGCTAATGCCCGACAACGCAAGGCTAGGCAATGCACGGAAGGCAAGTAAAGAGTAACGGAAGGCAAGGAATGCAAGGCAAAGCAAGGCAACGCAAGCAAGGCTATGGCAAGGTGAAAAAAGGCTAAGGCACGACCACGCAAGGCTAGGCAATGCACGGAAGGGAAGCAAAGAGTAACGGAAGGCAAGGAAGGCAAGGCAAAGCAAGGCAACGCAAGCAAGGCTATGGCAAGGTGAAAAAAGGCTAAGACACGACAACGCAAGGCTAGGCAATGCACGGAAGGCAAGCAAAGAGTAACGGAAGGCAAGGAAGGGAAGGGAAAGAAAGGCAAAGCAAGTAAGGCTATGGCAAGGGGAAACAAGTCTAAGGCACGACAACGCACGCTAGGCAATGCAGGGCAAGGCAAGGAAATGGTAACGCAAGGCAAGGCACGGTTTGGGGAGGCAAGGCTAATGCACGACAACGCAAGGATAGGCAGTGCACGGCTAGGCAAGGAAAGAGCAACGGAAGGAAAGGAAGGCAAGGCAAAGCAAGGCAAGGCAAGTGTAACAAAAGGCAAGGCACGGCAAGGGGAAACAAGGGTAAGGAACGGCAATGCAAGGCTAGGCAATGCACGGCCAGGCAAGGAAAGGGTAACGCAAGGGAAGGCACGGTAAGGCAAGACAAGGCTAATGCACGACAACGCACGGCTAGGCAATGCACGGCAAGGCAAGGAAAGGGTAACGCAAGGCAAGGAACGGTAAGGCAAGACAAGGCTAATGCACGACAACGCACGGCTAGGCAATGCACGACAATGCAAAGAAAGCTTAAAGCAAAGGAAGGTACGGTCAGGCGAGATAAGGCTAAGGCACGACAACGCAAGGCTAGGCAATGCACGGAAGGCAAGCAAAGAGTAACGGAAGGTAAGGATGGCAAGGGAAAGCAAGGAAAGGCAATGGTAACGGAAGGAACATCACGGCAAGGGAAAAAAAGGCTAAGGCACGACAACGGATGCTAGGCAATGCACGGCAAGGCAAGGAAAGGGTAACGCATGGGAAAGCACGGTCAGGCGAGGCAAGGCTAAGGCACGACAACCCAAGGCTAGGCAATGCACGGAAGGCAAGCAAAGAGTAACGGAAGATAAGGAAGGAAAGGGAAAGCAAAGAAAGGCAAGTGTAACGGAAGGAACGGCACGGCAAGGGGAAACAAGGCTAAGGCACGACAACGCACGCTAGGCAATGCACGGCAAGGCAAGGAAAGGGTAACGCAGGGGAAGGCACGGTCAGGTGAGGCAAGGATAAGGCACGACAATGCAAGGCTAGGCAATGCACGGCAAGGCAAGGAAAGAGTAACGGAAGGAAAGGAAGGCAAGGCAAAGCCAGGCAAGGCAAGTGTAACAAAAGGCACGCCACGGCAAGGGGAAACAAGGCTAAGGCACGACAACGCACGGCTAGGCAATGCACGGCAAGGCAAGGAAAGGGTAACGCAAGGCAAGGCACGGTGAGGCTAGGCAAGGCTAATGCACGACAACGCAAGGGTAGGCAATGCACGACAATGCAAGGAAAGCTTAAAGCAAAGGAAGGCACGGTCAGGCGAGATAAGACTAAGGCACGACAACGCAAGGCTAGGCAATGCAGGAAGGGAAGCAAAGAGTAACGGAAGGTAAGCAAGGCAAGGAAAAGCAAGGAAAGTCAAGGGTAACGGAAGGAACGGCACGGCAAGGATAAACAAGGCTAAGGCACGGCAACGCAGGCTAGGCAATGCACGGCAAGGCAAGGAAAGGGTAACGCATGGGAAAGCACGGTCAGGCAAGGCAAGGCTAAGGCATGACAACGGAAGGCTAGGCAATGCACGGAAAGCAAGCAAAGAGTAACGGAACGCAAGGAAGGCAAGGGAAAGCAAGGGAAGGTAAGGGTAACCGAAGGAACGGCACGGCAAGGGGAAACAAGGCTAAGGCACGGCAACGTAGGCTAGGCAATGCACGGCAAGGCAAGGAAAGGGTAACGCATGGGAAAGCACGTTCCGGCGAGGCAAGGCTAAGGCACGACAACGCAAGGCTAGGCAATGCACGGAAGGCAAGCAAAGAGTAACGGAAGGTAAGGAAGGCAAGGGAAAGCAAAGCAAGGCAAGTGTAACGGAAGGAACGGCACGGCAAGGGGAAACAAGGCTAAGGCACGACAACGCACGGCTAGGCAATGCACGGCAAGGCAAGCAAAGGGTAACGCAAGGAAAGGCACGGTGAGGCTAGGCAAGGCTAATGCACGAAAACGCAAGGCTAGGCGATGCACGACAATGCAAGGAAAGCTTAAAGCAAAGGAAGGCAAGGTCAGGCGAGATAAGGTTAAGGCACGACAACGCAAGGCTAGGAAATTCAGGGAAGGAAAGCAAAGAGTAACGGAAGGTAAGCTAGGCAAGGAAAAGGAAGGACAGGCCAGGGTAACGGAAGGAACGGCACGGCAAGGGGAAACAAATCTAAGGCACGACACCGAACGCTAGGCAATGAACGACAAGGGAAGGAAAGTAAAGCATTTGAAAGCACGGTCAGGCGAGGCAACGCTAAGGCACGACAACGCAAGGCTAGGCAATGCACGGAAGGCAAGCATAGAGTAACGGAAGGTAAGGAAGGCAAGGGAAAGCAGGGAAAGGCAAGTGTAACGGAAGGAACGGCACGGCAAGGGGAAACAAGGCTAAGGCACGACAACGCACGGCTAGGCAATGCACGGCAAGGCAAGGAAAGGGTAACGCATGGGAAAGCACGGTCAGGCGAGGCAAGGCTAAGGCATGAAAACGCAAGGCTAGGCAATGCACGGAAAGCAAGCAAGGAGTAACGGAACGCAAGGAAGGCAAGGGAAAGCAAGGGAAGGCAAGGGTAACGGAAGGAACGGCACGGCAAGGGGTAACAATGCTAAGGCACGGCAACACAGGGCTAGGCAATGCACGGCAAGGCAAGGAAAGGGTAACGCAGGGGAAGGCACGGTCAGGTGAGGCAAGGATAAGGCACGACAACGCAAGGCTAGGCAATGCACGGAAGGCAAGCAAAGAGTAACGGAAGGTAAGGAAGGCAAGGGAAAGGAAGGAAAGGCAAGTGTAACGGAAGGAACGGCACGGCAAGGGGAAACAAGGCTAAGGCACGACAACGCACGGCTAGGCAATGCACGGAAAGGCAAGGAAAGGGTAACGCATGGGAAAGCACGGTCAGGCGATGCAAGGCTAAGGCATGACAACGCAAGGCTAGGCAATGCACGGAAAGCAAGCAAAGAGTAACGGAACGCAAGGAAGGCAAGGGAAAGCAAGGGAAGGCAAGGGTAACGGAAGGAACGGCACTGTAAGGGGTAACAATGCTAAGGCACGGCAACACAGGGCTAGGCAATGCACGGCAAGGCAAGGAAAGGGTAACGCAGGGGAAGGCACGGTCAGGTGAGGCAAGGATAAGGCACGACAATGCAAGGCTAGGCAATGCACGGCAAGGCAAGGAGAGAGTAACGGAAGGAAAGGAAGGCAAGTCAAAGCCAGGAAAGCCAAGTGTATCAAAAGGCACGCCACGGTAAGGGGAAACAAGGCTAAGGCACGACAACGCACGGCTAGGCAATGCACGGCAAGGCAAGGAAAGGGTAACGCAAGGCAAGGCACGGTGAGGCTAGGCAAGGCTAATGCACGACAACGCAAGGCTAGGCAATGCACGACAATGCAAGGAAAGCTTAAAGCAAAGGAAGGCACGGTCAGGCGAGATAAGGCTAAGGCACGACAACGCAAGGCTAGGCAATGCAGGGAAGGGAAGCAAAGAGTAACGGAAGGTAAGCAAGGCAAGGAAAAGCAAGGAAAGGCAAGGGTAACGGAAGGAATTGCACGGCAAGGGGAAACAAGGCTAAGGCACGGCAACGCAGGCTGGGCAATGCACGGCAAGGCAAGGAAAGGGTAACGCATGGGAAAGCACGTTCAGGCGAGGCAAGGCTAAGGCACGACAACGCAAGGCTAGGCAATGCACGACAATGCAAGGAAAGGTTAAAGCAAAGGAAGGCACGGTCAGGCGAGATAAGGCTAAGGTACGACAACGCAAGGCTAGGCAATGCAGGGAAGGCAAGCAAAGAGAAACGGAAGGTAAGGAAGGCAAGGGAAAGCAAGGAAAGGCAATGTTAACGGAAGGAACGGCACGGCAAGGGGAAACAAGTCTAAGGCACGACAACGCACGCTAGGCAATGCAGGGCAAGGCAAGGAAATGGTAACGCAAGGCAAGGCACGGTTTGGGGAGGCAAGGCTAATGCACGACAACGCAAGGATAGGCAGTGCACGGCTAGGCAAGGAAAGAGCAACGGAAGGAAAGGAAGGCAAGGCAAAGCAAGGCAAGGCAAGTGTAACATAAGGCAAGGCACGGCAAGGGGAAACAAGGCTAAGGAACGGCAACGCACGGCTAGGCAATGCACGGCCAGGCAAGGAAAGGGTAACGCAAGGGAAGGCACGGTAAGGCAAGACAAGGCTAATGCACGACAACGCACGGCTAGGCAATGCACGGCAAGGCAAGGAAAGGGTAACGCAAGGCAAGGCACGGTAAGGCAAGACAAGGCTAATGCACGACAACGCACGGCTAGGCAATGCACGACAATGCAAGGAAAGCTTAAAGCAAAGGAAGGTACGGTCAGGCGAGATAAGGCTAAGGCACGACAACGCAAGGCTAGGCAATGCACGGAAGGCAAGCAAAGAGAAACGGAAGGTAAGGAAGGCAAGGGAAAGCAAGGAAAGGCAATGGTAACGGAAGGAACATCACGGCAAGGGGAAAAAAGGCTAAGGCACGACAACGGACGCTAGGCAATGCACGGCAAGGCAAGGAAAGGGTAACGCATGGGAAAGCACGGTCAGGCGAGGCAAGGCTAAGGCACGACAACCCAAGGCTAGGCAATGCACGGAAGGCAAGCAAAGAGTAACGGAAGATAAGGAAGGAAAGGGAAAGAAAAGAAAGGCAAGTGTAACGGAAGGAACGGCACGGCAAGGGGAAACAAGGCTAAGGCACGACAACGCACGGCTAGGCAATGCACGGCAAGGCAAGGAAAGGGTAACGCATGGGAAAGCACGGTCAGGCGAGGCAAGGCTAAGGCATGACAACGCAAGGCTAGGCAATGCACGGAAAGCAACCAAAGAGTAACGGAACGCAAGGAAGGCAAGGGAAAGCAAGGAAGAGCAAGTGTAACGGAACGAACGGCACGGCAAGGGGAAACAATGCTAAGGCACGACAACGCACGGCTAGGCAATGCACGGCAAGGCAAGGAAAGCTTAAAGCAAAGGAAGGCAAGGTCAGGCGAGATAAGGCAAAGGCACGACAACGCAAGGCTAGGCAATTCAGGGAAGGCAAGCAAAGAGTAACGGAAGGTAAGCAAGGCAAGGAAAAGCAATGAAAGTCAAGGGTAACGGAAGGAACGGCACGGCAAGAGGAAACAAGTCTAAGGCACGACACCGAACGCTAGGCAATGAACGGCAAGGCAAGGAAAGGGTTACGCATGGGAAACCACGGTCAGGCGAGGCAAGGCTAAGGCACGACAACGCAAGGCTAGGCAATGCACGGAAGGCAAGCAAAGAGTAACGGAAGGTAAGGAAGGCAAGGGAAAGCAAGGAAAGGCAAGTGTAACGGAAGGAACGGCACGGCAAGGGGAAACAAGGCTAAGGCACGACAACGCACGCTAGGCAATGCACGGCAAGGCAAGGAAAGGGTAACGCAGGGGAAGGCACGGTCAGGTGAGGCAAGGATAAGGCACGACAATGCAAGGCTAGGCAATGCACGGCAAGGCAAGGAAAGAGTAACGGAAGGAAAGGAAGGCAAGGCAAAGCCAGGTAAGGCAAGTGTAACAAAAGGCAGGCCACGGCAAGGGGAAACAAGGCTAAGGCACGACAACGCACGGCTAGGCAATGCACGGCAAGGCAAGGAAAGGGTAACGCAAGGCAAGGCACGGTGAGGCTAGGCAAGGCTAATGCACGACAACGCAAGGGTAGGCAATGCACGACAATGCAAGGAAAGCTTAAAGCAAAGGAAGGCACGGTCAGGCGAGATAAGACTAAGGCACGACAACCCAAGGCTAGGCAATGCAGGGAAGGGAAGTAAAGAGTAACGGAAGGTAAGCAAGGCAAGGAAAAGCAAGGAAAGTCAAGGGTAACGGAAGGAACGGCACGGCAAGGATAAAAAAGGCTAAGGCACGGCAACGCAGGCTAGGCAATGCACGGCAAGACAAGGAAAGGGTAACGCATGGGAAAGCACGGTCAGGCGAGGCAAGGCTAAGGCATGACAACGGAAGGCTAGGAAATGCACGGAAAGCAAGCAAAGAGTAACGGAACGCAAGGAAGGCAAGGGAAAGCAAGGGAAGGTAAGGGTAACCGAAGGAACGGCACGGCAAGGGGAAACAAGGCTAAGGCACGGCAACGCAGGCTAGGCAATGCACGGCAAGGCAAGGAAAGGGTAACGCATGGGAAAGCACCTTCAGGCGAAGCAAGGCTAAGGCACGACAACGCAAGGCTAGGCAATGCACGGAAGGCAAGCAAAGAGTAACGGAAGGTAAGGAAGGCAAGGGAAAGCAAAGAAAGGTAAGTGTAACGGAAGGAACGGCACGGCAAGGGGAAACAAGTCTAAGGCACGACACCGAACGCTAGGCAATGAACGGCAAGGCAAGGAAAGTGTAAAGCATTTGAAAGCAAGGTCAAGCGAGGCAAAGCTAAGGCACGACAACGCAAGGCTAGTCAATGCACGGAAGGCAAGCATGGAGTAACGGAAGGTAAGGAAGGCAAGGGAAAGCAGGGAAAGGCAAGTGTAACGGAAGGAACGGCACGGCAAGGGGAAAGACGGCTAAGGCACGACAACGCACGGCTAGGCAATGCACGGCAAGGCAAGGAAAGGGTAACGCATGGGAAAGCACGGTCAGGCGAGGCAAGGCTAAGGCATGAAAACGCAAGGCTAGGCAATGCACGGAAAGCAAGCAAAGAGTAACGGAACGCAAGGAAGGCAAGGGAAAGCAAGGGAAGGCAAGGGTAACGGAAGGAACGGCACGGCAAGGGGTAAGAAGGCTAAGGCACGACAACACAGGGCTAGGCAATGTACGGCAAGGCAAGGAAAGGGTAACGCAGGGGAAGGCACGGTCAGGTGAGGCAAGGATAAGGCACGACAACGCAAGGCTAGGCAATGCACGGAAGGCAAGCAAAGAGTAACGGAAGGTAAGGAAGGCAAGGGAAAGCAAAGAAAAGCAAGTGTAACGGAAGGAACGGCAGGGCAAGGGGAAACAAGGCTAAGGCACGACAACGCACGGCTAGGCAATGCACGGCAAGGCAAGCAAAGGGTAACGCCATGCAAGGCACGGTGAGGCTAGGCAAGGCTAATGCACGAAAACGCAAGGCTAGGCAATGCACGACAATGCAAGGAAAGCTTAAAGCAAAGGAAGGCAACGTCAGGCGAGATAAGGCAAAGGCACGACAACGCAAGGCTAGGCAATTCAGGGAAGGCAAGCAAAGAGTAACGGAAGGTAAGCAAGGCAAGGAAAAGCAAGGAAAGCAAGGGTAACGGAAGGAACGGCACGGCAAGGGGAAACAAGTCTAAGGCACGACACCGAACGCTAGGCAATGAACGGCAAGGCAAGGAAAGGGTAACGCATGGGAAAGCACGGTCAGGCGAGGCAAGGCTAAGGCACGACAACGCAAGGCTAGGCAATGCACGGAAGGCAAGCAAAGAGTAACGGAAGGTAAGGAAGGCAAGGGAAAGCAAGGAAAGGCAAGTGTAACGGAAGGAACGGCACGGCAAGGGGAAACAAGGCTAAGGCACGACAACGCACGCTAGCCAATGCACGGCAAGGCAAGGAAAGGGTAACGCATGGGAAAGCACGGTCAGGCGAGGCAAGGCTAATGCACGACAACGCAAGGCTAGGCAATGCACGGAAGGCAAGCAAAGAGTAACGGAAGCTAAGGAATGCAAGGCAAAGCAAGGCAACGCAAGCAAGGCTATGGCAAGGTGAAAAAAGGCTAAGGCACGACCACGCAAGGCTAGGCAATGCACGGAAGGCAAGCAAAGAGTAACGGAAGGCAAGGAAGGCAAGGCAAAGCAAGGCAACGCAAGCAAGGCTATGGCAAGGTGAAAAAAGGCTAAGACACGACAACGCAAGGCTAGGCAATGCGCGGAAGGCAAGCAAAGAGTAACGGAAGGCAAGGAAGGCAAGGGAAAGCAAGGCAAGGGTAATGGAAGGAACGGCACGGCAAGGGCAAACAAGGCTAAGGCACGACAACGAACGGCTAGGCAATGCACTGCAATGCAAGGAAAGGGTAACGCAAGGCAAGGCACGGTCAGGCGAGGCAATGCTAAGGCACGACTACGCAAGGCTAGGCAATGCACGGAAGGCAAGCAAAGAGTAACGGAAGGCAAGGAATGCAAGGGAAAGCAGGGGAAGGCAAGGGTAACGAAAGGAACGGCACGGTAAGGGGAAACAAGGCTAAGGCACGACAACGCAGGGCTAGGCAATGCACGGCAAGGCAAGGAAAGGGTAACGCAAGGCAAGGCACGGTCAGGCGATGCAAGCGTAATGCACGACAACGCAAGGCTACGCAGTGCACGGCTAGGCAAGGAAAGAGTAACGGAAGGAAAGGAAGGCAAGGCAAAGCAAGGCAAGGCAAGTGTAACAAAAGGCACGGCACGGCAAGGGGAAACAAGGCTAAGGCACGGCAACGCAAGGCTAAGCAATGCACGGCCAGGCAAGGAAAGGGTAACGCAAGGCAAGGCACGGTAAGGCAAGGCGAGGCTAATGCACGACAACGCACGGCTAGGCAATGCACGGCAAGGCAAGGAAAGGGTAACGCAAGGCAAGGCACGGTTTGGGGAGGCAAGGCTAATGCACGACAACGCAAGGCTAGGCAATGCACGGAAGGCAAGTAAAGAGTAACGGAAGGCAAGGAATGCAAGGCAAAGCAAGGCAACGCAAGCAAGGCTATGGCAAGGTGAAAAAAGGCTAAGGCACGACCACGAAAGGCTAGGCAATGCACGGAAGGGAAGCAAAGAGTAACGGAAGGCAAGGAAGGCAAGGCAAAGCAAGGCAACGCAAGCAAGGCTATGGCAAGGTGAAAAAAGGCTAAGACACGACAACGCAAGGCTAGGCAATGCACGGAAGGCAAGCAAAGAGTAACGGAAGGCAAGGAAGGCAAGGGAAAGAAAGGCAAAGCAAGTAAGGCTATGGCAAGGTGAAACAAGGCTAAGGCACCACAACGCACGACTAGGCAATGCACGGCCAGCCAAGGAAAAGGTAACGCAAGGCAAGGCACTCTGAGGCAAGGCAAGGCTGATGCATGACAGCGCAAGGATAGGCAATGCACGGAAGGCAAGCAAAGAGTAACGGAAACCAAGGAAGGCAAGGGAAAGCAAGGCAAGGCAAGGGTAACGGAAGGAACGGCACGGCAAGGGGAAACAAGGCTAAGGCACGACAACGCACGGCTAGGCAATGCACGGCAAGGCAAGGAAATGGTAACGCCAGGCAAGGCACCG
Organism: Macrotis lagotis; assembly: GCF_037893015.1. Lineage (NCBI taxonomy): Eukaryota > Metazoa > Chordata > Mammalia > Peramelemorphia > Peramelidae > Macrotis > Macrotis lagotis. Next base: position 104,587 of record NW_027422107.1, read on the forward strand.
TCAGGCAAGGCAAGACTAATGCACGACAAGGCAAGGCTAGGCAGTGCACGGCAAGGCAAGGAAAGGGTAACGCAAGGCAAGGCACTGTCTGGCGAGGCAAGGCTAAGGCACGACAACGCAAGGCTAGGCAATGCACGGAAGGAAAGCGAAGATTAACGGAAGGCAATGAAAGCAAGGGAAAGCAAGGGAAGGCAAGGGTAACGGAAGGAACGGCACGGCAAGGGGAAACAAGGCTAAGGCACGACAACACAGGGCTAGGCAATGCAGGGTAAGGTAAGGAAAGGGTAACACAAGGCAAGGCACGGTTTGGGGAGGCAAGTCTAATGCACGACAACGCAAGGCTAGGCAATGCACGGAAAGCAAGCAAAGAGTAACGGAAGGCAAGGAATGCAACGCAAAGCAAGGCAACGCAAGCAAGGCTATGGCAAGGTGAAAAAAGGCTAAGGCACGACCACGCAAGGCTAGGCAATGCACGGAAGGCAAGCAAAGAGTAACGGAAAGCAAGGAAGGCAAGGCAAAGCAAGGCAACGCAAGCAAGGCTATGGCAAGGGGAAACAAGGCTAAGGCACGACAAGGCACTGCTAGGCAATGCACTGCAAGGCAAGGAAAGCGTAACGCAAGGCAAGGCACGGTCAGGCGAGGCAAGGCTAAGGCACGACAACGAAAGGCTAGGCAATGCACGGAAGGCAAGCAAAGAGTAACGGAACGCAAGGAAGGCAAGGGAAACAAGGCAAGGCAAGGTTACCGGAAGGAACGGCACGGCAAGGGGAAACAAGGCTAAGGCACGGCAACGCAAGGCTAAGCAATGCAGGGCAAGGCAAGGAAATGGTAACGCAAGGCAAGGCACGGTTTGGGGAGGCAAGGCTAATGCACGACAACGCAAGGCTAGGCAGTGCACGGCTAGGCAAGGAAAGAGTAACGGAAGGAAAGGAAGGCAAGGCAAAGCAAGGCAAGGCAAGTGTAACAAAAGGCAAGGCACGGCAAGGGGAAACAAGGCTAAGGAACGGCAACGCACGGCTAGGGAATGCACGGCCAGGCAAGGAAAGGGTAACGAAAGGCAAGGCACGGTAAGGCAAGACAAGGCTAATGCACGACAACGCACGGCTAGGCAATGCACGGGAAGGCAAGGAAAGGGTAACGCAAGGCAAGGCACGGTCAGGAGAGGCAAGGCTAAGGCACGACAACGCAAGGCTAGGCAATGCACGGAAGGCAAGCAAAGAGTAACGGAAGGCAAGGAAGGCAAGGGAAACCAAGGCAAGGCAAGGGTAACGGAAGGAACGGCACGGCAAGGGGAAAGAATGCTAAGGCACGACAACGCACGCTAGGCAATGCACGGCAAGGCAAGGAAAGGGTAACGCATGGGAAAGCACGGTCAGGCGAGGCAAGGCTAAGGCACGACAACCCAAGGCTAGGCAATGCACGGAAGGCAAGCAAAGAGAAACGGAAGGTAAGGAAGGAAAGGGAAAGCAAAGAAAGGCAAGTGTAACGGAAGGAACGGCACGGCAAGGGGAAACAAGGCTAAGGCACGACAACGCACGGCTAGGCAATGCACGGCAAGGCAAGCAAAGGGTAACGCAAGGAAAGGCACGGTGAGGCTAGGCAAGGCTAATGCACGAAAACGCAAGGCTAGGCGATGCACGACAATGCAAGGAAAGCTTAAAGCAAAGGAAGGCAAGGTCAGGCGAGATAAGGCTAAGGCACGACAACGCAAGGCTAGGAAATTCAGGGAAGGCAAGCAAAGAGTAACGGAAGGTAAGCAAGGCAAGGAAAAGGAAGGAAAGGCCAGGGTAACGGAAGGAACGGCACGGCAAGGGGAAACAAGTCTAAGGCACGACACCGAACGCTAGGCAATGAACGGCAAGGCAAGGAAAGGGTAACGCATTTGAAAGCACGGTCAGGCGAGGCAACGCTAAGGCACGACAACGCAAGGCTAGGCAATGCACGGAAGGCAAGCAAAGAGTAACGTAAGGTAAGGAAGGCAAGGGAAAGGAAGGAAAGGCAAGTGTAACGGAAGGAACGGCACGGCAAGGGGAAACAAGGCTAAGGCACGACAACGCACGGCTAGGCAATGCACGGAAAGGCAAGGAAAGGGTAACGGAAGGAAAGGAAGGCAAGTGAAAGCCAGGAAAGGCAAGTGTAGCAAAAGGCACGCCACGGCAAGGGGAAACAAGGCTAAGGCACGACAACGCACGGCAAGGCAATGCACGGCAAGGAAAGGGTAACGCAAGTCAAGGCACGGTGAGGCTAGGCAAGGCTAATGCACGACAACGCAAGGCTAGGCAATGCACGACAATGCAAGGAAAGCTTAAAGCAAAGGAAGGCACGGTCAGGCGAGATAAGGCTAAGGCACGACAACGCAAGGCTAGGCAATGCAGGGAAGGGAAGCAAAGAGTAACGGAAGGTAAGCAAGGCAAGGAAAAGCAAGGAAAGGCAAGGGTAACGGAAGGAACTGCACGGCAAGGGGAAACAAGGCTAAGGCACGGCAACGCAGGCTGGGCAATGCACGGCAAGGCAAGGAAATGGTAACGCCAGGCAAGGCACCGTCAGGCAAGGCAAGACTAATGCACGACAAGGCAAGGCTAGGCAGTGCACGGCAAGGCAAGGAAAGGGTAACGCAAGGCAAGGCACTGTCTGGCGAGGCAAGGCTAAGGCACGACAACGCAAGGCTAGGCAATGCACGGAAGGAAAGCGAAGATTAACGGAAGGCAATGAAAGCAAGGGAAAGCAAGGGAAGGCAAGGGTAACGGAAGGAACGGCACGGCAAGGGGAAACAAGGCTAAGGCACGACAACACAGGGCTAGGCAATGCAGGGTAAGGTAAGGAAAGGGTAACACAAGGCAAGGCACGGTTTGGGGAGGCAAGGCTAATGCACGACAACGCAAGGCTAGGCAATGCACGGAAAGCAAGCAAAGAGTAACGGAAGGCAAGGAATGCAACGCAAAGCAAGGCAACGCAAGGAAGGCTATGGCAAGGTGAAAAAAGGCTAAGGCACGACCACGCAAGGCTAGGCAATGCACGGAAGGCAAGCAAAGAGTAACGGAAAGCAAGGAAGGCAAGGCAAAGCAAGGCAACGCAAGCAAGGCTATGGCAAGGGGAAACAAGGCTAAGGCACGACAAGGCACTGCTAGGCAATGCACTGCAAGGCAAGGAAAGCGTAACGCAAGGCAAGGCACGGTCAGGCGAGGCAAGGCTAAGGCACGACAACGAAAGGCTAGGCAATGCACGGAAGGCAAGCAAAGAGTAACGGAACGCAAGGAAGGCAAGGGAAACAAGGCAAGGCAAGGTTACCGGAAGGAACGGCACGGCAAGGGGAAACAAGGCTAAGGCACGGCAACGCACGGCTAAGCAATGCAGGGCAAGGCAAGGAAATGGTAACGCAAGGCAAGGCACGGTTTGGGGAGGCAAGGCTAATGCACGACAACGCAAGGCTAGGCAGTGCACGGCTAGGCAAGGAAAGAGTAACGGAAGGAAAGGAAGGCAAGGCAAAGCAAGGCAAGGCAAGTGTAACAAAAGGCAAGGCAAGGCAAGGGGAAACAAGGCTAAGGAACGGAAACGCACGGCTAGGGAATGCACGGCCAGGCAAGGAAAGGGTAACGAAAGGCAAGGCACGGTAAGGCAAGACAAGGCTAATGCACGACAACGCACGGCTAGGCAATGCACGGGAAGGCAAGGAAAGGGTAACGCAAGGCAAGGCACGGTCAGGAGAGGCAAGGCTAAGGCACGACAACGCAAGGCTAGGCAATGCACGGAAGGCAAGCAAAGAGTAACGGAAGGCAAGGAAGGCAAGGGAAACCAAGGCAAGGCAAGGGTAACGGAAGGAACGGCACGGCAAGGGGAAAGAATGCTAAGGCACGACAACGCACGCTAGGCAATGCACGGCAAGGCAAGGAAAGGGTAACGCATGGGAAAGCACGGTCAGGCGAGGCAAGGCTAAGGCACGACAACCCAAGGCTAGGCAATGCACGGAAGGCAAGCAAAGAGAAACGGAAGGTAAGGAAGGAAAGGGAAAGCAAAGAAAGGCAAGTGTAACGGAAGGAACGCACGGCAAGGGGAAACAAGGCTAAGGCACGACAACGCACGGCTAGGCAATGCACGGCAAGGCAAGCAAAGGGTAACGCAAGGAAAGGCACGGTGAGGCTAGGCAAGGCTAATGCACGAAAACGCAAGGCTAGGCGATGCACGACAATGCAAGGAAAGCTTAAAGCAAAGGAAGGCAAGGTCAGGCGAGATAAGGCTAAGGCACGACAACGCAAGGCTAGGAAATTCAGGGAAGGCAAGCAAAGAGTAACGGAAGGTAAGCAAGGCAAGGAAAAGGAAGGAAAGGCCAGGGTAACGGAAGGAACGGCACGGCAAGGGGAAACAAGTCTAAGGCACGACACCGAACGCTAGGCAATGAACGGCAAGGCAAGGAAAGGGTAACGCATTTGAAAGCACGGTCAGGCGAGGCAACGCTAAGGCACGACAACGCAAGGCTAGGCAATGCACGGAAGGCAAGCAAAGAGTAACGTAAGGTAAGGAAGGCAAGGGAAAGGAAGGAAAGGCAAGTGTAACGGAAGGAACGGCACGGCAAGGGGAAACAAGGCTAAGGCACGACAACGCACGGCTAGGCAATGCACGGAAAGGCAAGGAAAGGGTAACGGAAGGAAAGGAAGGCAAGTCAAAGCCAGGAAAGGCAAGTGTAGCAAAAGGCACGCCACGGCAAGGGGAAACAAGGCTAAGGCACGACAACGCACGGCAAGGCAATGCACGGCAAGGAAAGGGTAACGCAAGGCAAGGCACGGTGAGGCTAGGCAAGGCTAATGCACGACAACGCAAGGCTAGGCAATGCACGACAATGCAAGGAAAGCTTAAAGCAAAGGAAGGCACGGTCAGGCGAGATAAGGCTAAGGCACGACAACGCAAGGCTAGGCAATGCAGGGAAGGGAAGCAAAGAGTAACGGAAGGTAAGCAAGGCAAGGAAAAGCAAGGAAAGGCAAGGGTAACGGAAGGAACTGCACGGCAAGGGGAAACAAGGCTAAGGCACGGCAACGCAGGCTGGGCAATGCACGGCAAGGCAAGGAAAGGGTAACGCAAGGGAAAGCACGTTCAGGCGAGGCAAGGCTAAGGCACGACAACGCAAGGCTAGGCAATGCACGACAATGCAAGGAAAGCTTAAAGCAAAGGAAGGCACGGTCAGGCGAGATAAGGCTAAGGTACGACAACGCAAGGCTAGGCAATGCAGGGAAGGCAAGCAAAGAGAAACGGAAGGTAAGGAAGGCAAGGGAAAGCAAGGAAAGGCAATGTTAACGGAAGGAACGGCACGGCAAGGGGAAACAAGTCTAAGGCACGACAACGCACGCTAGGCAATGCAGGGCAAGGCAAGGAAATGGTAACGCAAGGCAAGGCACGGTTTGGGGAGGCAAGGCTAATGCACGACAACGCAAGGATAGGCAGTGCACGGCTAGGCAAGGAAAGAGCAACGGAAGGAAAGGAAGGCAAGGCAAAGCAAGGCAAGGCAAGTGTAACAAAAGGCAAGGCACGGCAAGGGGAAACAAGGCTAAGGAACGGCAATGCAAGGCTAGGCAATGCACGGCCAGGCAAGGAAAGGGTAACGCAAGGGAAGGCACGGTAAGGCAAGACAAGGCTAATGCACGACAACGCACGGCTAGGCAATGCACGGCAAGGCAAAGAAAGCTTAAAGCAAAGGAAGGTACGGTCAGGCGAGATAAGGCTAAGGCACGACAACGCAAGGCTAGGCAATGCACGGAAGGCAAGCAAAGAGTAACGGAAGGTAAGGATGGCAAGGGAAAGCAAGGAAAGGCAATGGTAACGGAAGGAACATCACGGCAAGGGAAAAAAAGGCTAAGGCACGACAACGGATGCTAGGCAATGCACGGCAAGGCAAGGAAAGGGTAACGCATGGGAAAGCACGGTCAGGCGAGGCAAGGCTAAGGCACGACAACCCAAGGCTAGGCAATGCACGGAAGGCAAGCAAAGAGTAACGGAAGATAAGGAAGGAAAGGGAAAGCAAAGAAAGGCAAGTGTAACGGAAGGAACGGCACGGCAAGGGGAAACAAGGCTAAGGCACGACAACGCACGCTAGGCAATGCACGGCAAGGCAAGGAAAGGGTAACGCAGGGGAAGGCACGGTCAGGTGAGGCAAGGATAAGGCACGACAATGCAAGGCTAGGCAATGCACGGCAAGGCAAGGAAAGAGTAACGGAAGGAAAGGAAGGCAAGGCAAAGCCAGGCAAGGCAAGTGTAACAAAAGGCACGCCACGGCAAGGGGAAACAAGGCTAAGGCACGACAACGCACGGCTAGGCAATGCACGGCAAGGCAAGGAAAGGGTAACGCAAGGCAAGGCACGGTAAGGCTAGGCAAGGCTAATGCACGACAACGCAAGGGTAGGCAATGCACGACAATGCAAGGAAAGCTTAAAGCAAAGGAAGGCACGGTCAGGCGAGATAAGACTAAGGCACGACAACGCAAGGCTAGGCAATGCAGGGAAGGGAAGCAAAGAGTAACGGAAGGTAAGCAAGGCAAGGAAAAGCAAGGAAAGTCAAGGGTAACGGAAGGAACGGCACGGCAAGGATAAACAAGGCTAAGGCACGGCAACGCAGGCTAGGCAATGCACGGCAAGGCAAGGAAAGGGTAACGCATGGGAAAGCACGGTCAGGCAAGGCAAGGCTAAGGCATGACAACGGAAGGCTAGGCAATGCACGGAAAGCAAGCAAAGAGTAACGGAACGCAAGGAAGGCAAGGGAAAGCAAGGGAAGGTAAGGGTAACCGAAGGAACGGCACGGCAAGGGGAAACAAGGCTAAGGCACGGCAACGTAGGCTAGGCAATGCACGGCAAGGCAAGGAAAGGGTAACGCATGGGAAAGCACGTTCAGGCGAGGCAAGGCTAAGGCACGACAACGCAAGGCTAGGCAATGCACGGAAGGCAAGCAAAGAGTAACGGAAGGTAAGGAAGGCAAGGGAAAGCAAAGCAAGGCAAGTGTAACGGAAGGAACGGCACGGCAAGGGGAAACAAGGCTAAGGCACGACAACGCACGGCTAGGCAATGCACGGCAAGGCAAGCAAAGGGTAACGCAAGGAAAGGCACGGTGAGGCTAGGCAAGGCTAATGCACGAAAACGCAAGGCTAGGCGATGCACGACAATGCAAGGAAAGCTTAAAGCAAAGGAAGGCAAGGTCAGGCGAGATAAGGTTAAGGCACGACAACGCAAGGCCAGGAAATTCAGGGAAGGAAAGCAAAGAGTAACGGAAGGTAAGCTAGGCAAGGAAAAGGAAGGACAGGCCAGGGTAACGGAAGGAACGGCACGGCAAGGGGAAACAAATCTAAGGCACGACACCGAACGCTAGGCAATGAACGACAAGGGAAGGAAAGTAAAGCATTTGAAAGCACGGTCAGGCGAGGCAACGCTAAGGCACGACAACGCAAGGCTAGGCAATGCACGGAAGGCAAGCATAGAGTAACGGAAGGTAAGGAAGGCAAGGGAAAGCAGGGAAAGGCAAGTGTAACGGAAGGAACGGCACGGCAAGGGGAAACAAGGCTAAGGCACGACAACGCACGGCTAGGCAATGCACGGCAAGGCAAGGAAAGGGTAACGCATGGGAAAGCACGGTCAGGCGAGGCAAGGCTAAGGCATGAAAACGCAAGGCTAGGCAATGCACGGAAAGCAAGCAAAGAGTAACGGAACGCAAGGAAGGCAAGGGAAAGCAAGGGAAGGCAAGGGTAACGGAAGGAACGGCACGGCAAGTGGTAAGAAGGCTAAGGCACAACAACACAGGGCTAGGCAATGTACGGCAAGGCAAGGAAAGGGTAACGCAGGGGAAGGCACGGTCAGGTGAGGCAAGGATAAGGCACGACAACGCAAGGCTAGGCAATGCACGGAAGGCAAGCAAAGAGTAACGGAAGGTAAGGAAGGCAAGGGAAAGCAAAGAAAAGCAAGTGTAACGGAAGGAACGGCAGGGCAAGGGGAAACAAGGCTAAGGCACGACAACGCACGGCTAGGCAATGCACGGCAAGGCAAGCAAAGGGTAACGCAAGGCAAGGCACGGTGAGGCTAGGCAAGGCTAATGCACGAAAACGCAAGGCTAGGCAATGCACGACAATGCAAGGAAAGCTTAAAGTAAAGGAAGGCAACGTCAGGCGAGATAAGGCAAAGGCACGACAACGCAAGGCTAGGCAATTCAGGGAAGGCAAGCAAAGAGTAACGGAAGGTAAGCAAGGCAAGGAAAAGCAAGGAAAGCAAGGGTAACGGAAGGAACGGCACGGCAAGGGGAAACAAGTCTAAGGCACGACACCGAACGCTAGGCAATGAACGGCAAGGCAAGGAAAGGGTAACGCATGGGAAAGCACGGTCAGGCGAGGCAAGGCTAAGGCACGACAACGCAAGGCTAGGCAATGCACGGAATGCAAGCAAAGAGTAACGGAAGGTAAGGAAGGCAAGGGAAAGCAAGGAAAGGCAAGTGTAACGGAAGGAACGGCACGGCAAGGGGAAACAAGGCTAAGGCACGACAACGCACGCTAGGCAATGCACGGCAAGGCAAGGAAAGGGTAACGCATGGGAAAGCACGGTCAGGCGAGGCAAGGCTAATGCACGACAACGCAAGGCTAGGCAATGCACGGAAGGCAAGCAAAGAGTAACGGAAGGCAAGGAATGCAAGGCAAAGCAAGGCAACGCAAGCAAGGCTATGGCAAGGTGAAAAAAGGCTAAGGCACGACCACGCAAGGCTAGGCAATGCACGGAAGGCAAGCAAAGAGTAACGGAAGGCAAGGAAGGCAAGGCAAAGCAAGGCAACGCAAGCAAGGCTATGGCAAGGTGAAAAAAGGCTAAGACACGACAACGCAAGGCTAGGCAATGCACGGAAGGCAAGCAAAGAGTAACGGAAGGCAAGGAAGGCAAGGGAAAGCAAGGCAAGGGTAATGGAAGGAACGGCACGGCAAGGGCAAACAAGGCTAAGGCACGACAACGAACGGCTAGGCAATGCACTGCAAGGCAAGGAAAGGGTAACGCAAGGCAAGGCACGGTCAGGCGAGGCAAGGCAAAGGCACGACTACGCAAGGCTAGGCAATGCACGGAAGGCAAGCAAAGAGTAACGGAAGGCAAGGAATGCAAGGGAAAGCAAGGGAAGGCAAGGGTAACGAAAGGAACGGCACGGTAAGGGGAAACAAGGCTAAGGCACGACAACGCAGGGCTAGGCAATGCACGGCAAGGCAAGGAAAGGGTAACGCAAGGCAAGGCACGGTCAGGCGATGCAAGGGTAATGCACGACAACCCAAGGCTACGCAGTGCACGGCAAGGCAAGGAAAGAGTAACGGAAGGAAAGGAAGGCAAGGCAAAGCAAGGCAAGGCAAGTGTAACAAAAGGCACGGCACGGCAAGGGGAAACAAGGCTAAGGCACGACAACGCAAGGCTAGGCAATGCACGGCCAGGCAAGGAAAGGGTAACGCAAGGCAAGGCACGGTAAGGCAAGGCGAGGCTAATGCACGACAACGCAAGGCTAGGCAATGCACGGCAAGGCAAGGAAAGGGTAACGCAAGGCAAGGCACGGTTTGGGGAGGCAAGGCTAATGCCCGACAACGCAAGGCTAGGCAATGCACGGAAGGCAAGTAAAGAGTAACGGAAGGCAAGGAATGCAAGGCAAAGCAAGGCAACGCAAGCAAGGCTATGGCAAGGTGAAAAAAGGCTAAGGCACGACCACGCAAGGCTAGGCAATGCACGGAAGGGAAGCAAAGAGTAACGGAAGGCAAGGAAGGCAAGGCAAAGCAAGGCAACGCAAGCAAGGCTATGGCAAGGTGAAAAAAGGCTAAGACACGACAACGCAAGGCTAGGCAATGCACGGAAGGCAAGCAAAGAGTAACGGAAGGCAAGGAAGGGAAGGGAAAGAAAGGCAAAGCAAGTAAGGCTATGGCAAGGGGAAACAAGTCTAAGGCACGACAACGCACGCTAGGCAATGCAGGGCAAGGCAAGGAAATGGTAACGCAAGGCAAGGCACGGTTTGGGGAGGCAAGGCTAATGCACGACAACGCAAGGATAGGCAGTGCACGGCTAGGCAAGGAAAGAGCAACGGAAGGAAAGGAAGGCAAGGCAAAGCAAGGCAAGGCAAGTGTAACAAAAGGCAAGGCACGGCAAGGGGAAACAAGGGTAAGGAACGGCAATGCAAGGCTAGGCAATGCACGGCCAGGCAAGGAAAGGGTAACGCAAGGCAAGGAACGGTAAGGCAAGACAAGGCTAATGCACGACAACGCACGGCTAGGCAATGCACGACAATGCAAAGAAAGCTTAAAGCAAAGGAAGGTACGGTCAGGCGAGATAAGGCTAAGGCACGACAACGCAAGGCTAGGCAATGCACGGAAGGCAAGCAAAGAGTAACGGAAGGTAAGGATGGCAAGGGAAAGCAAGGAAAGGCAATGGTAACGGAAGGAACATCACGGCAAGGGAAAAAAAGGCTAAGGCACGACAACGGATGCTAGGCAATGCACGGCAAGGCAAGGAAAGGGTAACGCATGGGAAAGCACGGTCAGGCGAGGCAAGGCTAAGGCACGACAACCCAAGGCTAGGCAATGCACGGAAGGCAAGCAAAGAGTAACGGAAGATAAGGAAGGAAAGGGAAAGCAAAGAAAGGCAAGTGTAACGGAAGGAACGGCACGGCAAGGGGAAACAAGGCTAAGGCACGACAACGCACGCTAGGCAATGCACGGCAAGGCAAGGAAAGGGTAACGCAGGGGAAGGCACGGTCAGGTGAGGCAAGGATAAGGCACGACAATGCAAGGCTAGGCAATGCACGGCAAGGCAAGGAAAGAGTAACGGAAGGAAAGGAAGGCAAGGCAAAGCCAGGCAAGGCAAGTGTAACAAAAGGCACGCCACGGCAAGGGGAAACAAGGCTAAGGCACGACAACGCACGGCTAGGCAATGCACGGCAAGGCAAGGAAAGGGTAACGCAAGGCAAGGCACGGTGAGGCTAGGCAAGGCTAATGCACGACAACGCAAGGGTAGGCAATGCACGACAATGCAAGGAAAGCTTAAAGCAAAGGAAGGCACGGTCAGGCGAGATAAGACTAAGGCACGACAACGCAAGGCTAGGCAATGCAGGAAGGGAAGCAAAGAGTAACGGAAGGTAAGCAAGGCAAGGAAAAGCAAGGAAAGTCAAGGGTAACGGAAGGAACGGCACGGCAAGGATAAACAAGGCTAAGGCACGGCAACGCAGGCTAGGCAATGCACGGCAAGGCAAGGAAAGGGTAACGCATGGGAAAGCACGGTCAGGCGAGGCAAGGCTAAGGCATGACAACGGAAGGCTAGGCAATGCACGGAAAGCAAGGAAAGAGTAACGGAACGCAAGGAAGGCAAGGGAAAGCAAGGGAAGGTAAGGGTAACCGAAGGAACGGCACGGCAAGGGGAAACAAGGCTAAGGCACGGCAACGTAGGCTAGGCAATGCACGGCAAGGCAAGGAAAGGGTAACGCATGGGAAAGCACGTTCCGGCGAGGCAAGGCTAAGGCACGACAACGCAAGGCTAGGCAATGCACGGAAGGCAAGCAAAGAGTAACGGAAGGTAAGGAAGGCAAGGGAAAGCAAAGCAAGGCAAGTGTAACGGAAGGAACGGCACGGCAAGGGGAAACAAGGCTAAGGCACGACAACGCACGGCTAGGCAATGCACGGCAAGGCAAGCAAAGGGTAACGCAAGGAAAGGCACGGTGAGGCTAGGCAAGGCTAATGCACGAAAACGCAAGGCTAGGCGATGCACGACAATGCAAGGAAAGCTTAAAGCAAAGGAAGGCAAGGTCAGGCGAGATAAGGTTAAGGCACGACAACGCAAGGCTAGGAAATTCAGGGAAGGAAAGCAAAGAGTAACGGAAGGTAAGCTAGGCAAGGAAAAGGAAGGACAGGCCAGGGTAACGGAAGGAACGGCACGGCAAGGGGAAACAAATCTAAGGCACGACACCGAACGCTAGGCAATGAACGACAAGGGAAGGAAAGTAAAGCATTTGAAAGCACGGTCAGGCGAGGCAACGCTAAGGCACGACAACGCAAGGCTAGGCAATGCACGGAAGGCAAGCATAGAGTAACGGAAGGTAAGGAAGGCAAGGGAAAGCAGGGAAAGGCAAGTGTAACGGAAGGAACGGCACGGCAAGGGGAAACAAGGCTAAGGCACGACAACGCACGGCTAGGCAATGTACGGCAAGGCAAGGAAAGGGTAACGCAGGGGAAGGCATGGTCAGGTGAGGCAAGGATAAGGCACGACAAAGCAAGGCTAGGCAATGCACGGAAGGCAAGCATAGAGTAACGGAAGGTAAGGAAGGCAAGGGAAAGCAGGGAAAGGCAAGGGTAACGGAAGGAACGGCACGGCAAGTGGTAAGAAGGCTAAGGCACAACAACACAGGGCTAGGCAATGTACGGCAAGGCAAGGAAAGGGTAACGCAGGGGAAGGCATGGTCAGGTGAGGCAAGGATAAGGCACGACAAAGCAAGGCTAGGCAATGCACGGAAGGCAAGCAAAGAGTAACGGAAGGTAAGGAAGGCAAGGGAAAGCAAAGAAAAGCAAGTGTAACGGAAGGAACGGCAGGGCAAGGGGAAACAAGGCTAAGGCACGACAACGCACGGCTAGGCAATGCACGGCAAGGCAAGCAAAGGGTAACGCAAGGCAAGGCACGGTGAGGCTAGGCAAGGCTAATGCACGAAAACGCAAGGCTAGGCAATGCACGACAATGCAAGGAAAGCTTAAAGCAAAGGAAGGCAACGTCAGGCGAGATAAGGCAAAGGCACGACAACGCAAGGCTAGGCAATTCAGGGAAGGCAAGCAAAGAGTAACGGAAGGTAAGGAAGGCAAGGAAAAGCAAGGAAAGCAAGGGTAACGGAAGGAACGGCACGGCAAGGGGAAACAAGTCTAAGGCAGGACACCGAACGCTAGGCAATGAACGGCAAGGCAAGGAAAGGGTAACGCATGGGAAAGCACGGTCAGGCGAGGCAAGGCTAAGGCACGACAACGCAAGGCTAGGCAATGCACGGAAGGCAAGCAAAGAGTAACGGAAGGTAAGGAAGGCAAGGGAAAGCAAGGAAAGGCAAGTGTAACGGAAGGAACGGCACGGCAAGGGGAAACAAGGCTAAGGCACGACAACGCACGCTAGGCAATGCACGGCAAGGCAAGGAAAGGGTAACGCATGGGAAAGCACGGTCAGGCGAGGCAAGGCTAATGCACGACAACGCAAGGCTAGGCAATGCACGGAAGGCAAGCAAAGAGTAACGGAAGGCAAGGAATGCAAGGCAAAGCAAGGCAACGCAAGCAAGGCTATGGCAAGGTGAAAAAAGGCTAAGGCACGACCACGCAAGGCTAGGCAATGCACGGAAGGCAAGCAAAGAGTAACGGAAGGCAAGGAAGGCAAGGCAAAGCAAGGCAACGCAAGCAAGGCTATGGCAAGGTGAAAAAAGGCTAAGACACGACAACGCAAGGCTAGGCAATGCACGGAAGGCAAGCAAAGAGTAACGGAAGGCAAGGAAGGCAAGGGAAAGCAAGGCAAGGGTAATGGAAGGAACGGCACGGCAAGGGCAAACAAGGCTAAGGCACGACAACGAACGGCTAGGCAATGCACTGCAAGGCAAGGAAAGGGTAACGCAAGGCAAGGCACGGTCAGGCGAGGCAAGGCAAAGGCACGACTACGCAAGGCTAGGCAATGCACGGAAGGCAAGCAAAGAGTAACGGAAGGCAAGGAATGCAAGGGAAAGCAGGGGAAGGCAAGGGTAACGAAAGGAACGGCACGGTAAGGGGAAACAAGGCTAAGGCACGACAACGCAGGGCTAGGCAATGCACGGCAAGGCAAGGAAAGGGTAACGCAAGGCAAGGCACGGTCAGGCGATGCAAGGGTAATGCACGACAACCCAAGGCTACGCAGTGCACGGCTAGGCAAGGAAAGAGTAACGGAAGGAAAGGAAGGCAAGGCAAAGCAAGGCAAGGCAAGTGTAACAAAAGGCACGGCACGGCAAGGGGAAACAAGGCTAAGGCACGGCAACGCAAGGCTAAGCAATGCACGGCCAGGCAAGGAAAGGGTAACGCAAGGGAAGGCACGGTAAGGCAAGACAAGGCTAATGCACGACAACGCACGGCTAGGCAATGCACGGCAAGGCAAGGAAAGGGTAACGCAAGGCAAGGCACGGTAAGGCAAGACAAGGCTAATGCACGACAACGCACGGCTAGGCAATGCACGACAATGCAAAGAAAGCTTAAAGCAAAGGAAGGTACGGTCAGGCGAGATAAGGCTAAGGCACGACAACGCAAGGCTAGGCAATGCACGGAAGGCAAGCAAAGAGTAACGGAAGGTAAGGATGGCAAGGGAAAGCAAGGAAAGGCAATGGTAACGGAAGGAACATCACGGCAAGGGAAAAAAAGGCTAAGGCACGACAACGGATGCTAGGCAATGCACGGCAAGGCAAGGAAAGGGTAACGCATGGGAAAGCACGGTCAGGCGAGGCAAGGCTAAGGCACGACAACCCAAGGCTAGGCAATGCACGGAAGGCAAGCAAAGAGTAACGGAAGATAAGGAAGGAAAGGGAAAGCAAAGAAAGGCAAGTGTAACGGAAGGAACGGCACGGCAAGGGGAAACAAGGCTAAGGCACGACAACGCACGCTAGGCAATGCACGGCAAGGCAAGGAAAGGGTAACGCAGGGGAAGGCACGGTCAGGTGAGGCAAGGATAAGGCAAGACAATGCAAGGCTAGGCAATGCACGGCAAGGCAAGGAAAGAGTAACGGAAGGAAAGGAAGGCAAGGCAAACCCAGGCAAGGCAAGTGTAACAAAAGGCACGCCACGGCAAGGGGAAACAAGGCTAAGGCACGACAACGCACGGCTAGGCAATGCACGGCAAGGCAAGGAAAGGGTAACGCAAGGCAAGGCACGGTGAGGCTAGGCAAGGCTAATGCACGACAACGCAAGGGTAGGCAATGCACGACAATGCAAGGAAAGCTTAAAGCAAAGGAAGGCACGGTCAGGCGAGATAAGACTAAGGCACGACAACGCAAGGCTAGGCAATGCAGGAAGGGAAGCAAAGAGTAACGGAAGGTAAGCAAGGCAAGGAAAAGCAAGGAAAGTCAAGGGTAACGGAAGGAACGGCACGGCAAGGATAAACAAGGCTAAGGCACGGCAACGCAGGCTAGGCAATGCACGGCAAGGCAAGGAAAGGGTAACGCATGGGAAAGCACGTTCCGGCGAGGCAAGGCTAAGGCACGACAACGCAAGGCTAGGCAATGCACGGAAGGCAAGCAAAGAGTAACGGAAGGTAAGGAAGGCAAGGGAAAGCAAAGCAAGGCAAGTGTAACGGAAGGAACGGCACGGCAAGGGGAAACAAGGCTAAGGCACGACAACGCACGGCTAGGCAATGCACGGCAAGGCAAGCAAAGGGTAACGCAAGGAAAGGCACGGTGAGGCTAGGAAAGCTAATGCACGAAAACGCAAGGCTAGGCGATGCACGACAATGCAAGGAAAGCTTAAAGCAAAGGAAGGCAAGGTCAGGCGAGATAAGGTTAAGGCACGACAACGCAAGGCTAGGAAATTCAGGGAAGGAAAGCAAAGAGTAACGGAAGGTAAGCTAGGCAAGGAAAAGGAAGGACAGGCCAGGGTAACGGAAGGAACGGCACGGCAAGGGGAAACAAATCTAAGGCACGACACCGAACGCTAGGCAATGAACGACAAGGGAAGGAAAGTAAAGCATTTGAAAGCACGGTCAGGCGAGGCAACGCTAAGGCACGACAACGCAAGGCTAGGCAATGCACGGAAGGCAAGCATAGAGTAACGGAAGGTAAGGAAGGCAAGGGAAAGCAGGGAAAGGCAAGTGTAACGGAAGGAACGGCACGGCAAGGGGAAACAAGGCTAAGGCACGACAACGCACGGCTAGGCAATGCACGGCAAGGCAAGGAAAGGGTAACGCATGGGAAAGCACGGTCAGGCGAGGCAAGGCTAAGGCATGAAAACGCAAGGCTAGGCAATGCACGGAAAGCAAGCAAGGAGTAACGGAACGCAAGGAAGGCAAGGGAAAGCAAGGGAAGGCAAGGGTAACGGAAGGAACGGCACGGCAAGTGGTAAGAAGGCTAAGGCACAACAACACAGGGCTAGGCAATGTACGGCAAGGCAAGGAAAGGGTAACGCAGGGGAAGGCATGGTCAGGTGAGGCAAGGATAAGGCACGACAAAGCAAGGCTAGGCAATGCACGGAAGGCAAGCAAAGAGTAACGGAAGGTAAGGAAGGCAAGGGAAAGCAAAGAAAAGCAAGTGTAACGGAAGGAACGGCAGGGCAAGGGGAAACAAGGCTAAGGCACGACAACGCACGGCTAGGCAATGCACGGCAAGGCAAGCAAAGGGTAACGCAAGGCAAGGCACGGTGAGGCTAGGCAAGGCTAATGCACGAAAACGCAAGGCTAGGCAATGCACGACAATGCAAGGAAAGCTTAAAGCAAAGGAAGGCAACGTCAGGCGAGGCAAGGCTAAGGCACGACAACGCAAGGCTAGGCAATGCACGGAAGGCAAGCAAAGAGTAACGGAAGGTAAGGAAGGCAAGGGAAAGCAAGGAAAGGCAAGTGTAACGGAAGGAACGGCACGGCAAGGGGAAACAAGGCTAAGGCACGACAACGCACGCTAGGCAATGCACGGCAAGGCAAGGAAAGGGTAACGCATGGGAAAGCACGGTCAGGCGAGGCAAGGCTAATGCACGACAACGCAAGGCTAGGCAATGCACGGAAGGCAAGCAAAGAGTAACGGAAGGCAAGGAATGCAAGGCAAAGCAAGGCAACGCAAGCAAGGCTATGGCAAGGTGAAAAAAGGCTAAGGCACGACCACGCAAGGCTAGGCAATGCACGGAAGGCAAGCAAAGAGTAACGGAAGGCAAGGAAGGCAAGGCAAAGCAAGGCAACGCAAGCAAGGCTATGGCAAGGTGAAAAAAGGCTAAGACACGACAACGCAAGGCTAGGCAATGCACGGAAGGCAAGCAAAGAGTAACGGAAGGCAAGGAAGGCAAGGGAAAGCAAGGCAAGGGTAATGGAAGGAACGGCACGGCAAGGGCAAACAAGGCTAAGGCACGACAACGAACGGCTAGGCAATGCACTGCAAGGCAAGGAAAGGGTAACGCAAGGCAAGGCACGGTCAGGCGAGGCAAGGCAAAGGCACGACTACGCAAGGCTAGGCAATGCACGGAAGGCAAGCAAAGAGTAACGGAAGGCAAGGAATGCAAGGGAAAGCAGGGGAAGGCAAGGGTAACGAAAGGAACGGCACGGTAAGGGGAAACAAGGCTAAGGCACGACAACGCAGGGCTAGGCAATGCACGGCAAGGCAAGGAAAGGGTAACGCAAGGCAAGGCACGGTCAGGCGATGCAAGGGTAATGCACGACAACCCAAGGCTACGCAGTGCACGGCTAGGCAAGGAAAGAGTAACGGAAGGAAAGGAAGGCAAGGCAAAGCAAGGCAAGGCAAGTGTAACAAAAGGCACGGCACGGCAAGGGGAAACAAGGCTAAGGCACGGCAACGCAAGGCTAAGCAATGCACGGCCAGGCAAGGAAAGGGTAACGCAAGGCAAGGCACGGTAAGGCAAGGCGAGGCTAATGCACGACAACGCACGGCTAGGCAATGCACGGCAAGGCAAGGAAAGGGTAACGCAAGGCAAGGCACGGTTTGGGGAGGCAAGGCTAATGCCCGACAACGCAAGGCTAGGCAATGCACGGAAGGCAAGTAAAGAGTAACGGAAGGCAAGGAATGCAAGGCAAAGCAAGGCAACGCAAGCAAGGCTATGGCAAGGTGAAAAAAGGCTAAGGCACGACCACGCAAGGCTAGGCAATGCACGCAAGGGAAGCAAAGAGTAACGGAAGGCAAGGAAGGCAAGGCAAAGCAAGGCAACGCAAGCAAGGCTATGGCAAGGTGAAAAAAGGCTAAGACACGACAACGCAAGGCTAGGCAATGCACGGAAGGCAAGCAAAGAGTAACGGAAGGCAAGGAAGGGAAGGGAAAGAAAGGCAAAGCAAGTAAGGCTATGGCAAGGTGAAACAAGGCTAAGGCACCACAACGCACGACTAGGCAATGCACGGCCAGCCAAGGAAAAGGTAACGCAAGGCAAGGCACTCTGAGGCAAGGCAAGGCTGATGCATGAGAGCGCAAGGATAGGCAATGCACGGAAGGCAAGCAAAGAGTAACGGAAGGTAAGGAAGGCAAGGGAAAGCAAAGAAAGGCAAGTGTAACGGAAGGAACGGCACGGCAAGGGGAAACAAGGCTAAGGCACGACAACGCACGGCTAGGCAATGCACGGCAAGGCAAGGAAAGGGTAACGCATGGGAAAGCACGGTCAGGCGAGGCAAGCCTAAGGCATGACAACGCAAAGGCTAGGCAATGCACGGAAAGCAAGCAAAGAGTAACGGAACGCAAGGAAGGCAAGGGAAAGCAAGGGAAGGTAAGGGTAACCGAAGGAACGGCACGGCAAGGGGAAACAAGGCTAAGGCACGGCAACGTAGGCTAGGCAATGCACGGCAAGGCAAGGAAAGGGTAACGCATGGGAAAGCACGTTCAGGCGAGGCAAGGCTAAGGCACGACAACGCAAGGCTAGGCAATGCACGGAAGGCAAGCAAAGAGTAACGGAAGGTAAGGAAGGCAAGGGAAAGCAAAGCAAGGCAAGTGTAACGGAAGGAACGGCACGGCAAGGGGAAACAAGGCTAAGGCACGACAACGCACGGCTAGGCAATGCACGGCAAGGCAAGCAAAGGGTAACGCAAGGAAAGGCACGGTGAGGCTAGGCAAGGCTAATGCACAAAAACGCAAGGCTAGGCGATGCACGACAATGCAAGGAAAGCTTAAAGCAAAGGAAGGCAAGGTCAGGCGAGATAAGGTTAAGGCACGACAACGCAAGGCTAGGAAATTCAGGGAAGGAAAGCAAAGAGTAACGGAAGGTAAGCTAGGCAAGGAAAAGGAAGGACAGGCCAGGGTAACGGAAGGAACGGCACGGCAAGGGGAAACAAGTCTAAGGCACGACACCGAACGCTAGGCAATGAACGACAAGGGAAGGAAAGTGTAAAGCATTTGAAAGCACGGTCAGGCGAGGCAACGCTAAGGCACGACAACGCAAGGCTAGGCAATGCACGGAAGGCAAGCATAGAGTAACGGAAGGTAAGGAAGGCAAGGGAAAGCAGGGAAAGGCAAGTGTAACGGAAGGAACGGCACGGCAAGGGGAAACAAGGCTAAGGCACGACAACGCACGGCTAGGCAATGCACGGCAAGGCAAGGAAAGGGTAACGCATGGGAAAGCACGGTCAGGCGAGGCAAGGCTAAGGCACGAAAACGCAAGGCTAGGCAATGCACGGAAAGCAAGCAAAGAGTAACGGAACGCAAGGAAGGCAAGGGAAAGCAAGGGAAGGCAAGGGTAACGGAAGGAACGGCACGGCAAGTGGTAAGAAGGCTAAGGCACAACAACACAGGGCTAGGCAATGTACGGCAAGGCAAGGAAAGGGTAACGCAGGGGAAGGCACGGTCAGGTGAGGCAAGGATAAGGCACGACAACGCAAGGCTAGGCAATGCACGGAAGGCAAGCAAAGAGTAACGGAAGGTAAGGAAGGCAAGGGAAAGCAAAGAAAAGCAAGTGTAACGGAAGGAACGGCAGGGCAAGGGGAAACAAGGCTAAGGCACGACAACGCACGGCTAGGCAATGCACGGCAAGGCAAGCAAAGGGTAACGCAAGGCAAGGCACGGTGAGGCTAGGCAAGGCTAATGCACGAAAACGCAAGGCTAGGCAATGCACGACAATGCAAGGAAAGCTTAAAGCAAAGGAAGGCAACGTCAGGCGAGATAAGGCAAAGGCACGACAACGCAAGGCTAGGCAATTCAGGGAAGGCAAGCAAAGAGTAACGGAAGGTAAGCAAGGCAAGGAAAAGCAGGGAAAGCAAGGGTAACGGAAGGAACGGCACGGCAAGGGGAAACAAGTCTAAGGCACGACACCGAACGCTAGGCAATGAACGGCAAGGCAAGGAAAGGGTAACGCATGGGAAAGCACGGTCAGGCGAGGCAAGGCTAAGGCACGACAACGAAGGCTAGGCAATGCACGGAAGGCAAGCAAAGAGTAACGGAAGGTAAGGAAGGCAAGGGAAAGCAAGGAAAGGCAAGTGTAACGGAAGGAACGGCACGGCAAGGGGAAACAAGGCTAAGGCACGACAACGCACGCTAGGCAATGCACGGCAAGGCAAGGAAAGGGTAACGCATGGGAAAGCACGGTCAGGCGAGGCAAGGCTAATGCACGACAACGCAAGGCTAGGCAATGCACGGAAGGCAAGCAAAGAGTAACGGAAGGCAAGGAATGCAAGGCAAAGCAAGGCAACGCAAGCAAGGCTATGGCAAGGTGAAAAAAGGCTAAGGCACGACCACGCAAGGCTAGGCAATGCACGGAAGGCAAGCAAAGAGTAACGGAAGGCAAGGAAGGCAAGGCAAAGCAAGGCAACGCAAGCAAGGCTATGGCAAGGTGAAAAAAGGCTAAGACACGACAACGCAAGGCTAGGCAATGCACGGAAGGCAAGCAAAGAGTAACGGAAGGCAAGGAAGGCAAGGGAAAGCAAGGCAAGGGTAATGGAAGGAACGGCACGGCAAGGGCAAACAAGGCTAAGGCACGACAACGAACGGCTAGGCAATGCACTGCAAGGCAAGGAAAGGGTAACGCAAGGCAAGGCACGGTCAGGCGAGGCAAGGCAAAGGCACGACTACGCAAGGCTAGGCAATGCACGGAAGGCAAGCAAAGAGTAACGGAAGGCAAGGAATGCAAGGGAAAGCAGGGGAAGGCAAGGGTAACGAAAGGAACGGCACGGTAAGGGGAAACAAGGCTAAGGCACGACAACGCAGGGCTAGGCAATGCACGGCAAGGCAAGGAAAGGGTAACGCAAGGCAAGGCACGGTCAGGCGATGCAAGGGTAATGCACGACAACCCAAGGCTACGCAGTGCACGGCTAGGCAAGGAAAGAGTAACGGAAGGAAAGGAAGGCAAGGCAAAGCAAGGCAAGGCAAGTGTAACAAAAGGCACGGCACGGCAAGGGGAAACAAGGCTAAGGCACGGCAACGCAAGGCTAAGCAATGCACGGCCAGGCAAGGAAAGGGTAACGCAAGGCAAGGCACGGTAAGGCAAGGCGAGGCTAATGCACGACAACGCACGGCTAGGCAATGCACGGCAAGGCAAGGAAAGGGTAACGCAAGGCAAGGCACGGTTTGGGGAGGCAAGGCTAATGCCCGACAACGCAAGGCTAGGCAATGCACGGAAGGCAAGTAAAGAGTAACGGAAGGCAAGGAATGCAAGGCAAAGCAAGGCAACGCAAGCAAGGCTATGGCAAGGTGAAAAAAGGCTAAGGCACGACCACGCAAGGCTAGGCAATGCACGCAAGGGAAGCAAAGAGTAACGGAAGGCAAGGAAGGCAAGGCAAAGCAAGGCAACGCAAGCAAGGCTATGGCAAGGTGAAAAAAGGCTAAGACACGACAACGCAAGGCTAGGCAATGCACGGAAGGCAAGCAAAGAGTAACGGAAGGCAAGGAAGGGAAGGGAAAGAAAGGCAAAGCAAGTAAGGCTATGGCAAGGTGAAACAAGGCTAAGGCACCACAACGCACGACTAGGCAATGCACGGCCAGCCAAGGAAAAGGTAACGCAAGGCAAGGCACTCTGAGGCAAGGCAAGGCTGATGCATGAGAGCGCAAGGATAGGCAATGCACGGAAGGCAAGCAAAGAGTAACGGAAGGTAAGGAAGGCAAGGGAAAGCAAAGAAAGGCAAGTGTAACGGAAGGAACGGCACGGCAAGGGGAAACAAGGCTAAGGCACGACAACGCACGGCTAGGCAATGCACGGCAAGGCAAGGAAAGGGTAACGCATGGGAAAGCACGGTCAGGCGAGGCAAGCCTAAGGCATGACAACGCAAAGGCTAGGCAATGCACGGAAAGCAAGCAAAGAGTAACGGAACGCAAGGAAGGCAAGGGAAAGCAAGGGAAGGTAAGGGTAACCGAAGGAACGGCACGGCAAGGGGAAACAAGGCTAAGGCACGGCAACGTAGGCTAGGCAATGCACGGCAAGGCAAGGAAAGGGTAACGCATGGGAAAGCACGTTCAGGCGAGGCAAGGCTAAGGCACGACAACGCAAGGCTAGGCAATGCACGGAAGGCAAGCAAAGAGTAACGGAAGGTAAGGAAGGCAAGGGAAAGCAAAGCAAGGCAAGTGTAACGGAAGGAACGGCACGGCAAGGGGAAACAAGGCTAAGGCACGACAACGCACGGCTAGGCAATGCACGGCAAGGCAAGCAAAGGGTAACGCAAGGAAAGGCACGGTGAGGCTAGGCAAGGCTAATGCACAAAAACGCAAGGCTAGGCGATGCACGACAATGCAAGGAAAGCTTAAAGCAAAGGAAGGCAAGGTCAGGCGAGATAAGGTTAAGGCACGACAACGCAAGGCTAGGAAATTCAGGGAAGGAAAGCAAAGAGTAACGGAAGGTAAGCTAGGCAAGGAAAAGGAAGGACAGGCCAGGGTAACGGAAGGAACGGCACGGCAAGGGGAAACAAGTCTAAGGCACGACACCGAACGCTAGGCAATGAACGACAAGGGAAGGAAAGTGTAAAGCATTTGAAAGCACGGTCAGGCGAGGCAACGCTAAGGCACGACAACGCAAGGCTAGGCAATGCACGGAAGGCAAGCATAGAGTAACGGAAGGTAAGGAAGGCAAGGGAAAGCAGGGAAAGGCAAGTGTAACGGAAGGAACGGCACGGCAAGGGGAAACAAGGCTAAGGCACGACAACGCACGGCTAGGCAATGCACGGCAAGGCAAGGAAAGGGTAACGCATGGGAAAGCACGGTCAGGCGAGGCAAGGCTAAGGCACGAAAACGCAAGGCTAGGCAATGCACGGAAAGCAAGCAAAGAGTAACGGAACGCAAGGAAGGCAAGGGAAAGCAAGGGAAGGCAAGGGTAACGGAAGGAACGGCACGGCAAGTGGTAAGAAGGCTAAGGCACAACAACACAGGGCTAGGCAATGTACGGCAAGGCAAGGAAAGGGTAACGCAGGGGAAGGCACGGTCAGGTGAGGCAAGGATAAGGCACGACAACGCAAGGCTAGGCAATGCACGGAAGGCAAGCAAAGAGTAACGGAAGGTAAGGAAGGCAAGGGAAAGCAAAGAAAAGCAAGTGTAACGGAAGGAACGGCAGGGCAAGGGGAAACAAGGCTAAGGCACGACAACGCACGGCTAGGCAATGCACGGCAAGGCAAGCAAAGGGTAACGCAAGGCAAGGCACGGTGAGGCTAGGCAAGGCTAATGCACGAAAACGCAAGGCTAGGCAATGCACGACAATGCAAGGAAAGCTTAAAGCAAAGGAAGGCAACGTCAGGCGAGATAAGGCAAAGGCACGACAACGCAAGGCTAGGCAATTCAGGGAAGGCAAGCAAAGAGTAACGGAAGGTAAGCAAGGCAAGGAAAAGCAGGGAAAGCAAGGGTAACGGAAGGAACGGCACGGCAAGGGGAAACAAGTCTAAGGCACGACACCGAACGCTAGGCAATGAACGGCAAGGCAAGGAAAGGGTAACGCATGGGAAAGCACGGTCAGGCGAGGCAAGGCTAAGGCACGACAACGAAGGCTAGGCAATGCACGGAAGGCAAGCAAAGAGTAACGGAAGGTAAGGAAGGCAAGGGAAAGCAAGGAAAGGCAAGTGTAACGGAAGGAACGGCACGGCAAGGGGAAACAAGGCTAAGGCACGACAACGCACGCTAGGCAATGCACGGCAAGGCAAGGAAAGGGTAACGCATGGGAAAGCACGGTCAGGCGAGGCAAGGCTAATGCACGACAACGCAAGGCTAGGCAATGCACGGAAGGCAAGCAAAGAGTAACGGAAGGCAAGGAATGCAAGGCAAAGCAAGGCAACGCAAGCAAGGCTATGGCAAGGTGAAAAAAGGCTAAGGCACGACCACGCAAGGCTAGGCAATGCACGGAAGGCAAGCAAAGAGTAACGGAAGGCAAGGAAGGCAAGGCAAAGCAAGGCAACGCAAGCAAGGCTATGGCAAGGTGAAAAAAGGCTAAGACACGACAACGCAAGGCTAGGCAATGCACGGAAGGCAAGCAAAGAGTAACGGAAGGCAAGGAAGGCAAGGGAAAGCAAGGCAAGGGTAATGGAAGGAACGGCACGGCAAGGGCAAACAAGGCTAAGGCACGACAACGAACGGCTAGGCAATGCACTGCAAGGCAAGGAAAGGGTAACGCAAGGCAAGGCACGGTCAGGCGAGGCAAGGCAAAGGCACGACTACGCAAGGCTAGGCAATGCACGGAAGGCAAGCAAAGAGTAACGGAAGGCAAGGAATGCAAGGGAAAGCAGGGGAAGGCAAGGGTAACGAAAGGAACGGCACGGTAAGGGGAAACAAGGCTAAGGCACGACAACGCAGGGCTAGGCAATGCACGGCAAGGCAAGGAAAGGGTAACGCAAGGCAAGGCACGGTCAGGCGATGCAAGGGTAATGCACGACAACCCAAGGCTACGCAGTGCACGGCTAGGCAAGGAAAGAGTAACGGAAGGAAAGGAAGGCAAGGCAAAGCAAGGCAAGGCAAGTGTAACAAAAGGCACGGCACGGCAAGGGGAAACAAGGCTAAGGCACGGCAACGCAAGGCTAAGCAATGCACGGCCAGGCAAGGAAAGGGTAACGCAAGGCAAGGCACGGTAAGGCAAGGCGAGGCTAATGCACGACAACGCACGGCTAGGCAATGCACGGCAAGGCAAGGAAAGGGTAACGCAAGGCAAGGCACGGTTTGGGGAGGCAAGGCTAATGCCCGACAACGCAAGGCTAGGCAATGCACGGAAGGCAAGTAAAGAGTAACGGAAGGCAAGGAATGCAAGGCAAAGCAAGGCAACGCAAGCAAGGCTATGGCAAGGTGAAAAAAGGCTAAGGCACGACCACGCAAGGCTAGGCAATGCACGCAAGGGAAGCAAAGAGTAACGGAAGGCAAGGAAGGCAAGGCAAAGCAAGGCAACGCAAGCAAGGCTATGGCAAGGTGAAAAAAGGCTAAGACACGACAACGCAAGGCTAGGCAATGCACGGAAGGCAAGCAAAGAGTAACGGAAGGCAAGGAAGGGAAGGGAAAGAAAGGCAAAGCAAGTAAGGCTATGGCAAGGTGAAACAAGGCTAAGGCACCACAACGCACGACTAGGCAATGCACGGCCAGCCAAGGAAAAGGTAACGCAAGGCAAGGCACTCTGAGGCAAGGCAAGGCTGATGCATGAGAGCGCAAGGATAGGCAATGCACGGAAGGCAAGCAAAGAGTAACGGAAGGTAAGGAAGGCAAGGGAAAGCAAAGAAAGGCAAGTGTAACGGAAGGAACGGCACGGCAAGGGGAAACAAGGCTAAGGCACGACAACGCACGGCTAGGCAATGCACGGCAAGGCAAGGAAAGGGTAACGCATGGGAAAGCACGGTCAGGCGAGGCAAGCCTAAGGCATGACAACGCAAAGGCTAGGCAATGCACGGAAAGCAAGCAAAGAGTAACGGAACGCAAGGAAGGCAAGGGAAAGCAAGGGAAGGTAAGGGTAACCGAAGGAACGGCACGGCAAGGGGAAACAAGGCTAAGGCACGGCAACGTAGGCTAGGCAATGCACGGCAAGGCAAGGAAAGGGTAACGCATGGGAAAGCACGTTCAGGCGAGGCAAGGCTAAGGCACGACAACGCAAGGCTAGGCAATGCACGGAAGGCAAGCAAAGAGTAACGGAAGGTAAGGAAGGCAAGGGAAAGCAAAGCAAGGCAAGTGTAACGGAAGGAACGGCACGGCAAGGGGAAACAAGGCTAAGGCACGACAACGCACGGCTAGGCAATGCACGGCAAGGCAAGCAAAGGGTAACGCAAGGAAAGGCACGGTGAGGCTAGGCAAGGCTAATGCACAAAAACGCAAGGCTAGGCGATGCACGACAATGCAAGGAAAGCTTAAAGCAAAGGAAGGCAAGGTCAGGCGAGATAAGGTTAAGGCACGACAACGCAAGGCTAGGAAATTCAGGGAAGGAAAGCAAAGAGTAACGGAAGGTAAGCTAGGCAAGGAAAAGGAAGGACAGGCCAGGGTAACGGAAGGAACGGCACGGCAAGGGGAAACAAGTCTAAGGCACGACACCGAACGCTAGGCAATGAACGACAAGGGAAGGAAAGTGTAAAGCATTTGAAAGCACGGTCAGGCGAGGCAACGCTAAGGCACGACAACGCAAGGCTAGGCAATGCACGGAAGGCAAGCATAGAGTAACGGAAGGTAAGGAAGGCAAGGGAAAGCAGGGAAAGGCAAGTGTAACGGAAGGAACGGCACGGCAAGGGGAAACAAGGCTAAGGCACGACAACGCACGGCTAGGCAATGCACGGCAAGGCAAGGAAAGGGTAACGCATGGGAAAGCACGGTCAGGCGAGGCAAGGCTAAGGCACGAAAACGCAAGGCTAGGCAATGCACGGAAAGCAAGCAAAGAGTAACGGAACGCAAGGAAGGCAAGGGAAAGCAAGGGAAGGCAAGGGTAACGGAAGGAACGGCACGGCAAGTGGTAAGAAGGCTAAGGCACAACAACACAGGGCTAGGCAATGTACGGCAAGGCAAGGAAAGGGTAACGCAGGGGAAGGCACGGTCAGGTGAGGCAAGGATAAGGCACGACAACGCAAGGCTAGGCAATGCACGGAAGGCAAGCAAAGAGTAACGGAAGGTAAGGAAGGCAAGGGAAAGCAAAGAAAAGCAAGTGTAACGGAAGGAACGGCAGGGCAAGGGGAAACAAGGCTAAGGCACGACAACGCACGGCTAGGCAATGCACGGCAAGGCAAGCAAAGGGTAACGCAAGGCAAGGCACGGTGAGGCTAGGCAAGGCTAATGCACGAAAACGCAAGGCTAGGCAATGCACGACAATGCAAGGAAAGCTTAAAGCAAAGGAAGGCAACGTCAGGCGAGATAAGGCAAAGGCACGACAACGCAAGGCTAGGCAATTCAGGGAAGGCAAGCAAAGAGTAACGGAAGGTAAGCAAGGCAAGGAAAAGCAGGGAAAGCAAGGGTAACGGAAGGAACGGCACGGCAAGGGGAAACAAGTCTAAGGCACGACACCGAACGCTAGGCAATGAACGGCAAGGCAAGGAAAGGGTAACGCATGGGAAAGCACGGTCAGGCGAGGCAAGGCTAAGGCACGACAACGAAGGCTAGGCAATGCACGGAAGGCAAGCAAAGAGTAACGGAAGGTAAGGAAGGCAAGGGAAAGCAAGGAAAGGCAAGTGTAACGGAAGGAACGGCACGGCAAGGGGAAACAAGGCTAAGGCACGACAACGCACGCTAGGCAATGCACGGCAAGGCAAGGAAAGGGTAACGCATGGGAAAGCACGGTCAGGCGAGGCAAGGCTAATGCACGACAACGCAAGGCTAGGCAATGCACGGAAGGCAAGCAAAGAGTAACGGAAGGCAAGGAATGCAAGGCAAAGCAAGGCAACGCAAGCAAGGCTATGGCAAGGTGAAAAAAGGCTAAGGCACGACCACGCAAGGCTAGGCAATGCACGGAAGGCAAGCAAAGAGTAACGGAAGGCAAGGAAGGCAAGGCAAAGCAAGGCAACGCAAGCAAGGCTATGGCAAGGTGAAAAAAGGCTAAGACACGACAACGCAAGGCTAGGCAATGCACGGAAGGCAAGCAAAGAGTAACGGAAGGCAAGGAAGGCAAGGGAAAGCAAGGCAAGGGTAATGGAAGGAACGGCACGGCAAGGGCAAACAAGGCTAAGGCACGACAACGAACGGCTAGGCAATGCACTGCAAGGCAAGGAAAGGGTAACGCAAGGCAAGGCACGGTCAGGCGAGGCAAGGCAAAGGCACGACTACGCAAGGCTAGGCAATGCACGGAAGGCAAGCAAAGAGTAACGGAAGGCAAGGAATGCAAGGGAAAGCAGGGGAAGGCAAGGGTAACGAAAGGAACGGCACGGTAAGGGGAAACAAGGCTAAGGCACGACAACGCAGGGCTAGGCAATGCACGGCAAGGCAAGGAAAGGGTAACGCAAGGCAAGGCACGGTCAGGCGATGCAAGGGTAATGCACGACAACCCAAGGCTACGCAGTGCACGGCTAGGCAAGGAAAGAGTAACGGAAGGAAAGGAAGGCAAGGCAAAGCAAGGCAAGGCAAGTGTAACAAAAGGCACGGCACGGCAAGGGGAAACAAGGCTAAGGCACGGCAACGCAAGGCTAAGCAATGCACGGCCAGGCAAGGAAAGGGTAACGCAAGGCAAGGCACGGTAAGGCAAGGCGAGGCTAATGCACGACAACGCACGGCTAGGCAATGCACGGCAAGGCAAGGAAAGGGTAACGCAAGGCAAGGCACGGTTTGGGGAGGCAAGGCTAATGCACGACAACGCAAGGCTAGGCAATGCACGGAAGGCAAGTAAAGAGTAACGGAAGGCAAGGAATGCAAGGCAAAGCAAGGCAACGCAAGCAAGGCTATGGCAAGGTGAAAAAAGGCTAAGGCACGACCACGCAAGGCTAGGCAATGCACGGAAGGGAAGCAAAGAGTAACGGAAGGCAAGGAAGGCAAGGCAAAGCAAGGCAACGCAAGCAAGGCTATGGCAAGGTGAAAAAAGGCTAAGACACGACAACGCAAGGCTAGGCAATGCACGGAAGGCAAGCAAAGAGTAACGGAAGGCAAGGAAGGGAAGGGAAAGAAAGGCAAAGCAAGTAAGGCTATGGCAAGGTGAAACAAGGCTAAGGCACCACAACGCACGACTAGGCAATGCACGGCCAGCCAAGGAAAAGGTAACGCAAGGCAAGGCACTCTGAGGCAAGGCAAGGCTGATGCATGAGAGCGCAAGGATAGGCAATGCACGGAAGGCAAGCAAAGAGTAACGGAAACCAAGGAAGGCAAGGGAAAGCAAGGGAAGGCAAGGGTAACGGAAGGAACGGCACGGCAAGGGGAAACAAGGCTAAGGCACGACAACGCAAGGCTAGGAAATTCAGGGAAGGCAAGCAAAGAGTAACGGAAGGTAAGCAAGGCAAGGAAAAGGAAGGAAAGGCCAGGGTAACGGAAGGAACGGCACGGCAAGGGGAAACAAGTCTAAGGCACGACACCGAACGCTAGGCAATGAACGGCAAGGCAAGGAAAGGGTAACGCATTTGAAAGCACGGTCAGGCGAGGCAACGCTAAGGCACGACAACGCAAGGCTAGGCAATGCACGGAAGGCAAGCAAAGAGTAACGGAAGGTAAGGAAGGCAAGGGAAAGGAAGGAAAGGCAAGTGTAACGGAAGGAACGGCACGGCAAGGGGAAACAAGGCTAAGGCAAGAAAACGCACGGCTAGGCAATGCACGGAAAGGCAAGGAAAGGGTAACGCATGGGAAAGCACGGTCAGGCGATGCAAGGCTAAGGCATGACAACGCAAGGCTAGGCAATGCACGGAAAGCAAGCAAAGAGTAACGGAACGCAAGGAAGGCAAGGGAAAGCAAGGGAAGGCAAGGGTAACGGAAGGAACGGCACGGTAAAGGGAAACAAGGCTAAGGCACGACAACGCACGGCTAGGCAATGCACGGCAAGGCAAGGAAAGGGTAACTCAAGGCAAGGCACGGTGAGGCTAGGCAAGGCTAATGCACGACAACGCAAGGCTAGGCAATGCACGACAATGCAAGGAAAGCTTAAAGCAAAGGAAGGCACGGTCAGGCGAGATAAGGCTAAGGCACGACAACGCAAGGCTAGGCAATGCAGGGAAGGGAAGCAAAGAGTAACGGAAGGTAAGCAAGGCAAGGAAAAGCAAGGAAAGGCAAGGGTAACGGAAGGAACTGCACGGCAAGGGGAAACAAGGCTAAGGCACGGCAACGCAGGCTGGGCAATGCACGGCAAGGCAAGGAAAGGGTAACGCAAGGGAAAGCACGTTCAGGCGAGGCAAGGCTAAGGCACGACAACGCAAGGCTAGGCAATGCACGGAAGGCAAGCAAAGAGTAACGGAAGGTAAGGAAGGCAAGGGAAATCAAGGAAAGGCAAGTGTAACGGAAGGAACGGCACGGCAAGGGGAAACAAGGCTAAGGCACGACAACGCACGCTAGGCAATGCACGGCAAGGCAAGGAAAGGGTAACGCATGGGAAAGCACGGTCAGGCGAGGCAAGGCTAAGGCATGACAACGCAAGGCTAGGCAATGCACGGAAAGCAAGCAAAGAGTAACGGAACGCAAGGAAGGCAAGGGAAAGCAAGGGAAGGCAAGGGTAACGGAAGGAACGGCACGCCAATGGGTAAGAAGGCTAAGGCACGACAACGCAGGGCTAGGAAATGCACGGCTAGGGAAGGAAAGGGTAACGCAGGGGAAGGCACGGTCAGGTGAGGCAAGGATAAGGCACGACAATGCAAGGCTAGGCAATGCACGGCAAGGCAAGGAAAGAGCAACGGAAGGAAAGGAAGGCAAGGCAAAGCCAGGCAAGGCAAGTGTAACAAAAGGCACGCCACGGCAAGGGGAATCAAGGCTAAGGCACGACAACGCACGGCTAGGCAATGCACGGCAAGGCAAGGAAAGGGTAACGCAAGGCAAGGCACGGTGAGGCTAGGCAAGGCTAATGCACGACAACGCAAGGCTAGGCAATGCACGACAATGCAAGGAAAGCTTAAAGCAAAGGAAGGCACGGTCAGGCGAGATAAGGCTAAGGCACGACAACGCAAGGCTAGGCAATGCACGGAAGGCAAGCAAAGAGTAACGGAAGGTAAGGAAGGCAAGGGAAAGCAAAGAAAGGCAAGTGTAACGGAAGGAACGGCACGGCAAGGGGAAAGAAGGCTAAGGAACGACAACGCACGCTAGGCAATGCACGGCAAGGCAAGGAAAGGGTAACGCATGGGAAAGCACGGTCAGGCGAGGCAAGCCTAAGGCATGACAACGCAAAGGCTAGGCAATGCACGGAAAGCAAGGAAAGAGTAACGGAACGCAAGGAAGGCAAGGGAAAGCAAGGGAAGGCAAGGGTAACGGAAGGAACGGCACGGCAAGGGGTAACAAGGCTAAGGCACGACAACGCAGGGCTAGGCAATGCACGGCAAGGCAAGGAAAGAGTAACGGAAGGAAAGGAAGGCAAGGCAAAGCCAGGCAAGGCAAGTGTAACAAAAGGCACGCAACGGCAAGGGGAAACAAGGCTAAGGCACGACAACACACGGCTAGGAAATGCACGGCAAGGCAAGGAAAGGGTAACGCAAGGCAAGGCACGGTGAGGCTAGGCATGGCTAATGCACGACAACGCAAGGCTAGGCAATGCACGACAATGCAAGTAAAGCTTAAAGCAAAGGAAGGCACGGTCAGGCGAGATAAGGCTAAGGCACGACAACGCAAGGCTAGGCAATGCAGGGAAGGCAAGCAAAGAGTAACGGAAGGTAAGGAAGGCAAGGGAAAGCAAAGAAAGGCAAGTGTAACGGAAGGAACGGCACGGCAAGGGGAAACAAGGCTAAGGCACGACAACGCACGCTAGGCAATGCACGGCAAGTCAAGGAAAGGGTAACGCATGGGAAAGCACGGTCAGGCGAGGCAAGGCTAAGGAAAGCCAACGCAAGGCTAGGCAATGCACGGAAAGCAAGCAAGGAGTAACGGAATGCAAGGAAGGAAAGGGAAAGCAAGGGAAGGCAAGGGTAACGGAAGGAACGGCACGGCAAGGGGGAACAAGTCTAAAGCACGACACCGAACGCTAGGCAATGAACGGCAAGGCAAGGAAAGGGTAACGCATGGGAAAGCACGGTCAGGCGAGGCAAGGCTAAGGCACGACAACGCAAGGCTAGGCAATGCACGGAAGGCAAGCAAAGAGTAACGGAAGGTAAGGAAGGCAAGGGAAATCAAGGAAAGGCAAGTGTAACGGAAGGAAGGGCACGGTAAGGGGAAACAAGGCTAAGGCACGACAACGCACGCTAGGCAATGCACGGCAAGGCAAGGGAACGCATGGGAAAGCACGGTCAGGCGAGGCAAGGCTAAGGCATGACAACGCAAGGCTAGGCAATGCACGGAAAGCAAGCAAAGAGTAACGGAACGCAAGGAAGGCAAGGGAAAGCAAGGGAAGGCAAGGGTAACCGAAGGAACGGCACGGCAAGGGGAAACAAGGCTAAGGCACGGCAACGTAGGCTAGGCAATGCACGGCAAGGCAAGGAAAGGGTAACGCATGGGAAAGCACGTTCAGGCGAGGCAAGGCTAAGGCACGACAACGCAGGGCTAGGCAATGCACGGCAAGGCAAGGAAAGAGTAACGGAAGGAAAGGAAGGCAAGGCAAAGCCAGGCAAGGCAAGTGTAACAAAAGGCACGCAACGGCAAGGGGAAACAAGGCTAAGGCACGACAACACACGGCTAGGAAATGCACGGCAAGGCAATGAAAGGGTAACGCAAGGCAAGGCACGGTGAGGCTAGGCATGGCTAATGCACGACAACGCAAGGCTAGGCAATGCACGACAATGCAAGTAAAGCTTAAAGCAAAGGAAGGCACGGTCAGGCGAGATAAGGCTAAGGCACGACAACGCAAGGCTAGGCAATGCAGGGAAGGCAAGCAAAGAGTAACGGAAGGTAAGGAAGGCAAGGGAAAGCAAGGAAAGGCAATGGTAACGGAAGGAACGGCACGGCAAGGGGAAACAAGTCTAAGGCACGACAACGCACGCTAGGCAATGCACGGCAAGGCAAGTAAAGGGTAACGCATGGTAAAGCACGGTCAGGGGAGGCAAGGCTAAGGCACGACAACGCAAGGCTTCGCAATGCACGGAAGGCAAGCAAAGAGTAACGGAAGGTAAGGAAGGCAAGGGAAAGCAAAGAAAGGCAAGTGTAACGGAAGGAACGGCACGGCAAGGGGAAACAAGGCTAAGGCACGACAACGCACGCTAGGCAATGCACGGCAAGTAAAGGAAAGGGTAACGCATGGGAAAGCACGGTCAGGCGAGGCAAGGCTAAGGAAAGCCAACGCAAGGCTAGGCAATGCACGGAAAGCAAGCAAGGAGTAACGGAATGCAAGGAAGGAAAGGGAAAGCAAGGGAAGGCAAGGGTAACGGAAGGAACGGCACGGCAAGTGGTAACAAGGCTAAGGCACGACAACACACGGCTAGGAAATGCACGGCAAGGCAAGGAAAGGGTAACGCAAGGCAAGGCACGGTGAGGCTAGGCAAGGCTAATGCACGAAAACGCAAGGCTAGGCAATGCACGACAATGCAAGGAAAGCTTAAAGCAAAGGAAGGTTAACGTCAGGCGAGATAAGGCAAAGGCACGACAACGCAAGGCTAGGCAATGCACGGAAGGCAAGCAAAGAGTAACGGAAGGTAAGGAAGGCAAGGGAAAGCAAGGAAAGGCAAGTGTAACGGAAGGAACGGCACGGCAAGGGGAAACAAGGCTAAGGCACGACAACGCACGCTAGGCAATGC
Organism: Macrotis lagotis; assembly: GCF_037893015.1. Taxonomy (NCBI): domain Eukaryota; kingdom Metazoa; phylum Chordata; class Mammalia; order Peramelemorphia; family Peramelidae; genus Macrotis; species Macrotis lagotis. Next base: position 137,901 of record NW_027422107.1, read on the forward strand.
ACGGCAAGGCAAGGAAAGGGTAACGCATGGGAAAGCACGGTCAGGCGAGGCAAGGCTAATGCACGACAACGCAAGGCTAGGCAATGCACGGAAGGCAAGCAAAGAGTAACGGAAGGCAAGGAATGCAAGGCAAAGCAAGGCAACGCAAGCAAGGCTATGGCAAGGTGAAAAAAGGCTAAGGCACGACCACGCAAGGCTAGGCAATGCACGGAAGGCAAGCAAAGAGTAACGGAAGGCAAGGAAGGCAAGGCAAAGCAAGGCAACGCAAGCAAGGCTATGGCAAGGTGAAAAAAGGCTAAGACACGACAACGCAAGGCTAGGCAATGCACGGAAGGCAAGCAAAGAGTAACGGAAGGCAAGGAAGGCAAGGGAAAGCAAGGCAAGGGTAATGGAAGGAACGGCACGGCAAGGGCAAACAAGGCTAAGGCACGACAACGAACGGCTAGGCAATGCACTGCAAGGCAAGGAAAGGGTAACGCAAGGCAAGGCACGGTCAGGCGAGGCAAGGCAAAGGCACGACTACGCAAGGCTAGGCAATGCACGGAAGGCAAGCAAAGAGTAACGGAAGGCAAGGAATGCAAGGGAAAGCAGGGGAAGGCAAGGGTAACGAAAGGAACGGCACGGTAAGGGGAAACAAGGCTAAGGCACGACAACGCAGGGCTAGGCAATGCACGGCAAGGCAAGGAAAGGGTAACGCAAGGCAAGGCACGGTCAGGCGATGCAAGGGTAATGCACGACAACGCAAGGCTACGCAGTGCACGGCTAGGCAAGGAAAGAGTAACGGAAGGAAAGGAAGGCAAGGCAAAGCAAGGCAAGGCAAGTGTAACAAAAGGCACGGCACGGCAAGGGGAAACAAGGCTAAGGCACGGCAACGCAAGGCTAAGCAATGCAAGGCCAGGCAAGGAAAGGGTAACGCAAGGCAAGGCACGGTAAGGCAAGGCGAGGCTAATGCACGACAACGCACGGCTAGGCAATGCACGGCAAGGCAAGGAAAGGGTAACGCAAGGCAAGGCACGGTTTGGGGAGGCAAGGCTAATGCACGACAACGCAAGGCTAGGCAATGCACGGAAGGCAAGTAAAGAGTAACGGAAGGCAAGGAATGCAAGGCAAAGCAAGGCAACGCAAGCAAGGCTATGGCAAGGTGAAAAAAGGCTAAGGCACGACCACGCAAGGCTAGGCAATGCACGGAAGGGAAGCAAAGAGTAACGGAAGGCAAGGAAGGCAAGGCAAAGCAAGGCAACGCAAGCAAGGCTATGGCAAGGTGAAAAAAGGCTAAGACACGACAACGCAAGGCTAGGCAATGCACGGAAGGCAAGCAAAGAGTAACGGAAGGCAAGGAAGGCAAGGGAAAGAAAGGAAAGGCAAGTGTAACGGAAGGAACGGCACGGCAAGGGGAAACAAGGCTAAGGCACGACAACGCACGCTAGGCAATGCACGGCAAGGCAAGGAATGGGTAACGCATGGGAAAGCACGGTCAGGCGAGGCAAGGCTAAGGAAATCCAACGCAAGGCTAGGCAATGCACGGAAAGTAAGCAAGGTGTAACGGAATGCAAGGAAGGAAAGGGAAAGCAAAGAAAGGCAAGTGTAACGGAAGGAACGGCACGGCAAGTGGAAACAAGGCTAAGGCACGACAAGGCACGGCTAGGCAATGCACGGCAGGGCAAGCAAAGGGTAACGCAAGGAAAGGCACGGTGAGGCTAGGCAAGGCTAATGCACGAAAACGCAAGGCTAGGCGATGCACGACAATGCAAGGAAAGAGTAACGGAAGGTAAGGAAAGCAAGGGAAAGCAAGGAAAGGCAATGGTAACGGAAGGAACGGCACGGCAAGGGGAAACAAGGCTAAGGCACGACAACGCAGGGCTAGGCAATGCATGGCAAGGCAAGGAAAGGGTAACGCAGGGGGAGGCACGGTCAGGTGAGGCAAGGATAAGGCACGACAATGCAAGGCTAGGCAATGCACGGCAAGGCAAGGAAAGAGTAACGGAAGGAAAGGAAGGCAAGTCAAAGCCAGGAAAGGCAAGTGTAACAAAAGGCACGCCACGGCAAGGGGAAACAAGGCTAAGGCACGACAATGCACGGCTAGGCAATGCACGGCAAGGCAAGGAAAGGGTAACGCAAGGCAAAGCACGGTGAGGCTGGGCAAGGCTAATGCACGACAACGCAAGGCTAGGCAATGCACGAGAATGCAAGGAAAGCTTAAAGCAAAGGAAGGCACGGTCAGGCGAGATAAGGCTAAGGCACGACAACGCAAGGCTAGGCAATGCAGGGAAGGGAAGCAAAGAGTATCGGAAGGTAAGCAAGACAAGGAAAAGCAAGGAAAGGCAAGGGTAATGGAAGGAACTGCACGGCAAGGGGAAACAAGGCTAAGGCACGGCAACGCAGGCTGGGCAATGCACGGCAAGGCAAGGAAAGGGTAACGCATGGGAAAGCACGTTCAGGCGAGGCAAGGCTAAGGCACGACAACGCAAGGCTAGGCAATGCACGGAAGGCAAGCAAAGAGTAACGGAAGGTAAGGAAGGCAAGGGAAATCAAGGAAAGGCAAGTGTAACGGAAGGAACGGCACGGCAAGGGGAAACAAGGCTAAGGCACGACAACGCACGCTAGGCAATGCACGGCAAGGCAAGGAAAGGGTAACGCATGGGAAAGCACGGTCAGGCGAGGCAAGGCTAAGGCATGACAACGCAAGGCTAGGCAATGCACGGAAAGCAAGCAAAGAGTAACGGAACGCAAGGAAGGCAAGGGAAAGCAAGGGAAGGCAAGGGTAACGGAAGGAACGGCACGCCAATGGGTAAGAAGGCTAAGGCACGACAACGCAGGGCTAGGAAATGCACGGCTAGGATAGGAAAGGGTAACGCAGGGGAAGGCACGGTCAGGTGAGGCAAGGATAAGGCACGACAATGCAAGGCTAGGCAATGCACGGCAAGGCAAGGAAAGAGCAACGGAAGGAAAGGAAGGCAAGGCAAAGCAAGGCAAGGCAAGTGTAACAAAAGGCACGCCACGGCAAGGGGAATCAAGGCTAAGGCACGACAACGCACGGCTAGGCAATGCACGGCAAGGCAAGGAAAGGGTAACGCAAGGCAAGGCACGGTGAGGCTAGGCAAGGCTAATGCACGACAACGCAAGGCTAGGCAATGCACGACAATGCAAGGAAAGCTTAAAGCAAAGGAAGGCACGGTCAGGCGAGATAAGGCTAAGGCACGACAACGCAAGGCTAGGCAATGCACGGAATGCAAGCAAAGAGTAACGGAAGGTAAGGAAGGCAAGGGAAAGCAAAGAAAGGCAAGTGTAACGGAAGGAACGGCACGGCAAGGGGAAACAAGGCTAAGGCACGACAACGCACGCTAGGCAAAGCACGGCAAGGCAAGGAAAGGGTAACGCATGGGAAAGCACGGTCAGGCGAGGCAAGCCTAAGGCATGACAACGCAAAGGCTAGGCAATGCACGGAAAGCAAGGAAAGAGTAACGGAACGCAAGGAAGGCAAGGGAAAGCAAGGGAAGGCAAGGGTAACGGAAGGAACGGCACGGCAAGGGGTAACAAGGCTAAGGCACGACAACGCAGGGCTGGGCAATGCACGGCAAGGCAAGGAAAGAGTAACGGAAGGAAAGGAAGGCAAGGCAAAGACAGGCAAGGCAAGTGTAACAAAAGGCACGCAACGGCAAGGGGAAACAAGGCTAAGGCACGACAACACACGGCTAGGAATTGCACGGCAAGGCAAGGAAAGGGTAACGCAAGGCAAGGCACGGTGAGGCTAGGCAAGGCTAATGCACGACAACGCAAGGCTAGGCAATGCACGACAATGCAAGTAAAGCTTAAAGCAAAGGAAGGCACGGTCAGGCGAGATAAGGCTAAGGCACGACAACGCAAGGCTAGGCAATGCAGGGAAGGCAAGCAAAGAGTAACGGAAGGTAAGGAAGGCAAGGGAAAGCAAGGAAAGGCAATGGTAACGGAAGGAACGGCACGGCAAGGGGAAACAAGTCTAAGGCACGACAACGCACGCTAGGCAATGCACGGCAAGGCAAGTAAAGGGTAACGCATGGGAAAGCACGGTCAGGGGAGGCAAGGCTAAGGCACGACAACGCAAGGCTTCGCAATGCACGGAAGGCAAGCAAAGAGTAACGGAAGGTAAGGAAGGCAAGGGAAAGCAAAGAAAGGCAAGTGTAACGGAAGGAACGGCACGGCAAGGGGAAACAAGGCTAAGGCACGACAACGCACGCTAGGCAATGCACGGCAAGTCAAGGAAAGGGTAACGCATGGGAAAGCACGGTCAGGCGAGGCAAGGCTAAGGAAAGCCAACGCAAGGCTAGTCAATGCACGGAAAGCAAGCAAGGAGTAACGGAATGCAAGGAAGGAAAGGGAAAGCAAGGGAAGGCAAGGGTAACGGAAGGAACGGCACGGCAAGGGAAACAAGGCTATGGCACGACAACGCAGGGCTAGGCAATGCACGGCAAGGCAAGGAAAGAGTAACGGAAGGAAAGGAAGGCAAGGCAAACGGCAAGGGGTAACAAGGCTAAGGCACGACAACACACGGCTAGGAAATGCACGGCAAGGCAAGGAAAGGGTAACGCAAGGCAAGGCACGGTGAGGCTAGGCAAGGCTAATGCACGAAAACGCAAGGCTAGGCAATGCACGACAATGCAAGGAAAGCTTAAAGCAAAGGAAGGTTAACGGTCAGGCGAGATAAGGCAAAGGCACGACAACGCAAGGCTAGGCAATTCAGGGAAGGCAAGCAAAGAGTAACGGAAGGTAAGCAAGGCAAGGAAAAGCAAGGAAACCAAGGGTAACGGAAGGAACGGCACGGCAAGGGGAAACAAGTCTAAGGCACGACACCGAACGCTAGGCAATGAACGGCAAGGCAAGAAAGGGTAACGCATGGGAAAGCACGGTCAGGCGAGGCAAGGCTAAGGCACGACAACGCAAGGCTAGGCAATGCACGGAAGGCAAGCAAAGAGTAACGGAAGGTAAGGAAGGCAAGGGAAAGCAAGGAAAGGCAAGTGTAACGGAAGGAACGGCACGGCAAGGGGAAACAAGGCTAAGGCACGACAACGCACGCTAGGCAATGCACGGCAAGGCAAGGAAAGGGTAACGCATGGGAAAGCACGGTCAGGCGAGGCAAGGCTAATGCACGACAACGCAAGGCTAGGCAATGCACGGAAGGCAAGCAAAGAGTAACGGAAGGCAAGGAATGCAAGGCAAAGCAAGGCAACGCAAGCAAGGCTATGGCAAGGCTAAGGCACGACCACGCAAGGCTAAATGCAAAGGCAAGCAAAGAGTAAAGGCAAGGTGAAAAAAGGCTAAGACACGACAACGCAAGGCTAGGCAATGCACGGAAGGCAAGCAAAGAGTAACGGAAGGCAAGGAAGGCAAGGGAAAGCAAGGCAAGGGTAATGGAAGGAACGGCACGGCAAGGGCAAACAAGGCTAAGGCACGACAACGAACGGCTAGGCAATGCACTGCAAGGCAAGGAAAGGGTAACGCAAGGCAAGGCACGGTCAGGCGAGGCAAGGCAAAGGCACGACTACGCAAGGCTAGGCAATGCACGGAAGGCAAGCAAAGAGTAACGGAAGGCAAGGAATGCAAGGGAAAGCAGGGGAAGGCAAGGGTAACGAAAGGAACGGCACGGTAAGGGGAAACAAGGCTAAGGCACGACAACGCAGGGCTAGGCAATGCACGGCAAGGCAAGGAAAGGGTAACGCAAGGCAAGGTACGGTCAGGCGATGCAAGGGTAATGCACGACAACGCAAGGCTACGCAGTGCACGGCTAGGCAAGGAAAGAGAAACGGAAGGAAAGGAAGGCAAGGCAAAGCAAGGCAAGGCAAGTGTAACAAAAGGCACGGCACGGCAAGGGGAAACAAGGCTAAGGCACGGCAACGCAAGGCTAAGCAATGCACGGCCAGGCAAGGAAAGGGTAACGCAAGGCAAGGCACGGTAAGGCAAGGCGAGGCTAATGCACGACAACGCACGGCTAGGCAATGCACGGCAAGGCAAGGAAAGGGTAACGCAAGGCAAGGCACGGTTTGGGGAGGCAAGGCTAATGCACGACAACGCAAGGCTAGGCAATGCACGGAAGGCAAGTAAAGAGTAACGGAAGGCAAGGAATGCAAGGCAAAGCAAGGCAACGCAAGCAAGGCTATGGCAAGGTGAAAAAAGGCTAAGGCACGACCACGCAAGGCTAGGCAATGCACGGAAGGGAAGCAAAGAGTAACGGAAGGCAAGGAAGGCAAGGCAAAGCAAGGCAACGCAAGCAAGGCTATGGCAAGGTGAAAAAAGGCTAAGACACGACAACGCAAGGCTAGGCAATGCACGGAAGGCAAGCAAAGAGTAACGGAAGGCAAGGAAGGCAAGGGAAAGAAAGGAAAGGCAAGTGTAACGGAAGGAACGGCACGGCAAGGGGAAACAAGGCTAAGGCACGACAACGCACGCTAGGCAATGCACGGCAAGGCAAGGAAAGGGTAACGCATGGGAAAGCACGGTCAGGCGAGGCAAGGCTAAGGAAAGCCAACGCAAGGCTAGGCAATGCACGGAAAGTAAGCAAGGTGTAACGGAATGCAAGGAAGGAAAGGGAAAGCAAAGAAAGGCAAGTGTAACGGAAGGAACGGCACGGCAAGTGGAAACAAGGCTAAGGCACGACAAGGCACGGCTAGGCAATGCACGGCAAGGCAAGCAAAGGGTAACGCAAGGAAAGGCACGGTGAGGCTAGGCAAGGCTAATGCACGAAAACGCAAGGCTAGGCGATGCACGACAATGCAAGGAAAGAGTAACGGAAGGTAAGGAAGGCAAGGGAAAGCAAGGAAAGGCAATGGTAACGGAAGGAACGGCACGGCAAGGGGAAACAAGGCTAAGGCACGACAACGCAGGGCTAGGCAATGCATGGCAAGGCAAAGAAAGGGTAACGCAGGGGAAGGCACGGTCAGGTGAGGCAAGGATAAGGCACGACAATGCAAGGCTAGGCAATGCACGGCAAGGCAAGGAAAGAGTAACGGAAGGAAAGGAAGGCAAGTCAAAGCCAGGAAAGGCAAGTGTAACAAAAGGCACGCCACGGCAAGGGGAAACAAGGCTAAGGCACGACAACGCACGGCTAGGCAATGCACGGCAAGGCAAGGAAAGGGTAACGCAAGGCAAAGCACGGTGAGGCTAGGCAAGGCTAATGCACGACAACGCAAGGCTAGGCAATGCACGACAATGCAAGGAAAGCTTAAAGCAAAGGAAGGCACGGTCAGGCGAGATAAGGCTAAGGCACGACAACGCAAGGCTAGGCAATGCAGGGAAGGGAAGCAAAGAGTAACGGAAGGTAAGCAAGGCAAGGAAAAGCAAGGAAAGGCAAGGGTAACGGAAGGAACTGCACGGCAAGGGGAAACAAGGCTAAGGCACGGCAACGCAGGCTGGGCAATGCACGGCAAGGCAAGGAAAGGGTAACGCATGGGAAAGCACGTTCAGGCGAGGCAAGGCTAAGGCACGACAACGCAAGGCTAGGCAATGCACGGAAGGCAAGCAAAGAGTAACGGAAGGTAAGGAAGGCAAGGGAAAGCAAGGAAAGGCAAGTGTAACGGAAGGAACGGCACGGCAAGGGGAAACAAGGCTAAGGCACGACAACGCACGCTAGGCAATGCACGGCAAGGCAAGGAAAGGGTAACGCATGGGAAAGCACGGTCAGGCGAGGCAAGGCTAAGGCATGACAACGCAAGGCTAGGCAATGCACGGAAAGCAAGCAAAGAGTAACGGAACGCAAGGAAGGCAAGGGAAAGCAAGGGAAGGCAAGGGTAACGGAAGGAACGGCACGGCAAGGGGTAAGAAGGCTAAGGCAGGACAACGCAGGGCTAGGCAATGCACGGCAAGGCCAGGAAAGGGTAACGCAGGGGAAGGCACGGTCAGGTGAGGCAAGGATAAGGCACGACAATGCAAGGCTAGGCAATGCACGGCAAGGCAAGGAAAGAATACCGGAAGGAAAGGAAGGCAAGGCAAAGCCAGGCAAGGCAAGTGTAACAAAAGGCACGCCACGGCAAGGGGAATCAAGGCTAAGGAACGACAACGCACGGCTAGGCAATGCACGGCAAGGCAAGGAAAGGGTAACGCAAGGCAAGGCACTGTGAGGCTAGGCAAGGCTAATGCACGACAACGCAAGGCTAGGCAATGCACGACAATGCAAGGAAAGCTTAAAGCAAAGGAAGGCACGGTCAGGCGAGATAAGGCTAAGGCACGACAACGCAAGGCTAGGCAATGCACGGAAGGCAAGCAAAGAGTAACGGAAGGTAAGTAAGGCAAGGGAAAGCAAAGAAAGGCAAGTGTAACGGAAGGAACGGCACGGCAAGGGGAAACAAGGCTATGGCACGACAACGCAGGGCTAGGCAATGCACGGCAAGGCAAGGAAAGAGTAACGGAAGGAAAGGAAGGCAAGGCAAAGCCAGGCAAGGCAAGTGTAACAAAAGGCACGCAACGGCAAGGGGAAACAAGGCTAAGGCACGACAAACAGCTAGGAAATGCACGGCAAGGCAAGGAAAGGGTAACGCAAGGCAAAGGAAGGCAAGGCTAATGGAAACGCAAGGCTAGGCAAACGGCAAGTAAAGTAAGGCGAGATAAGGCTAAGGCACGACAACGCAAGGCTAGGCAATGCACGGAAGGCAAGCAAAGAGTAACGGAAGGTAAGGAAGGCAAGGGAAAGCAAAGAAAGGCAAGTGTAACGGAAGGAACGGCACGGCAAGGGGAAACAAGGCTAAGGCACGACAACGCACGCTAGGCAATGCACGGCAAGGCAAGGAAAGGGTAACGCATGGGAAAGCACGGTCAGGCGAGGCAAGGGGAAACAAGGCTAAGGCACGACAACGCACGCTAGGCAATGCACGGGAAGGCAAGGAAAGGGTAACGCATGGGAAAGCACGGTCAGGCGAGGCAAGGCTAAGGAAAGCCAACGCAAGGCTAGGCAATGCACGGAAAGCAAGCAAGGAGTAACGGAATGCAAGGAAGGAAAGGGAAAGCAAGGGAAGGCAAGGGTAACGGAAGGAACGGCACGGCAAGGGGAAACAAGGCTAAGGCACGACAACGCACGCTAGGCAATGCACGGCAAGGCAAGGAAAGGGTAACGCATGGGAAAGCACGGTCAGGCGAGGTAAGGCTAAGGAAAGCCAACGCAAGGCTAGGCAATGCACGGAAAGCAAGCAAGGAGTAACGGAATGCAAGGAAGGAAAGGGAAAGCAAGGGAAGGCAAGGGTAACGGAAGGAACGGCAAGGCAAGGGGTAACAAGGCTAAGGCACGACAACACACGGCTAGGAAATGCACGGCAAGGCAAGGAAAGGGTAACGCATGGGAAAGCACGTTCAGGCGAGGCAAGGCTAAGGCACAACAAGGCAAGGCTAGGCAATGCACGGAAGGCAAGCAAAGAGTAACGGAAGGTAAGGAAGGCAAGGGAAAGGAAGGAAAGGCAAGTGTAACGGAAGGAACGGCACGGCAAGGGGAAACAAGGCTAAGGCACGACAACGCACGCTAGGCAATGCACGGCAAGGCAAGGAAAGGGTAACGCATGGGAAAGCACGGTCAGGCGAGGCAAGCCTAATGCATGACAACGCAAGGCTAGGCAATGCACGGAAAGCAAGCAAAGAGTAACGGAACGCAAGGAAGGCAAGGGAAAGCAAGGGAAGGCAAGGGTAACGGAAGGAACGGCACGGCAAGGGGTAACAAGGCTAAGGCACGACAACGCAGGGCTAGGCAATGCACGGCAAGGCAAGGAAAGGGTAACGGAAGGAAAGGAAGGCAAGGCAAAGCCAGGCAAGGCAAGTGTAACAAAAGGCACGCAACGGCAAGGGGAAACAAGGCTAAGGCATGACAACACACGGCTAGGAAATGCACGGCAAGGCAAGGAAAGCGTAACGCAAGGCAAGGCACGGTGAGGCTAGGCAAGGTTAATGCACGACAACGCAAGGCTAGGCAAGGCACGACAATGCAAGGAAAGCTTAAAGCAAAGGAAGGCACGGTCAGGCGAGATAAGGCTAAGGCACGACAACGGAAGGCTAGGCAATGCACGTAAAGCAAGCAAAGAGTAACGGAAGGCAAGGAATGCAAGGCAAAGCAAGGCAACGCAAGCAAGGCTATGGCAAGGTGAAAAAAGGCTAAGGCACGACCACGCAAGGCTAGGCAATGCACGGAAGGCAAGCAAAGAGTAACGGAAAGCAAGGAAGGCAAGGCAAAGCAAGGCAACGCAAGCAAGGCTATGGCAAGGGGAAACAAGGCTAAGGCACGACAACGCACTGCTAGGCAATGCACTGCAAGGCAAGGAAAGCGTAACGCAAGGCAAGGCACGGTCAGGCGAGGCAAGGCTAAGGCACGACAACGAAAGGCTAGGCAATGCACGGAAGGCAAGCAAAGAGTAACGGAACGCAAGGAAGGCAAGGGAAAGCAAGGCAAGGCAAGGTTACCGGAAGGAACGGCACGGCAAGGGGAAACAAGGCTAAGGCACGGCAACGCACGGCTAGGCAATGCAGGGCAAGGCAAGGAAATGGTAACGCAAGGCAAGGCACGGTTTGCGGAGGCAAGGCTAATGCACGACAACGCAAGGCTAGGCAGTGCACGGCTAGGCAAGGAAAGAGTAACGGAAGGAAAGGAAGGCAAGGCAAAGCAAGGCAAGGCAAGTGTAACGAAAGGCAAGGCACGGCAAGGGGAAACAAGGCTAAGGAACGGCAACGCACGGCTAGGGAATGCACGGCCAGGCAAGGAAAGGGTAACGAAAGGCAAGGCACGGTAAGGCAAGACAAGGCTAATGCACGACAACGCACGGCTAGGCAATGCACGGCAAGGCAAGGAAAGGGTAACGCAAGGCAAGGCACGGTCAGGAGAGGCAAGGCTAATGCACGAAAACGCAAGGCTAGGCAATGCACGGAAGGCAAGCAAAGAGTAACGGAAGGCAAGGAAGGCAAGGGAAACCAAGGCAAGGCAAGGGTAACGGAAGGAACGGCACGGCAAGGGGAAACAATGCTAAGGCACGACAACGCACGCTAGGCAATGCACGGCAAGGCTAGGAAAGGGTAACGCATGGGAAAGCACGGTCAGGCGAGGCAAGGCTAAGGCACGACAACCCAAGGCTAGGCAATGCACGGAAGGCAAGCAAAGAGAAACGGAAGGTAAGGAAGGAAAGGGAAAGCAAAGAAAGGCAAGTGTAACGGAAGGAACGGCACGGCAAGGGGAAACAAGGCTAAGGCACGACAACGCACGGCTAGGCAATGCACGGCAAGGCAAGCAAAGGGTAACGCAAGGAAAGGCACGGTGAGGCTAGGCAAGGCTAATGCACGAAAACGCAAGGCTAGGCGATGCACGACAATGCAAGGAAAGCTTAAAGCAAAGGAAGGCAAGGTCAGGCGAGATAAGGCTAAGGCACGACAACGCAAGGCTAGGAAATTCAGGGAAGGCAAGCAAAGAGTAACGGAAGGTAAGCAAGGCAAGGAAAAGGAAGGAAAGGCCAGGGTAACGGAAGGAACGGCACGGCAAGGGGAAACAAGTCTAAGGCACGACACCGAACGCTAGGCAATGAACGGCAAGGCAAGGAAAGGGTAACGCATTTGAAAGCACGGTCAGGCGAGGCAACGCTAAGGCACGACAACGCAAGGCTAGGCAATGCACGGAAGGCAAGCAAAGAGTAACGGAAGGTAAGGAAGGCAAGGGAAAGGAAGGAAAGGCAAGTGTAACGGAAGGAACGGCACGGCAAGGGGAAACAAGGCTAAGGCACGACAACGCACGCTAGGCAATGCACGGCAAGTCAAGGAAAGGGTAACGCATGGGAAAGCACGGTCAGGCGAGGCAAGGCTAAGGAAAGCCAACGCAAGGCTAGGCAATGCACGGAAAGCAAGCAAGGAGTAACGGAACGCAAGGAAGGCAAGGGAAAGCAAGGGAAGGCAAGGGTAACGGAAGGAACGGCACGGCAAGGGGTAACAAGGCTAAGGCACGACAACACACGGCTAGGAAATGCACGGCAAGGCAAGGAAAGGGTAACGCAAGGCAAGGCACGGTGAGGCTAGGCAAGGCTAATGCACGAAAACGCAAGGCTAGGCAATGCACGACAATGCAAGGAAAGCTTAAAGCAAAGGAAGGTTAACGTCAGGCGAGATAAGGCAAAGGCACGACAACGCAAGGCTAGGCAATTCAGGGAAGGCAAGCAAAGAGTAACGGAAGGTAAGCAAGGCAAGGAAAAGCAAGGAAACCAAGGGTAACGGAAGGAACGGCACGGCAAGGGGAAACAAGTCTAAGGCACGACACCGAACGCTAGGCAATGAACGGCAAGGCAAGGAAAGGGTAACGCATGGGAAAGCACGGTCAGGCGAGGCAAGGCTAAGGCACGACAACGCAAGGCTAGGCAATGCACGGAAGGCAAGCAAAGAGTAACGGAAGGTAAGGAAGGCAAGGGAAATCAAGGAAAGGCAAGTGTAACGGAAGGAACGGCACGGCAAGGGGAAACAAGGCTAAGGCACGACAACGCACGCTAGGCAATGCACGGCAAGGCAAGGAAAGGGTAACGCATGGGAAAGCACGGTCAGGCGAGGCAAGGCTAATGCACGACAACGCAAGGCTAGGCAATGCACGGAAGGCAAGCAAAGAGTAACGGAAGGCAAGGAATGCAAGGCAAAGCAAGGCAACGCAAGCAAGGCTATGGCAAGGTGAAAAAAGGCTAAGGCACGACCACGCAAGGCTAGGCAATGCACGGAAGGCAAGCAAAGAGTAACGGAAGGCAAGGAAGGCAAGGCAAAGCAAGGCAACGCAAGCAAGGCTATGGCAAGGTGAAAAAAGGCTAAGACACGACAACGCAAGGCTAGGCAATGCACGGAAGGCAAGCAAAGAGTAACGGAAGGCAAGGAAGGCAAGGGAAAGCAAGGCAAGGGTAATGGAAGGAACGGCACGGCAAGGGCAAACAAGGCTAAGGCACGACAACGAACGGCTAGGCAATGCACTGCAAGGCAAGGAAAGGGTAACGCAAGGCAAGGCACGGTCAGGCGAGGCAAGGCAAAGGCACGACTACGCAAGGCTAGGCAATGCACGGAAGGCAAGCAAAGAGTAACGGAAGGTAACGAAAGGAAGGCAAGGGAAAGCAGGGACAACGCAAGGCAAGCACGGTAACGGAAGGAACGGCACGGCAAGGGGAAACAAGGCTAAGGCACGACAACGCAGGCAAAGCAAGGCTAGGCAATGCACGGCACGGCAAGGGGAAACAAGGCAAGGAAAGGGTAACGCACGGCCAGGCAAGGAAAGGGCACGGTCAGGCACGGAGGCAAGGCTAATGCACGACAACGCAAGGCTAGGCAATGCACGGCAAGGCAAGTAACGCAAGGCAAAAGAGCTAAACGGAAGGCAAGGAATGCAAGGCAAGTAAAAGCAAGGCAAGGCAAGGTAACAAGGCAACGGCACGGCAAGGTGAAAAAAGGCTAAGGCACGACAACGCAAGGCTAGGCAATGCACGGAAGGGAAGCAAAGAGTAACGGAAGGCAAGGAAGGCAAGGCAAAGCAAGGCAACGCAAGCAAGGCTATGGCAAGGTGAAAAAAGGCTAAGACACGACAACGCAAGGCTAGGCAATGCACGGAAGGCAAGCAAAGAGTAACGGAAGGCAAGGAAGGCAAGGGAAAGAAAGGAAAGGCAAGTGTAACGGAAGGAACGGCACGGCAAGGGGAAACAAGGCTAAGGCACGACAACGCACGCTAGGCAATGCACGGCAAGGCAAGGAAAGGGTAACGCATGGGAAAGCACGGTCAGGCGAGGCAAGGCTAAGGAAAGCCAACGCAAGGCTAGGCAATGCACGGAAAGTAAGCAAGGTGTAACGGAATGCAAGGAAGGAAAGGGAAAGCAAAGAAAGGCAAGTGTAACGGAAGGAACGGCACGGCAAGTGGAAACAAGGCTAAGGCACGACAACGCACGGCTAGGCAATGCACGGCAAGGCAAGCAAAGGGTAACGCATGGGAAAGGCACGGTCAGGCTAGGCAAGGCTAAGGCACGAAAACGCAAGGCTAGGCAATGCACGGAATGCAAGCAAAGAGTAACGGAAGGTAAGGAAGGCAAGGGAAAGCAAGGAAAGGCAATGGTAACGGAAGGAACGGCACGGCAAGGGGAAACAAGGCTAAGGCACGACAACGCAGGGCTAGGCAATGCATGGCAAGGCAAGGAAAGGGTAACGCAGGGGAAGGCACGGTCAGGTGAGGCAAGGATAAGGCACGACAATGCAAGGCTAGGCAATGCACGGCAAGGCAAGGAAAGAGTAACGGAAGGAAAGGAAGGCAAGTCAAAGCCAGGAAAGGCAAGTGTAACAAAAGGCACGCCACGGCAAGGGGAAACAAGGCTAAGGCACGACAACGCACGGCTAGGCAATGCACGGCAAGGCAAGGAAAGGGTAACGCAAGGCAAAGCACGGTGAGGCTAGGCAAGGCTAATGCACGACAACGCAAGGCTAGGCAATGCACGACAATGCAAGGAAAGCTTAAAGCAAAGGAAGGCACGGTCAGGCGAGATAAGGCTAAGGCACGACAACGCAAGGCTAGGCAATGCAGGGAAGGGAAGCAAAGAGTAACGGAAGGTAAGCAAGGCAAGGAAAAGCAAGGAAAGGCAAGGGTAACGGAAGGAACTGCACGGCAAGGGGAAACAAGGCTAAGGCACGGCAACGCAGGCTGGGCAATGCACGGCAAGGCAAGGAAAGGGTAACGCATGGGAAAGCACGTTCAGGCGAGGCAAGGCTAAGGCACGACAACGCAAGGCTAGGCAATGCACGGAAGGCAAGCAAAGAGTAACGGAAGGTAAGGAAGGCAAGGGAAAGCAAGGAAAGGCAAGTGTAACGGAAGGAACGGCACGGCAAGGGGAAACAAGGCTAAGGCACGACAACGCACGCTAGGCAATGCACGGCAAGGCAAGGAAAGGGTAACGCATGGGAAAGCACGGTCAGGCGAGGCAAGGCTAAGGCATGACAACGCAAGGCTAGGCAATGCACGGAAAGCAAGCAAAGAGTAACGGAACGCAAGGAAGGCAAGGGAAAGCAAGGGAAGGCAAGGGTAACGGAAGGAACGGCACGGCAAGGGGTAAGAAGGCTAAGGCAGGACAACGCAGGGCTAGTCAATGCACGGCAAGGCCAGGAAAGGGTAACGCAGGGGAAGGCACGGTCAGGTGAGGCAAGGATAAGGCACGACAATGCAAGGCTAGGCAATGCACGGCAAGGCAAGGAAAGAATACCGGAAGGAAAGGAAGGCAAGGCAAAGCCAGGCAAGGCAAGTGTAACAAAAGGCACGCCACGGCAAGGGGAATCAAGGCTAAGGAACGACAACGCACGGCTAGGCAATGCACGGCAAGGCAAGGAAAGGGTAACGCAAGGCAAGGCACGGTGAGGCTAGGCAAGGCTAATGCACGACAACGCAAGGCTAGGCAATGCACGACAATGCAAGGAAAGCTTAAAGCAAAGGAAGGCACGGTCAGGCGAGATAAGGCTAAGGCACGACAACGCAAGGCTAGGCAATGCACGGAAGGCAAGCAAAGAGTAACGGAAGGTAAGTAAGGCAAGGGAAAGCAAAGAAAGGCAAGTGTAACGGAAGGAACGGCACGGCAAGGGGAAACAAGGCTATGGCACGACAACGCAGGGCTAGGCAATGCACGGCAAGGCAAGGAAAGAGTAACGGAAGGAAAGGAAGGCAAGGCAAAGCCAGGCAAGGCAAGTGTAACAAAAGGCACGCAACGGCAAGGGGAAACAAGGCTAAGGCACGACAACACACGGCTAGGAAATGCACGGCAAGGCAAGGAAAGGGTAACGCAAGGCAAGGCACGGTGAGGCTAGGCAAGGCTAATGCACGACAACGCAAGGCTAGGCAATGCACGACAATGCAAGTAAAGCTTAAAGCAAAGGAAGGCACGGTCAGGCGAGATAAGGCTAAGGCACGACAACGCAAGGCTAGGCAATGCACGGAAGGCAAGCAAAGAGTAACGGAAGGTAAGGAAGGCAAGGGAAAGCAAAGAAAGGCAAGTGTAACGGAAGGAACGGCACGGCAAGGGGAAACAAGGCTAAGGCACGACAACGCACGCTAGGCAATGCACGGCAAGGCAAGGAAAGGGTAACGCATGGGAAAGCACGGTCAGGCGAGGCAAGGCTAAGGAAACCCAACGCAAGGCTAGGCAATGCACGGAAAGCAAGCAAGGAGTAACGGAATGCAAGGAAGGAAAGGGAAAGCAAGGAAGGCAAGGGTAACGGAAGGAACGGCACGGTAAGGGGAAACAAGGCTAAGGCACGACAACGCACGCTAGGCAATGCACGACAAGGCAAGGAAAGGGTAACGCATGGGAAAGCACGGTCAGGCGAGGCAAGGCTAAGGAAAGCCAACGCAAGGCTAGGCAATGCACGGAAAGCAAGCAAGGAGTAACGGAATGCAAGGAAGGAAAGGGAAAGCAAGGGAAGGCAAGGGTAACGGAAGGAACGGCACGGCAAGGGGAAACAAGGCTAAGGCACGACAACGCACGCTAGGCAATGCACGGCAAGGCAAGGAAAGGGTAACGCATGGGAAAGCACGGTCAGGCGAGGTAAGGCTAAGGAAAGCCAACGCAAGGCTAGGCAATGCACGGAAAGCAAGCAAGGAGTAACGGAATGCAAGGAAGGAAAGGGAAAGCAAGGGAAGGCAAGGGTAACGGAAGGAACGGCAAGGCAAGGGGTAACAAGGCTAAGGCACGACAACACACGGCTAGGAAATGCACGGCAAGGCAAGGAAAGGGTAACGCATGGGAAAGCACGTTCAGGCGAGGCAAGGCTAAGGCACAACAACGCAAGGCTAGGCAATGCACGGAAGGCAAGCAAAGAGTAACGGAAGGTAAGGAAAGCAAGGGAAAGGAAGGAAAGGCAAGTGTAACGGAAGGAACGGCACGGCAAGGGGAAACAAGGCTAAGGCACGACAACGCACGCTAGGCAATGCACGGCAAGGCAAGGAAAGGGTAACGCATGGGAAAGCACGGTCAGGCGAGGCAAGCCTAAGGCATGACAACGCAAGGCTAGGCAATGCACGGAAAGCAAGCAAAGAGTAACGGAACGCAAGGAAGGCAAGGGAAAGCAAGGGAAGGCAAGGGTAACGGAAGGAACGGCACGGCAAGGGGTAACAAGGCTAAGGCACGACAACGCAGGGCTAGGCAATGCACGGCAAGGCAAGGAAAGGGTAACGGAAGGAAAGGAAGGCAAGGCAAAGCCAGGCAAGGCAAGTGTAACAAAAGGCACGCAACGGCAAGGGGAAACAAGGCTAAGGCATGACAACACACGGCTAGGAAATGCACGGCAAGGCAAGGAAAGCGTAACGCAAGGCAAGGCACGGTGAGGCTAGGCAAGGTTAATGCACGACAACGCAAGGCTAGGCAAGGCACGACAATGCAAGGAAAGCTTAAAGCAAAGGAAGGCACGGTCAGGCGAGATAAGGCTAAGGCACGACAACGGAAGGCTAGGCAATGCACGTAAAGCAAGCAAAGAGTAACGGAAGGCAAGGAATGCAAGGCAAAGCAAGGCAACGCAAGCAAGGCTATGGCAAGGTGAAAAAAGGCTAAGGCACGACCACGCAAGGCTAGGCAATGCACGGAAGGCAAGCAAAGAGTAACGGAAAGCAAGGAAGGCAAGGCAAAGCAAGGCAACGCAAGCAAGGCTATGGCAAGGGGAAACAAGGCTAAGGCACGACAACGCACTGCTAGGCAATGCACTGCAAGGCAAGGAAAGCGTAACGCAAGGCAAGGCACGGTCAGGCGAGGCAAGGCTAAGGCACGACAACGAAAGGCTAGGCAATGCACGGAAGGCAAGCAAAGAGTAACGGAACGCAAGGAAGGCAAGGGAAAGCAAGGCAAGGCAAGGTTACCGGAAGGAACGGCACGGCAAGGGGAAACAAGGCTAAGGCACGGCAACGCACGGCTAGGCAATGCAGGGCAAGGCAAGGAAATGGTAACGCAAGGCAAGGCACGGTTTGCGGAGGCAAGGCTAATGCACGACAACGCAAGGCTAGGCAGTGCACGGCTAGGCAAGGAAAGAGTAACGGAAGGAAAGGAAGGCAAGGCAAAGCAAGGCAAGGCAAGTGTAACGAAAGGCAAGGCACGGCAAGGGGAAACAAGGCTAAGGAACGGCAACGCACGGCTAGGGAATGCACGGCCAGGCAAGGAAAGGGTAACGAAAGGCAAGGCACGGTAAGGCAAGACAAGGCTAATGCACGACAACGCACGGCTAGGCAATGCACGGCAAGGCAAGGAAAGGGTAACGCAAGGCAAGGCACGGTCAGGAGAGGCAAGGCTAATGCACGAAAACGCAAGGCTAGGCAATGCACGGAAGGCAAGCAAAGAGTAACGGAAGGCAAGGAAGGCAAGGGAAACCAAGGCAAGGCAAGGGTAACGGAAGGAACGGCACGGCAAGGGGAAACAATGCTAAGGCACGACAACGCACGCTAGGCAATGCACGGCAAGGCTAGGAAAGGGTAACGCATGGGAAAGCACGGTCAGGCGAGGCAAGGCTAAGGCACGACAACCCAAGGCTAGGCAATGCACGGAAGGCAAGCAAAGAGAAACGGAAGGTAAGGAAGGAAAGGGAAAGCAAAGAAAGGCAAGTGTAACGGAAGGAACGGCACGGCAAGGGGAAACAAGGCTAAGGCACGACAACGCACGGCTAGGCAATGCACGGCAAGGCAAGCAAAGGGTAACGCAAGGAAAGGCACGGTGAGGCTAGGCAAGGCTAATGCACGAAAACGCAAGGCTAGGCGATGCACGACAATGCAAGGAAAGCTTAAAGCAAAGGAAGGCAAGGTCAGGCGAGATAAGGCTAAGGCACGACAACGCAAGGCTAGGAAATTCAGGGAAGGCAAGCAAAGAGTAACGGAAGGTAAGCAAGGCAAGGAAAAGGAAGGAAAGGCCAGGGTAACGGAAGGAACGGCACGGCAAGGGGAAACAAGTCTAAGGCACGACACCGAACGCTAGGCAATGAACGGCAAGGCAAGGAAAGGGTAACGCATTTGAAAGCACGGTCAGGCGAGGCAACGCTAAGGCACGACAACGCAAGGCTAGGCAATGCACGGAAGGCAAGCAAAGAGTAACGGAAGGTAAGGAAGGCAAGGGAAAGGAAGGAAAGGCAAGTGTAACGGAAGGAACGGCACGGCAAGGGGAAACAAGGCTAAGGCACGAAAACGCACGGCTAGGCAATGCACGGAAAGGCAAGGAAAGGGTAACGCATAGGAAAGCAGGGTCAGGCGATGCAAGGCTAAGGCATGACAACGCAAGGCTAGGCAATGCACGGAAAGCAAGCAAAGAGTAACGGAACGCAAGGAAGGCAAGGGAAAGCAAGCGAAGGCAAGGGTAACGGAAGGAACGGCACGGTAAGGGGAAACAAGGCTAAGGCACGACAACGCACGGCTAGGCAATGCACGGCAAGGCAAGGAAAGGGTAACGCAAGGCAAGGCACGGTGAGGCTAGGCAAGGCTAATGCACGACAACGCAAGGCTAGGCAATACACGACAATGCAAGGAAAGCTTAAAGCAAAGGAAGGCACGGTCAGGCGAGATAAGGCTAAGGCACGACAACGCAAGGCTAGGCAATGCAGGGAAGGGAAGCAAAGAGTAACGGAAGGTAAGCAAGGCAAGGAAAAGCAAGGAAAGGCAAGGGTAACGGAAGGAACTGCACGGCAAGGGGAAACAAGGCTAAGGCACGGCAACGCAGGCTGGGCAATGCACGGCAAGGCAAGGAAAGGGTAACGCAAGGGAAAGCACGTTCAGGCGAGGCAAGGCTAAGGCACGACAACGCAAGGCTAGGCAATGCACGGAAGGCAAGCAAAGAGTAACGGAAGGTAAGGAAGGCAAGGGAAAGCAAAGAAAGGCAAGTGTAACGGAAGGAACTGCACGGCAAGGGGAAACAAGGCTAAGGCACGACAACGCACGGCTAGGCAATGCACGGCAAGGCAAGCAAAGGGTAACGCAAGGCAAGGCACGGTGAGGCTAGGCAAGGCTAATGCACGGAAACGCAAGGCTAGGCAATGCACGACAATGCAAGGAAAGCTTAAAGCAAAGGAAGGCAAGGTCAGGCGAGATAAGGCAAAGGCACGACAACGCAAGGCTAGGCAATTCAGGGAAGGCAAGCAAAGAGTAACGGAAGGTAAGGAAGGCAAGGAAAAGCAAGGAAAGGCAAGGGTAAGGGAAGGAACGGCACGGCAAGGGGGAACAAGTCTAAAGCACGACACCGAGCGCTAGGCAATGAACGGCAAGGCAAGGAAAGGGTAACGCATGGGAAAGCACGGTCAGGCGAGGCAAGGCTAAGGCACGACAACGCAAGGCTAGGCAATGCACGGAAGGCAAGCAAAGAGTAACGGAAGGTAAGGAAGGCAAGGGAAATCAAGGAAAGGCAAGTGTAACGGAAGGAACGGCACGGCAAGGGGAAACAAGGCTAAGGCACGACAACGCACGCTAGGCAATGCACGGCAAGGCAAGGAAAGGGTAACGCATGGGAAAGCACGGTCAGGCGAGGCAAGGCTAAGGCATGACAACGCAAGGCTAGGCAATGCACGGAAAGCAAGCAAAGAGTAACGGAACGCAAGGAAGGCAAGGGAAAGCAAGGGAAGGCAAGGGTAACGGAAGGAACGGCACGCCAATGGGTAAGAAGGCTAAGGCACGACAACGCAGGGCTAGGAAATGCACGGCTAGGGAAGGAAAGGGTAACGCAGGGGAAGGCACGGTCAGGTGAGGCAAGGATAAGGCACGACAATGCAAGGCTAGGCATTGCACGGCAAGGCAAGGAAAGAGCAACGGAAGGAAAGGAAGGCAAGGCAAAGCCAGGCAAGGCAAGTGTAACAAAAGGCACGCCACGGCAAGGGGAATCAAGGCTAAGGCACGACAACGCACGGCTAGGCAATGCACGGCAAGGCAAGGAAAGGGTAACGCAAGGCAAGGCACGGTGAGGCTAGGCAAGGCTAATGCACGACAACGCAACGCTAGGCAATGCACGACAATGCAAGGAAAGCTTAAAGCAAAGGAAGGCACGGTCAGGCGAGATAAGGCTAAGGCACGACAACGCAAGGATAGGCAATGCACGGAAGGCAAGCAAAGAGTAACGGAAGGTAAGGAAGGCAAGGGAAAGCAAAGAAAGGCAAGTGTAACGGAAGGAACGGCACGGCAAAGGGAAACAAGGCTAAGGCACGACAACGCACGCTAGGCAAAGCACGGCAAGGCAAGGAAAGGGTAACGCATGGGAAAGCACGGTCAGGCGAGGCAAGCCTAAGGCATGACAACGCAAGGCTAGGCAATGCACGGAAAGCAAGGAAAGAGTAACGGAACGCAAGGAAGGCAAGGGAAAGCAAGGGAAGGCAAGGGAAACGGAAGGAACGGCACGGCAAGGGGTAACAAGGCTAAGGCACGACAACGCAGGGCTAGGCAATGCACGGCAAGGCAAGAAAAGGGTAACGCAAGGCAAGGCACGGTCAGGAGAGGCAAGGCTAATGCACGACAACGCAAGGCTAGGCAATGCACGGAAGGCAAGCAAAGAGTAACGGAAGGCAAGGAAGGCAAGGGAAACCAAGGCAAGGCAATGGTAACGGAAGGAACGGCACGGCAAGGGGAAACAAGCTAAGGCACGACAACGCACGCTAGGCAATGCACGGCAAGGCAAGTAACGAAAGGGGTACGGAAGGAACGGCACGGCAAGGGGAAACAAGGCTATGGCACGACAACGCACGCTAGGCAATGCACGGCAAGTCAAGGCAAGGCATGGGAAAACGGTCAGGCGAGGCAAGGCTAAGGAAAGCCAACGCAAGGCTAGGCAATGCACGGAAAGCAAGCAAGGAGTAACGGAATGCAAGGAAGGAAAGGGAAAGCAAGGGAAGGCAAGGGTAACGGAAGGAACGGCACGGCAAGGGGTAACAAGGCTAAGGCACGACAACACACGCCTAGGAAATGCACGGCAAGGCAAGGAAAGGGTAACGCAAGGCAAGGCACGGTGAGGCTAGGCAAGGCTAATGCACGAAAACGCAAGGCTAGGCAATGCACGACAATGCAAGGAAAGCTTAAAGCAAAGGAAGGCAACGTCAGGCGAGATAAGGCAAAGGCACGACAACGCAAGGCTAGGCAATTCAGGGAAGGCAAGCAAAGAGTAACGGAAGGTAAGCAAGGCAAGGAAAAGCAAGGAAAGGCAAGGGTAACGGAAGGAACGGCACGGCAAGGGGAAACAAGTCTAAGGCACGACACCGAACGCTAGGCAATGAACGGCAAGGCAAGGAAAGGGTAACGCATGGGAAAGCACGGTCAGGCGAGGCAAGGCTAAGGCACGACAACGCAAGGCTAGGCAATGCACGGAAGGCAAGCAAAGAGTAACGGAAGGTAAGGAAGGCAAGGGAAAGCAAGGAAAGGCAAGTGTAACGGAAGGAACGGCACGGCAAGGGGAAACAAGGCTAAGGCACGACAACGCACGGCTAGGCAATGCACGGCAAGGCAAGGAAAGGGTAACGCATGGGAAAGCACGGTCAGGCGATGCAAGGCTAAGGCATGACAACGCAAGGCTAGGCAATGCACGGAAAGCAAGCAAAGAGTAACGGAAGGCAAGGAAGGCAAGGGAAAGCAAGGAAAGGCAAGGGTAACGGAAGGAACGGCACGGCAAGGGGAAACAAGGCTAAGGCACGACAACGCACGCTAGGCAATGCACGGCAAGGCAAGGAAAGGGTAACGCATGGGAAAGCACGGTGAGGCTAGGCAAGGCTAATGCACGACAACGCAAGGCTAGGCAATGCACGACAAGCAAGAGTAAAAGCTTAAAGCAAAGCAAGGCACGGTCAGGCGAGATAAGGCTAAGGCACGACAACGCAAGGCTAGGCAATGCACGGAAGGCAAGCAAAGAGTAACGGAAGGCAAGGAAGGCAAGGCAAAGCAAGGAAAGGCAAGGGTAACGGAAGGAACTGCACGGCAAGGGGAAACAAGGCTAAGGCACGGCAACGCAGGCTGGGCAATGCACGGCAAGGCAAGGAAAGGGTAACGCAAGGGAAAGCACGTTCAGGCGAGGCAAGGCTAAGGCACGACAACGCAAGGCTAGGCAATGCACGGCAAGGCAAGGAAAGGGTAACGCAAGGCAAGGCACGGTGAGGCTAGGCAAGGCTAATGCACGACAACGCAAGGCTAGGCAATGCACGACAATGCAAGGAAAGCTTAAAGCAAAAAAAGGCACGGTCAGGCGAGATAAGGCTAAGGCACGACAACGCAAGGCTAGGCAATGCAGGGAAGGGAAGCAAAGAGTAACGGAAGGTAAGCAAGGCAAGGAAAAGCAAGGAAAGGCAAGGGTAACGGAAGGAACTGCACGGCAAGGGGAAACAAGGCTAAGGCACGGCAACGCAGGCTGGGCAATGCACGGCAAGGCAAGGAAAGGGTAACGCAAGGGAAAGCACGTTAAGGCGAGGCAAGGCTAAGGCACGACAACGCAAGGCTAGGCAATGCACGGAAGGCAAGCAAAGAGTAACGGAAGGAAAGGAAGGCAAGGGAAAGCAAGGCAAGGCAAGTGTAACGGAAGGAACGGCACGGCAAGGGGAAACAAGGCTAAGGCACGACAACGCACGGCTAGGCAATGCACGGCAAGGCAAGGAAAGGGTAACGCAAGGCAAGGCACGGTGAGGCTAGGCAAGGCTAATGCACGACAACGCAAGGCTAGGCAATGCACGACAATGCAAGGAAAGCTTAAAGCAAAGGAAGGCAAGGTCAGGCGAGATAAGGCAAAGGCACGACAACGCAAGGCTAGGCAATTCAGGGAAGGCAAGCAAAGAGTAACGGAAGGTAAGGAAGGCAAGGAAAAGCAAGGAAAGGCAAGGGTAACGGAAGGAACGGCACGGCAAGGGGGAACAAGCCTAAAGCACGACACCGAGCGCTAGGCAATGAACGGCAAGGCAAGGAAAGGGTAACGCATGGGAAAGCACGGTCAGCCGAGGCAAGGCTAAGGCACGACAACGCAAGGCTAGGCAATGCACGGAAGGCAAACAAAGAGTAACGGAACCAAGGAAGGCAAGGGAAAGCAAGGCAAGGCAAGGTGTAACGGAAGGAACGGCACGGCAAGGGGAAACAAGGCTAAGGCACGACAACGCACGCTAGGCAATGCACGGCAAGGCAAGGAAAGGGTAACGCATGGGAAAGCACGGTCAGGCGAGGCAAGGCTAAGGCACGACAACGCAAGGCTAGGCAATGCACGGAAAGCAAGCAAAGAGTAACGGAACGCAAGGAAGGCAAGGGAAAGCAAGGGAAGGCAAGGGTAACGGAAGGAACGGCACGCCAATGGGTAAGAAGGCTAAGGCACGACAACGCAGGGCTAGGAAATGCACGGCTAGGGAAGGAAAGGGTAACGCAGGGGAAGGCACGGTCAGGTGAGGCAAGGATAAGGCACGACAATGCAAGGCTAGGCAATGCACGGCAATGCAAGGAAAGAGCAACGGAAGGAAAGGAAGGCAAGGCAAAGCCAGGCAAGGCAAGGCCACGGCAAGGGGCATCAAGGCTAAGGCACGACAACGCACGGCTAGGCAATGCACGGCAAGGCAAGGAAAGGGTAACGCAAGGCAAGGCACGGTGAGGCTAGGCAAGGCTAATGCACGACAACGCAACGCTAGGCAATGCACGACAATGCAAGGAAAGCTTAAAGCAAAGGAAGGCACGGTCAGGCGAGATAAGGCTAAGGCACGACAACGCAAGGCTAGGCAATGCACGGAAGGCAAGCAAAGAGTAACGGAAGGTAAGGAAGGCAAGGGAAAGCAAAGAAAGGCAAGTGTAACGGAAGGAACGGCACGGCAAAGGGAAACAAGGCTATGGCACGACAACGCACGCTAGGCAAAGCACGGCAAGGCAAGGAAAGGGTAAAGCATGGGAAAGCACGGTCAGGCGAGGCAAGCCTAAGGCATGACAACGCAAAGGCTAGGCAATGCACGGAAAGCAAGCAAAGAGTAACGGAACGCAAGGAAGGCAAGGGAAAGCAAGGGAAGGCAAGGGTAACGGAAGGAACGGCACGGCAAGGGGTAACAAGGCTAAGGCACGACAACGCAGGGCTAGGCAATGCACGGAAAGGCAAGGAAAGAGTAACGGAAGGAAAGGAAGGCAAGGCAAAGCCAGGCAAGGCAAGTGTAACAAAAGGCACGCAACGGCAAGGGGAAACAAGGCTAAGGCACGACAACACACGGCTAGGAAATGCACGGCAAGTCAAGGAAAGGGTAACGCATGGGAAAGCACGGTCAGGCGAGGCAAGGCTAAGGAAAGCCAACGCAAGGCTAGGCAATGCACGGAAAGCAAGCAAGGAGTAACGGAATGCAAGGAAGGAAAGGGAAAGCAAGGGAAGGCAAGGGTAACGGAAGGAACGGCACGGCAAGGGGTAACAAGGCTAAGGCACGACAACACACGGCTAGGAAATGCACGGCAAGGCAAGGAAAGGGTAACGCAAGGCAAGGCACGGTGAGGCTAGACAAGGTTAATGCACGACAACGCAAGGCTAGGCAATGCACGACAATGCAAGGAAAGCTTAAAGCAAAGGAAGGCACGGTCAGGCGAGATAAGGCTAAGGCACGACAACGCAAGGCTAGGCAATTCAGGGAAGGCAAGCAAAGAGTAACGGAAGGTAAGGAAGGCAAGGGAAAGGAAGGAAAGGCAAGTGTAACGGAAGGAACGGCACGGCAAGGGGAAACAAGGCTAAGGCACGAAAACGCACGGCTAGGCAATGCACGGAAAGGCAAGGAAAGGGTAACGCATGGGAAAGCACGGTCAAGCGATGCAAGGCTAAGGCATGACAACGCAAGGGTAGGCAATGCACGGAAAGCAAGCAAAGAGTAACGGAACGCTAGGAAGGCAAGGGAAAGCAAGGGAAGGCAAGGGTAACGGAAGGAACGGCACGGTAAGGGGAAACAAGGCTAAGGCACGACAACGCACGGCTAGGCAATGCACGGCAAGGCAAGGAAAGGGTAACGCAAGGCAAGGCACGGTGAGGCTAGGCAAGGCTAATGCACGACAACGCAAGGCTAGGCAATGCACGACAATGCAAGGAAAGCTTAAAGCAAAGGAAGGCACGGTCAGGCGAGATAAGGCTAAGGCACGACAACGCAAGGCTAGGCAATGCAGGGAAGGGAAGCAAAGAGTAACGGAAGGTAAGCAAGGCAAGGAAAAGCAAGGAAAGGCAAGGGTAACGGAAGGAACTGCACGGCAAGGGGAAACAAGGCTAAGGCACGGCAACGCAGGCTGGGCAATGCACGGCAAGGCAAGGAAAGGGCAACGCAAGGGAAAGCACGTTCAGGCGAGGCAAGGCTAAGGCACGACAACGCAAGGCTAGGCAATGCACGGAAGGCAAGCAAAGAGTAACGGAAGCTAAGGAAGGCAAGGGAAAGCAAAGAAAGGCAAGTGTAACGGAAGGAACTGCACGGCAAGGGGAAACAAGGCTAAGGCACGACAACGCACGGCTAGGCAATGCACGGCAAGGCAAGCAAAGGGTAACGCAAGGCAAGGCACGGTGAGGCTAGGCAAGGCTAATGCACGGAAACGCAAGGCTAGGCAATGCACGACAATGCAAGGAAAGCTTAAAGCAAAGGAAGGCAAGGTCAGGCGAGATAAGGCAAAGGCACGACAACGCAAGGCTAGGCAATTCAGGGAAGGCAAGCAAAGAGTAACGGAAGGTAAGGAAGGCAAGGAAAAGCAAGGAAAGGCAAGGGTAACGGAAGGAACGGCACGGCAAGGGGGAACAAGTCTAAAGCACGACACCGAACGCTAGGCAATGAACGGCAAGGCAAGGAAAGGGTAACGCATGGGAAAGCACGGTCAGGCGAGGCAAGGCTAAGGCACGACAACGCAAGGCTAGGCAATGCACGGAAGGCAAGCAAAGAGTAACGGAAGGTAAGGAAGGCAAGGGAAATCAAGGAAAGGCAAGTGTAACGGAAGGAACGGCACGGCAAGGGGAAACAAGGCTAAGGCACGACAACGCACGCTAGGCAATGCACGGCAAGGCAAGGAAAGGGTAACGCATGGGAAAGCACGGTCAGGCGAGGCAAGGCTAAGGCATGACAACGCAAGGCTAGGCAATGCACGGAAAGCAAGCAAAGAGTAACGGAACGCAAGGAAGGCAAGGGAAAGCAAGGGAAGGCAAGGGTAACGGAAGGAACGGCACGCCAATGGGTAAGAAGGCTAAGGCACGACAACGCAGGGCTAGGAAATGCACGGCTAGGGAAGGAAAGGGTAACGCAGGGGAAGGCACGGTCAGGTGAGGCAAGGATAAGGCACGACAATGCAAGGCTAGGCAATGCACGGCAAGGCAAGGAAAGAGCAACGGAAGGAAAGGAAGGCAAGGCAAAGCCAGGCAAGGCAAGTGTAACAAAAGGCACGCCACGGCAAGGGGAATCAAGGCTAAGGCACGACAACGCACGGCTAGGCAATGCACGGCAAGGCAAGGAAAGGGTAACGCAAGGCAAGGCACGGTGAGGCTAGGCAAGGCTAATGCACGACAACGCAAGGCTAGGCAATGCACGACAATGCAAGGAAAGCTTAAAGCAAAGGAAGGCACGGTCAGGCGAGATAAGGCTAAGGCACGACAACGCAAGGCTAGGCAATGCACGGAATTCAAGCAAAGAGTAACGGAAGGTAAGGAAGGCAAGGGAAAGCAAAGAAAGGCAAGTGTAACGGAAGGAACGGCACGGCAAGGGGAAACAAGGCTAAGGCACGACAACGCACGCTAGGCAAAGCACGGCAAGGCAAGGAAAGGGTAACGCATGGGAAAGCACGGTCAGGCGAGGCAAGCCTAAGGCATGACAACGCAAGGCTAGGCAATGCACGGAAAGCAAGGAAAGAGTAACGGAACGCAAGGAAGGCAAGGGAAAGCAAGGGAAGGCAAGGGTAACGGAAGGAACGGCACGGCAAGGGGTAACAAGGCTAAAACACGACAACGCAGGGCTAGGCAATGCACGGCAAGGCAAGGAAAGAGTAACGGAAGGAAAGGAAGGCAAGGCAAAGCCAGGCAAGGCAAGTGTAACAAAAGGCACGCAACGGCAAGGGGAAACAAGGCTAAGGCACGACAACACACGGCTAGGAAATGCACGGCAAGGCAAGGAAAGGGTAACGCAAGGCAAGGCACGGTGAGGCTAGGCAAGGCTAATGCACGACAACGCAAGGCTAGGCAATGCACGACAATGCAAGTAAAGCTTAAAGCAAAGGAAGGCACGGTCAGGCGAGATAAGGCTAAGGCACGACAACGCAAGGCTAGGCAATGCAGGGAAGGCAAGCAAAGAGTAACGGAAGGTAAGGAAGGCAAGGGAAAGCAAGGAAAGGCAATGGTAACGGAAGGAACGGCACGGCAAGGGGAAACAAGTCTAAGGCACGACAACGCACGCTAGGCAATGCACGGCAAGGCAAGGAAAGGGTAACGCATGGGAAAGCACGGTCAGGCGAGGCAAGGCTAAGGCACGACAACGCAAGGCTAGGCAATGCACGGAAGGCAAGCAAAGAGTAACGGAAGGTAAGGAAGGCAAGGGAAAGCAAAGAAAGGCAAGTGTAACGGAAGGAACGGCACGGCAAGGGGAAACAAGGCTAAGGCACGACAACGCACGCTAGGCAATGCACGGCAAGGCAAGGAAAGGGTAACGCATGGGAAAGCACGGTCAGGCGAGGCAAGGCTAAGGAAAGCCAACGCAAGGCTAGGCAATGCACGGAAAGCAAGCAAGGAGTAACGGAATGCAAGGAAGGAAAGGGAAAGCAAGGGAAGGCAAGGGTAACGGAAGGAACGGCACGGCAAGGGGTAACAAGGCTAAGGCACGACAACACACGGCTAGGAAATGCACGGCAAGGCAAGGAAAGGGTAACGCAAGGCAAGGCACGGTGAGGCTAGACAAGGTTAATGCACGACAACGCAAGGCTAGGCAATGCACGACAATGCAAGGAAAGCTTAAAGCAAAGGAAGGCACGGTCAGGCGAGATAAGGCTAAGGCACGACAACGCAAGGCTAGGCAATTCAGGGAAGGCAAGCAAAGAGTAACGGAAGGTAAGGAAGGCAAGGGAAAGGAAGGAAAGGCAAGTGTAACGGAAGGAACGGCACGGCAAGGGGAAACAAGGCTAGGCACGACAACGCACGGCTAGGCAATGCACGGCAAGGCAAGGACAGGGTAACGCATGGGAAAGCACGGTCAGGCGATGCAAGGCTAAGGCATGACAACGCAAGGCTAGGCAATGCACGGCAAGGCAAGGAAAGGGTAACGCAGGGGAAGCTACGGTCAGGTGAGGCAAGGATAAGGCACGACAATGCAAGGCTAGGCAATGCACGGCAAGGCAAGGAAAGAGTAACGGAAGAAAAGGAAGGCAAGTCAAAGCCAGGAAAGGCAAGTGTAACAAAAGGCACGCCACGGCAAGGGGAAACAAGGCTAAGGCACGACTACGCACGGCTAGGCAATACACGGCAAGGCAAGGAAAGGGTAACGCAAGGCAAGGCACGGTGAGGCTAGGCAAGGCTAATGCACGACAACGCAAGGCTAGGCAATGCACGACAATGCAAGGAAAGCTTAAAGCAAAGGAAGGCACAGTCAGGCGAGATAAGGCTGAGGCACGACAACGCAAGGCTAGGCAATGCACGGAAGGCAAGCAAAGAGTAACGGAAGGTAAGGAAGGCAAGGGAAAGCAAAGAAATGCAAGTGTAACGGAAGGAACGTCACGGCAAGGGGAAACAAGGCTAAGGCACGACAACGCACGCTAGGCAATGCACGGGAAGGCAAGGAAAGGGTAATGCATGGGAAAGCACGGTCAGGCGAGGCAAGGCTAAGGAAAGCCAACACAAGGCTAGGCAATGCACGGAAAGCAAGCAAGGAGTAACGGAATGCAAGGAAGGAAAGGGAAAGCAAGGAAAGGCAAGGGTAACGGAAGGAACGGCACGGCAAGGGGAAACAAGGCTAAGGCACGACAACGCACGCTAGGCAATGCACGGCAAGGCAAGGAAAGGGTAACGCATGGGAAAGCACGGTCAGGCGAGGTAAGGCTAAGGAAAGCCAACGCAAGGCTAGGCAATGCACGGAAAGGAAGCAAGGAGTAACGGAATGCAAGGAAGGAAAGGGAAAGCAAGGGAAGGCAAGGGTAACGGAAGGAACGGCAAGGCAAGGGGTAACAAGGCTAAGGCACGACAACACACGGCTAGGAAATGCACGGCAAGGCAAGGAAAGGGTAACGCAAGGCAAGGCACGGTGAGGCTAGGCAAGGTTAATGCAAGACAACGCAAGGCTAGGCAATGCACGACAATGCAAGGAAAGCTTAAAGCAAAGGAAGGCACGGTGAGGCGAGATAAGGCTAAGGCACGACAACGCAAGGCTAGGAAATTCAGGGAAGGCAAGTAAAGAGTAACGGAAGGTAAGCAAGGCAAGGAAAAGGAAGGAAAGGCCAGGGTAACGGAAGGAACGGCACGGCAAGGGGAAACAAGGCTAAGGCACGGCAACGCAGTCTAGGCAATGCACGGCAAGGCAAGGAAAGGGTAACGCATGGGAAAGCACGTTCAGGCGAGGCAAGGCTAAGGCACAACAACGCAAGGCTAGGCAATGCACGGAAGGCAAGCAAAGAGTAACGGAAGGTAAGGAAGGCAAGGGAAAGGAAGGAAAGCCAAGTGTAACGGAAGGAACGGCACGGCAAGGGGAAACAAGGCTAAGGCACGACAACGCACGCTAGGCAATGCACGGCAAGGCAAGGAAAGGGTAACGCATGGGAAAGCACGGTCAGGCGAGGCAAGCCTAAGGCATGACAACGCAAGGCTAGGCAATGCACGGAAAGCAAGCAAAGAGTAACGGAACGCAAGGAAGGCAAGGGAAAGCAAGGGAAGGCAACGGTAACGGAAGGAACGGCACGGCAAGGGGTAACAAGGCTAAGGCACGACAACGCAGGGCTAGGCAATGCACGGCAAGGCAAGGAAAGGGTAACGGAAGGAAAGGAAGGCAAGGCAAAGCCAGGCAAGGCAAGTGTAACAAAAGGCACGCAACGGCAAGGGGAAACAAGGCTAAGGCACGACAACACACGGCTAGGAAATGCACGGCAAGGCAAGGAAAGGGTAACGCAAGGCAAGGCACGGTGAGGCTAGGCAAGTTTAATGCACGACAACGCAAGGCTAGGCAAGGCACGACAATGCAAAGAAAGCTTAAAGCAAAGGAAGGCACGGACAGGCGAGATAAGGCTAAGGCACGACAACGCAAGGCTAGGCAATGCAGGGAAGGGAAGCAAAGAGTAACGGAAGGTAAGCAAGGCAAGGAAAAGCAAGGAAAGGGAAGGGTAACGGAAGGAACTGCACGGCAAGGGGAAACAAGGCTAAGGCACGGCAACGCAGGCTGGGCAATGCACGGCAAGGCAAGGAAAGGGTAACGCATGGGAAAGCACGTTCAGGCGAGGCAAGGCTAAGGCACGACAACGCAAGGCTAGGCAATGCACGGAAGGCAAGCAAAGAGTAACGGAAGGTAAGGAAGGCAAGGGAAAGCAAGGAAAGGCAAGTGTAACGGAAGGGACGGCACGGCAAGGGGAAACAAGGCTAATGCACCACAACGCACGCTAGGCAATGCACGGCAAGGCAAGGAAAGGGTAACGCATTGGAAAGCACGGTCAGGCGAGGCAAGGCTAAGGCATGACAACGCAAGGCTAGGCAATGCACGGAAAGCAAGCAAAGAGTAACGGAACGCAAGGAAGGCAAGGGAAAGCAAGGGAAGGCAAGGGTAACGGAAGGAAGGGCACGGTAAGGGGTAAGAGGGCTAAGGCACGACAACGCAGGGCTAGGCAATGCACGGCAAGGCAAGGAAAGGGTAACGCAGGGGAAGGCACGGTCAGGTGAGGCAAGGATAAGGCACGACAATGCAAGGCTAGGCAATGCACGGCAAGGCAAGGAAAGAATACCGGAAGGAAAGGAAGGCAAAGCAAAGCCAGGCAAGGCAAGTGTAATAAAAGGCACGCCACGGCAAGGGGAATCAAGGCTAAGGCACGACAACGCACGGCTAGGCAATGCTCGGCAAGGCAAGGAAAGGGTAACGCAAGGCAAGGCACGGTGAGGCTAGGCAAGGCTAATGCACGACAACGCAAGGCTAGGCAATGCACGACAATGCAAGGAAAGCTTAAAGCAAAGGAAGGCACGGTCAGGCGAGATAAGGCTAAGGCACGACAACGCAAGGCTAGGCAATGCACGGAAGGCAAGCAAAGAGTAACGGAAGGTAAGGAAGGCAAGGGAAAGCAAAGAAAGGCAAGTGTAACGGAAGGAACGGCACGGCAAGGGGAAACAAGGCTATGGCACGACAACGCAGGGCTAGGCAATGCACGGCAAGGCAAGGAAAGAGTAACGGAAGGAAAGGAAGGCAAGGCAAAGCCAGGCAAGGCAAGTGTAACAAAAGGCACGCAACGGCAAGGGGAAACAAGGCTAAGGCACGACAACACACGGCTAGGAAATGCACGGCAAGGCAAGGAAAGGGTAACGCAAGGCAAGGCACGGTGAGGCTAGGCAAGGCTAATGCACGACAACGCAAGGCTAGGCAATGCACGACAATGCAAGTAAAGCTTAAAGCAAAGGAAGGCACGGTCAGGCGAGATAAGGCTAAGGCACGACAACGCAAGGCTAGGCAATGCACGGAAGGCAAGCAAAGTGTAACGGAAGGTAAGGAAGGCAAGGGAAAGCAAAGAAAGGCAAGTGTAACGGAAGGAACGGCACGGCAAGGGGAAACAAGGCTATGGCACGACAACGCACGCTAGGCAATGCACGGGAAGGCAAGGAAAGGGTAACGCATGGGAAAGCACGGTCAGGCGAGTCAAGGCTAAGGAAAGCCAACGCAAGGCTAGGCAATGCACGGAAAGCAAGCAAGGAGTAACGGAATGCAAGGAAGGAAAGGGAAAGCAAGGGAAGGCAAGGGTAACGGAAGGAACGGCACGGCAAGGGGAAACAAGGCTAAGGCACGACAACGCACGCTAGGCAATGCACGGCAAGGCAAGGAAAGGGTAACGCATGGGAAAGCACGGTCAGGCGAGGCAAGGCTAAGGCACGACAACCCAAGGCTAGGCAATGCACGGTAGGCAAGCAAAGAGTAACGGAAGGAAAGGAAGGCAAGGCAAAGCCAGGAAAGGCAAGTGTAACAAAAGGCACGCCACGGCAAGGGGAAACAAGGCTAAGGCACGACAACGCACGGCTAGGCAATGCACGGCAAGGCAAGGAAAGGGTAACGCAAGGCAAGGCACGGTGAGGCTAGGCAAGGCTAATGCACGAAAACGCATGGCTAGGCGATGCACGACAATGCAAGGAAAGCTTAAAGCAAAGGAAGGCAAGGTCAGGCGAGATAAGGCTAAGGCACGACAACGCAAGGCTAGGAAATTCAGGGAAGGCAAGTAAAGAGTAACGGAAGGTAAGCAAGGCAAGGAAAAGGAAGGAAAGGCCAGGGTAACGGAAGGAACGGCACGGCAAGGGGAAACAAGGCTAAGGCACGACAACGCAGGCTAGGCAATGCACGGCAAGGCAAGGAAAGGGTAACGCATGGGAAAGCACGGTCAGGCGAGGCAAGGCTAAGGCATGACAACGCAAGGCTAGGCAATGCACGGAAAGCAAGCAAAGAGTAACGGAACGCAAGGAAGGCAAGGGAAAGCAAGGGAAGGCAAGGGTAACGGAAGGAACGGCACGGCAAGGGGAAACAAGGCTAAGGCACGACAACGCACACTAGGCAATGCACGGCAAGGGAAGGAAAGGGTAACGCATGGGAAAGCACGGTCAGGCGAGGTAAGGCTAAGGAAAGCCAACGCAAGGCTAGGCAATGCACGGAAAGCAAGCAAAGAGTAACGGAATGCAAGGAAGGCAAGGGAAAGCAAGGGAAGGCAAGGGTAACGGAAGGAACGGCACGGCAAGGGGAAACAAGGCTAAGGCACGACAACACACGGCTAGGAAATGCACGGCAAGGCAAGGAAAGGGTAACGCAAGGCAAGGCACGGTGAGGCTAGGCAAGGCTAATGCACGACAACGCAAGGCTAGGCAATGCACGACAATGCAAGGAAAGCTTAAAGCAAAGGAAGGCACGGTCAGGCGAGATAAGGCTAAGGCACGACAACGCAAGGCTAGGCAATGCACGGAAGGCAAGCAAAGAGTAACGGAAGGTAAGGAAGGCAAGGGAAAGCAAGGAAAGGCAATGGTAACAGAAGGAACGGCACGGCAAGGGGAAACAAGGCTAAGGCACGACAACGCACGCTAGGCAATGCACGGCAAGGCAAGGAAAGGGTAACGCATGGGAAAGCACGGTCAGGCGAGGCAAGGCTAAGGCACGACAACCCAAGGCTAGGCAATGCACGGAAGGCAAGCAAAGAGAAACGGAAGGTAAGGAAGGAAAGGGAAAGCAAAGAAAGGCAAGTGTAACGGAAGGAACGGCACGGCAAGGGGAAACAAGGCTAAGGCACGACAAGGCACGGCTTGGCAATGCACGGCAAGGCAAGCAAACGGTAACGCAAGGAAAGGCACGGTGAGGCTAGGCAAGGCTAATGCACGAAAACGCATGGCTAGGCGATGCACGACAATGCAAGGAAAGCTTAAAGCAAAGGAAGGCAAGGTCAGGCGAGATAAGGCTAAGGCACGACAACGCAAGGCTAGGAAATTCAGGGAAGGCAAGTAAAGAGTAACGGAACGCAAGGAAGGCAAGGGAAAGCAAGGGAAGGCAAGGGTAACGGAAGGAACGTCACGGCAAGGGGTAACAAGGCTAAGGCACGGCAACGCAGGGTTAGGCAATGCACGGCAAGGCAAGGAAAGGGTAACGCAGGGGAAGGCACGGTCAGGTGAGGTAAGGGTAAGGCAACGACAAGCAACGAATGCACGGAAGGCAAGGAAAGGTCAAGGCAAGGCACGGTGAGGCTAGGCAAGGCTAATGCACGACAACGCAAGGCTAGGCAATGCACGGAAGCTTAAAGCAAGCAAGGCGAGAGTAACGGAAGGCTAGGAATAGAAAGGAAGGCAAGGGAAAGCAAGGGAAGGCAAGGGTAACGGAAGGAACGGCACGGCAAGGGGAAACAAGGCTAAGGCACGACAACGCAGCTAGGCAATGCACGGCAAGGCAAGGAAAGGTGCACGGCAAGGCAAGGAAAGGGTAACAAAAACGCACGGCAAGGGGGAAACAAGGCTAAGGCACGACAACACACGGCAAGGAAATGCACGGCAAGGCAAGGAAAGGGTAACGCAAGGCAAGGCACGGTGAGGCTAGACAAGGCTAATGCACGACAACGCAAGGCTAGGCAATGCACGACAATGCAAGAAAGCTTAAAGCAAAGGAAGGCACGGTCAGGCGAGATAAGGCTAAGGCACGACAACGCAAGGCTAGGCAATGCACGGAAAGCAAGCAAAGAGTAACGGAACGCAAGGAAGGCAAGGGAAAGCAAGGGAAGGCAAGGGTAACGGAAGGAACGGCACGGCAAGGGGTAACAAGGCTAAGGCACGACAACGCAGGGCTAGGCAATGCACGGCAAGGCAAGGAAAGAGTAACGGAAGGAAAGGAAGGCAAGGCAAAGCCAGGCAAGGCAAGTGTAACAAAAGGCACGCAACGGCAAGGGGAAACAAGGCTAAGGCACGACAACACACGGCTAGGAAATGCACGGCAAGGCAAGGAAAGGGTAACGGAAGGAAAGGAAGGCAAGGCAAAGCCAGGCAAGGCAAGTGTAACAAAAGGCACGCAACGGCAAGGGGAAACAAGGCTAAGGCACGACAACACACGGCAAGGAAATGCACGGCAAGGCAAGGAAAGGGTAACGCAAGGCAAGGCACGGTGAGGCTAGACAAGGCTAATGCACGACAACGCAAGGCTAGGCAAGGCACGACAATGCAAGTAAAGCTTAACGCAAAGGAAGGCACGGTCAGGCGAGATAAGGCTAAGGCACGACAACGCAAGGCTAGGCAATGCACGGAAGGCAAGCAAAGAGTAACGGAAGGTAAGGAAGGCAAGGAAAAGCAAAGAAAGGCAAGTGTAACGGAAGGAACGGCACGGCCAGGGGAAACAAGGCTATGGCACGACAACGCAGGGCTAGGCAATGCACGGCAAGGCAAGGAAAGGGTAACGCATGGGAAAGCACGGTCAGGCGAGGCAAGGCTAAGGAAAGCCAACGCAAGGCTAGGCAATGCACGGAAAGCAAGCAAGGAGTAACGGAATGCAAGGAAGGAAAGGGAAAGCAAGGGAAGGCAAGGGTAACGGAAGGAACGGCACGGCAAGGGGAAACAAGGCTAAGGCACGACAACGCACCCTAGGCAATGCACGGCAAGGGAAGGAAAGGGTAACGCATGGGAAAGCACGGTCAGGCGAGGTAAGGCTAAGGAAAGCCAACGCAAGGCTAGGCAATGCACGGAAAGCAAGCAAGGAGTAACGGAATGCAAGGAAGGAAAGGGAAAGCAAGGGAAGGCAAGGGTAACGGAAGGAACGGCACGGCAAGGGGTAACAAGGCTAAGGCACGACAACACACGGCTAGGAAATGCACGGCAAGGCAAGGAAAGGGTAACGCAAGGCAAGGCACGGTGAGGCTAGGCAAGGTTAATGCACGACAACGCAAGGCTAGGCAATGCACGACAATGCAAGGAAAGCTTAAAGCAAAGGAAGGCACGGTCAGGCGAGACAAGGCTAAGGCACGACAACGCAAGGCTAGGCAATGCACGGAAGGCAAGCAAAGAGTAACGGAAGGTAAGGAAGGCAAGGGAAAGCAAGGAAAGGCAATGGTAACGGAAGGAACGGCACGGCAAGGGGAAACAAGGCTAAGGCACGACAACGCACGCTAGGCAATGCACGGCAAGGCAAGGAAAGGGTAACGCATGGGAAAGCACGGTCAGGCGAGGCAAGGCTAAGGCACGACAACCCAAGGCTAGGCAATGCACGGAAGGCAAGCAAAGAGAAACGGAAGGTAAGGAAGGAAAGGGAAAGCAAAGAAAGGCAAGTGTAACGGAAGGAACGGCACGGCAAGGGGAAACAAGGCTAAGGCACGACAAGGCACGGCTAGGCAATGCACGGCAAGGCAAGCAAACGGTAACGCAAGGAAAGGCACGGTGAGGCTAGGCAAGGCTAATGCACGAAAACGCATGGCTAGGCGATGCACGACAATGCAAGGAAAGCTTAAAGCAAAGGAAGGCAAGGTCAGGCGAGATAAGGCTAAGGCACGACAACGCAAGGCTAGGAAATTCAGGGAAGGCAAGTAAAGAGTAACGGAAGGTAAGCAAGGCAAGGAAAAGGAAGGAAAGGCCAGGGTAACGGAAGGAACGGCACGGCAAGGGGAAACAAGGCTAAGGCACGGCAACGCAGGCTAGGCAATGCACGGCAAGGCAAGGAAAGGGTAACGCATGGGAAAGCACGGTCAGGCGAGGCAAGGCTAAGGCATGACAACGGAAGGCTAGGCAATGCACGGAAAGCAAGCAAAGAGTAACGGAACGCAAGGAAGGCAAGGGAAAGCAAGGGAAGGCAAGGGTAACGGAAGGAACGTCACGGCAAGGGGTAACAAGGCTAAGGCACGGCAACGCAGGGGTAGGCAATGCACGGCAAGGCAAGGAAAGGGTAACGCAGGGGAAGGCACGGTCAGGTGAGGCAAGGGTAAGGCACGACAATGCAAGGCTAGGGCACAAGTAACGCAAGGCAAGGCACGGTGAGGCTAGGCAAGGCTAATGCACGACAACGCAAGGCTAGGCAATGCACGACAATGCAAGTAAAGCTTAAAGCAAAGGAAGGCACGGTCAGGCGAGATAAGGCTAAGGCACGACAACGCAAGGCTAGGCAATGCACGGAAAGCAAGCAAAGAGTAACGGAACGCAAGGAAGGCAAGGGAAAGCAAGGGAAGGCAAGGGTAACGGAAGGAACGGCACGGCAAGGGGTAACAAGGCTAAGGCACGACAACGCAGGGCTAGGCAATGCACGGCAAGGCAAGGAAAGAGTAACGGAAGGAAAGGAAGGCAAGGCAAAGCCAGGCAAGGCAAGTGTAACAAAAGGCACGCAACGGCAAGGGGAAACAAGGCTAAGGCACGACAACACACGGCTAGGAAATGCACGGCAAGGCAAGGAAAGGGTAACGCAAGGCAAGGCACGGTGAGGCTAGGCAAGGCTAATGCACGACAACGCAAGGCTAGGCAAGGCACGACAATGCAAGTAAAGCTTAAAGCAAAGGAAGGCACGGTCAGGCGAGATAAGGCTAAGGCACGACAACGCAAGGCTAGGCAATGCACGGAAGGCAAGCAAAGAGTAACAGAAGGTAAGGAAGGCAAGGGAAAGCAAAGAAAGGCAAGTGTAACGGAAGGAACGGCACGGGAAGGGGAAACAAGGCTAAGGCACGGCAATGCACGCTAGGCAATGCATGGCAAGGCAAGGAAAGGGTAACGCATGGGAAAGCACGGTCAGGGGAGGCAAGGCTAAGGAAAGCCAACGCAAGGATAGGCAATGGACGGAAAGCAAGCAAGGAGTAACGGAATGCAAGGAAGGAAAGGGAAAGCAAGGGAAGGCAAGGGTAACGGAAGGAACGGCACGGCAAGGGGAAACAAGGCTAAGGCACGACAACGCACGCTAGGCAATGCACGGCAAGGCAAGGAAAGGGTAACGCATGGGAAAGCACGGTCAGGCGAGGCAAGGCTAAGGAAAGCCAACGCAAGGCTAGGCAATGCACGGAAAGCAAGCAGGGAGTAACGGAATGCAAGGAAGGAAAGGGAAAGCAAGGGAAGGCAAGGGTAACGGAAGGAACGGCACGGCAAGGGGAAACAAGGCTAAGGCACGACAACACACGGCTAGGAAATGCACGGCAAGGCAAGGAAAGGGTAACGCAAGGCAAGGCACGGTGAGGCTAGGCAAGGTTAATGCACGACAACGCAAGGCTAGGCAATGCAAGACAATGCAAGGAAAGCTTAAAGCAAAGGAAGGCACGGTCAGGCGAGATAAGGCTAAGGCACGACAACGCAAGGCTAGGCAATTCAGGGAAGGCAAGCAAAGAGTAACGGAAGGTAAGCAAGGCAAGGAAAAGGAAGGAAAGGCCAGGGTAGCGGAAGGAAAGGCACGGCAAGGGGAAACAAGTCTAAGGCACGACACCGAACGCTAGGCAATGAACGGCAAGGCAAGGAAAGGGTAACGCATTTGAAAGCACGGTCAGGCGAGGCAACGCTAAGGCACGACAACGCAAGGCTAGGCAATGCACGGAAGGCAAGCAAAGAGTAACGGAAGGTAAGGAAGGCAAGGGAAAGGAAGGAAAGGGAAGTGTAACGGAAGGAACGGCACGGCAAGGGGAAACAAGGCTAAGGCACGACAACGCACGGCTAGGCAATGCACGGAAAGGCAAGGAAAGGGTAACGCATGGGAAAGCACGGTCAGGCGATGCAAGGCTAAGGCATGACAACGCAAGGCTAGGCAATGCACGGAAAGCAAGCAAAGAGTAACGGAACGCAAGGAAGGCAAGGGAAAGCAAGGGAAGGCAAGGGTAACGGAAGGAACGGCACGGTAAGGGGTAACAAGTCTAAGGCACGGCAACGCAGGGCTAGGCAATGCACGGCAAGGCAAGGAAAGGGTAACGCAGGGGAAGGCACGGTCAGGTGAGGCAAGGATAAGGCACGACAATGCAAGGCTAGGCAATGCACGGCAAGGCAAGGAAAGAGTAACGGAAGGAAAGGAAGGCAAGTCAAAGCCAGGAAAGGCAAGTGTAACAAAAGGCACGCCACGGCAAGGGGAAACAAGGCTAAGGCACGACAACGCACGGCTAGGCAATGCACGGCAAGGCAAGGAAAGGGTAAAGCAAGGCAAGGCACGGTGAGGCTAGGCAAGGCTAATGCACGACAACGCAAGGCTAGGCAATGCACGACAATGCAAGGAAAGCTTAAAGCAAAGGAAGGCACGGTCAGGCGAGATAAGGCTAAGGCACGACAACGCAAGGCTAGGCAATGCAGGGAAGGGAAGCAAAGAGTAACGGAAGGTAAGCAAGGCAAGGAAAAGCAAGGAAAGGCAAGGGTAACGGAAGGAATTGCACGGCAAGGGGAAACAAGGCTAAGGCACGGCAACACAGGCTGGGCAATGCACGGCAAGGCAAGGAAAGGGTAACGCATGGGAAAGCACGTTCAGGCGAGGCAAGGCTAAGGCACGACAACGCAAGGCTAGGCAATGCACGGAAGGCAACCAAAGAGTAACGGAAGGTAAGGAAGGCAAGGGAAAGCAAAGAAAGGCAAGTGTAACGGAAGGAACTGCACGGCAAGGGGAAACAAGGCTAAGGCACGACAACGCACGGCTAGGCAATGCACGGCAAGGCAAGCAAAGGGTAACGCAAGGCAATGCACGGTGAGGCTAGACAAGGCTAATGCACGAAAACGCAAGGCTAGGCAATGCACGACAATGCAAAGAAATCTTAAAGCAAAGGAAGGCAAGGTCAGGCGAGATAAGGCAAAGGCACGACAACGCAAGGCTAGGCAATTCAGGGAAGGCAAGCAAAGAGTAACGGAAGGTAAGGAAGGCAAGGGAAAGCAAGGAAAGGCAAGTGTAACGGAAGGAACGGCACGGCAAGGGGAAACAAGGCTAAGGCACGACAACGCACGCTAGGCAATGCACGGCAAGGCAAGGAAAGGGTAACGCATGGGAAAGCACGGTCAGGCGAGGCAAGGCTAAGGCATGACAACGCAAGGCTAGGCAATGCACGGAAAGCAAGCAAAGAGTAACGGAACGCAAGGAAGGCAAGGGAAAGCAAGGGAAGGCAAGGGTAACGGAAGGAACGGCACGGCAAGGGGTAAGAAGGCTAAGGCACGACAACGCAGGGCTAGGCAATGCACGGCAAGGCAAGGAAAGGGTAACGCAGGGGAAGGCACGGTCAGGTGAGGCAAGGATAAGGCACGACAATGCAAGGCTAGGAAATGCACGGCAAGGCAAGTAAAGAGTAACGGAAGGAAAGAAAGGCAAGGCAAAGCCAGGCAAGGCAAGTGTAACAAAAGGCACGCCACGGCAAGGGGAATCAAGGCTAAGGCACGACAACGCACGGCTAGGCAATGCACGGCAAGGCAAGGAAAGGGTAACGCAAGGCAAGGCACGGTGAGGCTAGCCAAGGCTAATGCACGACAACGCAAGGCTAGGCAATGCACGACAATGCAAGGAAAGCTTAAAGCAAAGGAAGGCACGGTCAGGCGAGATAAGGCTAATGCACGACAACGCAAGGCTAGGCAATGCACGGAAGGCAAGCAAAGAGTAACGGAAGGTAAGGAAGGCAAGGGAAAGCAAAGAAAGGCAAGTGTAACGGAAGGAACGGCACGGCAAGGGGAAACAAGGCTAAGGCACGACAACGCACGCTAGGCAATGCACGGCAAGGCAAGGAAAGGGTAACATATGGGAAAGCACGGTCAGGCGAGGCAAGCCTAAGGCATGACAACGCAAGGCTAGGCAATGCACGGAAAGCAAGCAAAGAGTAACGGAACGCAAGGAAGGCAAGGGAAAGCAAGGGAAGGCAAGGGTAACGGAAGGAACGGCACGGCAAGGGGTAACAAGGCTAAGGCACGACAACGCAGGGCTAGGCAATGCACGGCAAGGCAAGGAAAGAGTAACGGAAGGAAAGGAAGGCAAGGCAAAGCCAGGCAAGGCAAGTGTAACAAAAGGCACGCAACGGCAAGGGGAAACAAGGCTAAGGCACGACAACACACGGCTAGGAAATGCACGGCAAGGCAAGGAAAGGGTAACGCAAGGCAAGGCACGGTGAGGCTAGGCATGGCTAATGCACGACAACGCAAGGCTAGGCAAGGCACGACAATGCAAGTAAAGCTTAAAGCAAAGGAAGGCACGGTCAGGCGAGATAAGGCTAAGGAACGACAACGCAAGGCTAGGCAATGAAGGGAAGGCAAGCAAAGAGTAACGGAAGGTAAGGAAGTCAAGGGAAAGCAAGGAAAGGCAATGGTAACGGAAGGAACGGCACGGCAAGGGGAAACATGTCTAAGGCACGACAACGCACGCTAGGCAATGCACGGCAAGGCAAGGAAAGGATAACGCATGGGAAAGCACGGTCAGGGGAGGCAAGGCTAAGGCACGACAACGCAAGGCTTGGCAATGCACGGAAGGCAAGCAAAGAGTAACGGAAGGTAAGGAAGGCAAGGGAAAGCAAAGAAAGGCAAGTGTAACGGAAGGAACGGCACGGCAAGGGGAAACAAGGCTAAGACACGACAACGCACGCTAGGCAATGCACGGGAAGGCAAGGAAAGGGTAACGCATGGGAAAGCACGGTCAGGCGAGGCAAGGCTAAGGAAAGCCAACGCAAGGCTAGGCAATGCACGGAAAGCAAGCAAGGAGTAACGGAATGCAAGGAAGGAAAGGGAAAGCAAGGGAAGGCAAGGGTAACGGAAGGAACGGCACGGCAAGGGGTAACAAGGCTAAGGCACGACAACAGACGGCTAGGAAATGCACGGCAAGGCAAGGAAAGGGTAACGCAGGGGAAGGCACGGTCAGGGGAGGCAAAGATAAGGCACGACAATGCAAGGCTAGGCAATGCACGGCAAGGCAAGGAAAGAGTAACCGAAGGAAAGGAAGGCAAGTCAAAGCCAGGAAAGGCAAGTGTAACAAAAGGCACGCCACGGCAAGGGGAAACAAGGCTAAGGCACGACAACGCACGGCTAAGCAATGCACGGCAAGGCAAGGAAAGGGTAACGCAAGGCAAGGCACGGTGAGGCTAGGCAAGGCTAATGCACGACAACGCAAGGCTAGGCAATGCACGACAATGCAAGGAAAGCTTAAACCAAAGGAAGGCACGGTCAGGCGAGATAAGGCTAAGGCACGACAACGCAAGGCTAGGAAATTCAGTGAAGGCAAGCAAAGAGTAACGGAAGGTAAGCAAGGCAAGGAAAAGGAAGGAAAGGCCAGGGTAACGGAAGGAACGGCACGGCAAGGGGAAACAAGTCTAAGGCACGACACCGAACGCTAGGCAATGAACGGCAAGGCAAGGAAAGGGTAACGCATTTGAAAGCACGGTCAGGCGAGGCAACGCTAAGGCACGACAACGCAAGGCTAGGCAATGCACGGAAGGCAAGCAAAGAGTAACGGAAGGTAAGGAAGGCAAGGGAAAGGAAGGAAAGGCAAGTGTAACGGAAGGAACGGCACGGCAAGGGGAAACAAGGCTAAGGCACGAAAACGCACGGCTAGGCAATGCACGGAAAGGCAAGGAAAGGGTAACGCATAGGAAAGCACGGTCAGGCGATGCAAGGCTAAGGCATGACAACGCAAGGCTAGGCAATGCACGGAAAGCAAGCAAAGAGTAACGGAACGCAAGGAAGGCAAGGGAAAGCAAGCGAAGGCAAGGGTAACGGAAGGAACGGCACGGTAAGGGGAAACAAGGCTAAGGCACGACAACGCACGGCTAGGCAATGCATGGCAAGGCAAGGAAAGGGTAACGCAAGGCAAGGCACGGTGAGGCTAGGCAAGGCTAATGCACGACAACGCAAGGCTAGGCAATACACGACAATGCAAGGAAAGCTTAAAGCAAAGGAAGGCACGGTCAGGCGAGATAAGGCTAAGGCACGACAACGCAAGGCTAGGCAATGCAGGGAAGGGAAGCAAAGAGTAACGGAAGGTAAGCAAGGCAAGGAAAAGCAAGGAAAGGCAAGGGTAACGGAAGGAACTGCACGGCAAGGGGAAACAAGGCTAAGGCACGGCAACGCAGGCTGGGCAATGCACGGCAAGGCAAGGAAAGTGTAACGCAAGGGAAAGCACGTTCAGGCGAGGCAAGGCTAAGGCACGACAACGCAAGGCTAGGCAATGCAAGGAAGGCAAGCAAAGAGT
The DNA here is from genome assembly GCF_037893015.1 of Macrotis lagotis. Lineage (NCBI taxonomy): Eukaryota > Metazoa > Chordata > Mammalia > Peramelemorphia > Peramelidae > Macrotis > Macrotis lagotis. The sequence goes on from NW_027422107.1 coordinate 181,566, forward strand.
AACGGAAGGTAAGGAAGGCAAGGGAAAGCAAAGAAAGGCAAGTGTAACGGAAGGAACTGCACGGCAAGGGGAAACAAGGCTAAGGCACGACAACGCACGGCTAGGCAATGCACGGCAAGGCAAGCAAAGGGTAACGCAAGGCAAGGCACGGTGAGGCTAGGCAAGGCTAATGCACGGAAACGCAAGGCTAGGCAATGCACGACAATGCAAGGAAAGCTTAAAGCAAAGGCAGGCAAGGTCAGGCGAGATAAGGCAAAGGCACGACAACGCAAGGCTAGGCAATTCAGGGAAGGCAAGCAAAGAGTAACGGAAGGTAAGGAAGGCAAGGGAAAGCAAGGAAAGGCAAGTGTAACGGAAGGAACGGCACGGCAAGGGGGAACAAGGCTAAGGCACGACAACGCACGCTAGGCAATGCACGGCAAGGCAAGGAAAGGGTAACGCATGGGAAAGCACGGTCAGGCGAGGCAAGGCTAAGGAAAGCCAACGCAAGGCTAGGCAATGCACGGAAAGCAAGCAAGGAGTAACGGAATGCAAGGAAGGAAAGGGAAAGCAAGGGAAGGCAAGGGTAACGGAAGGAACGGCACGGCAAGGGGTAACAAGGCTAAGGCACGACAACAGACGGCTAGGAAATGCACGGCAAGGCAAGGAAAGGGTAACGCAGGGGAAGGCACGGTCAGGTGAGGCAAGGATAAGGCACGACAATGCAAGGCTAGGCAATGCACGGCAAGGCAAGGAAAGAGTAACCGAAGGAAAGGAAGGCAAGTCAAAGCCAGGAAAGGCAAGTGTAACAAAAGGCACGCCACGGCAAGGGGAATCAAGGCTAAGGCACGACAACGCACGGCTAGGCAATGCACGGCAAGGCAAGGAAAGGGTAACGCAAGGCAAGGCACGGTGAGGCTAGGCAAGGCTAATGCACGACAACGCAAGGCTAGGCAATGCACGACAATGCAAGGAAAGCTTAAAGCAAAGGAAGGCACGGTCAGGCGAGATAAGGCTAAGGCACGACAACGCAAGGCTAGGAAATTCAGTGAAGGCAAGCAAAGAGTAACGGAAGGTAAGGAAGGCAAGGGAAAGCAAAGAAAGGCAAGTGTAACGGAAGGAACGGCACGGCAAGGGGAAACAAGGCTAAGGCACGACAACGCACGCTAGGCAATGCACGGCAAGGCAAGGAAAGGGTAACGCATGGGAAAGCACGGTCAGGCGAGGCAAGGCTAAGGCACGACAACGCAAGGCTAGGCAATGCACGGAAGGCAAGCAAAGAGTAACGGAAGGTAAGGAAGGCAAGGGAAAGCAAGGAAAGGCAAGGTAACGGAAGGAACGGCACGGCAAGGGGAAACAAGGCTAAGGCACGACAACGCACGCTAGGCAATGCACGGCAAGGCAAGGAAAGGGTAACGCATGGGAAAGCACGGTCAGGCGAGCAAGGCTAAGGCACGACAACGCAAGGCTAGGCAATGCACGGAAAGCAAGCAAAGAGTAACGGAAGGCAAGGAAGGCAAGGGAAAGCAGGGAAGGCAAGGGTAACGGAAGGAACGGCACGGCAAGGGGAAACAAGGCTAAGGCACGACAACACACGGCTAGGAAATGCACGGCAAGGCAAGGAAAGGGTAACGCAAGGCAAGGCACGGTGAGGCTAGGCAAGGCTAATGCACGACAACGCAAGGCTAGGCAATGCACGACAATGCAAGGAAAGCTTAAAGCAAAGGAAGGCACGGTCAGGCGAGATAAGGCTAAGGCACGACAACGCAAGGCTAGGCAATGCAGGGAAGGCAAGCAAAGAGTAACGGAAGGTAAGGAAGGCAAGGAAAAGCAAGGAAAGGCAAGGGTAACGGAAGGAACTGCACGGCAAGGGGAAACAAGGCTAAGGCACGGCAACGCAGGCTGGGCAATGCACGGCAAGGCAAGGAAAGTGTAACGCAAGGGAAAGCACGTTCAGGCGAGGCAAGGCTAAGGCACGACAACGCAAGGCTAGGCAATGCACGGAAGGCAAGCAAAGAGTAACGGAAGGTAAGGAAGGCAAGGGAAAGCAAAGAAAGGCAAGTGTAACGGAAGGAACGGCACGGCAAGGGGAAACAAGGCTAAGGCACGACAACGCACGGCTAGGCAATGCACGGCAAGGCAAGCAAAGGGTAACGCAAGGCAAGGCACGGTGAGGCTAGGCAAGGCTAATGCACGGAAACGCAAGGCTAGGCAATGCACGACAATGCAAGGAAAGCTTAAAGCAAAGGAAGGCAAGGTCAGGCGAGATAAGGCAAAGGCACGACAACGCAAGGCTAGGCAATTCAGGGAAGGCAAGCAAAGAGTAACGGAAGGTAAGGAAGGCAAGGAAAAGCAAGGAAAGGCAAGGGTAACGGAAGGAACGGCACGGCAAGGGGAAACAAGTCTAAGGCACGACACCGAACGCTAGGCAATGAACGGCAAGGCAAGGAAAGGGTAACGCATGGGAAAGCACGGTCAGGCGAGGCAAGGCTAAGGCACGACAACGCAAGGCTAGGCAATGCACGGAAGGCAAGCAAAGAGTAACGGAAGGTAAGGAAGGCAAGGGAAAGCAAGGAAAGGCAAGTGTAACGGAAGGAACGGCACGGCAAGGGGAAACAAGGCTAAGGCACGACAACGCACGCTAGGCAATGCACGGCAAGGCAAGGAAAGGGTAACGCATGGGAAAGCACGGTCAGGCGAGGCAAGGCTAAGGCATGACAACGCAAGGCTAGGCAATGCACGGAAAGCAAGCAAAGAGTAACGGAACGCAAGGAAGGCAAGGCAAAGCAAGGCAACGCAAGCAAGGCTATGGCAAGGTGAAAAAAGGCTAAGACACGACAACGCAAGGCTAGGCAATGCACGGAAGGCAAGCAAAGAGTAACGGAAGGCAAGGAAGGCAAGGGAAAGCAAGGCAAGGGTAATGGAAGGAACGGCACGGCAAGGGCAAACAAGGCTAAGGCACGACAACGAACGGCTAGGCAATGCACTGCAAGGCAAGGAAAGGGTAACGCAAGGCAAGGCACGGTCAGGCGAGGCAAGGCAAAGGCACGACTACGCAAGGCTAGGCAATGCACGGAAGGCAAGCAAAGAGTAACGGAAGGCAAGGAATGCAAGGGAAAGCAGGGGAAGGCAAGGGTAACGAAAGGAACGGCACGGTAAGGGGAAACAAGGCTAAGGCACGACAACGCAGGGCTAGGCAATGCACGGCAAGGCAAGGAAAGGGTAACGCAAGGCAAGGCACGGTCAGGCGATGCAAGGGTAATGCACGACAACGCAAGGCTACGCAGTGCACGGCTAGGCAAGGAAAGAGTAACGGAAGGAAAGGAAGGCAAGGCAAAGCAAGGCAAGGCAAGTGTAACAAAAGGCACGGCACGGCAAGGGGAAACAAGGCTAAGGCACGGCAACGCAAGGCTAAGCAATGCACGGCCAGGCAAGGAAAGGGTAACGCAAGGCAAGGCACGGTAAGGCAAGGCGAGGCTAATGCACGACAACGCACGGCTAGGCAATGCACGGCAAGGCAAGGAAAGGGTAACGCAAGGCAAGGCACGGTTTGGGGAGGCAAGGCTAATGCACGACAACGCAAGGCTAGGCAATGCACGGAAGGCAAGTAAAGAGTAACGGAAGGCAAGGAATGCAAGGCAAAGCAAGGCAACGCAAGCAAGGCTATGGCAAGGTGAAAAAAGGCTAAGGCACGACCACGCAAGGCTAGGCAATGCACGGAAGGGAAGCAAAGAGTAACGGAAGGCAAGGAAGGCAAGGCAAAGCAAGGCAACGCAAGCAAGGCTATGGCAAGGTGAAAAAAGGCTAAGACACGACAACGCAAGGCTAGGCAATGCACGGAAGGCAAGCAAAGAGTAACGGAAGGCAAGGAAGGCAAGGGAAAGAAAGGCAAAGCAAGTAAGTCTATGGCAAGGTGAAACAAGGCTAAGGCACCACAACGCACGACTAGGCAATGCACGGCCAGCCAAGGAAAAGGTAACGCAAGGCAAGGCACTCTGAGGCAAGGCAAGGCTGATGCATGAGAGCGCAAGGATAGGCAATGCACGGAAGGCAAGCAAAGAGTAACGGAAACCAAGGAAGGCAAGGGAAAGCAAGGCAAGGCAAGGGTAACGGAAGGAACGGCACGGCAAGGGGAAAAAAGGCTAAGGCACGACAACGCACGGCTAGGCAATGCACGGCAAGGCAAGGAAATGGTAACGCCAGGCAAGGCACGGTCAGGCAAGGCAAGGCTAATGCACGACAAGGCAAGGCTAGGCAGTGCACGGCAAGGCAAGGAAAGGGTAATGCAAGGCAAGGCACTGTCTGGCGAGGCAAGGCTAAGGCACGACAACGCAAGGCTAGGCAATGCACGGAAGGAAAGCGAAGAGTAACGGAAGGCAAGGAAAGCAAGGGAAAGCAAGGGAAGGCAAGGGTAACGGAAGGAACGGCACGGCAAGGGGAAACAAGGCTAAGGCACGACAACACAGGGCTAGGCAATGCAGGGTAAGGTAAGGAAAGGGTAACACAAGGCAAGGCACGGTTTGGGGAGGCAAGTCTAATGCACGACAACGCAAGGCTAGGCAATGCACGGAAAGCAAGCAAAGAGTAACGACAGGCAAGGAATGCAAGGCAAAGCAAGGCAACGCAAGCAAGGCTATGGCAAGGTGAAAAAAGGCTAAGGCACGACCACGCAAGGCTAGGCAATGCACGGAAGGCAAGCAAAGAGTAACGGAAAGCAAGGAAGGCAAGGCAAAGCAAGGCAACGCAAGCAAGGCTATGGCAAGTGGAAACAAGGCTAAGGCACGACAACGCACTGCTAGGCAATGCACTGCAAGGCAAGGAAAGCGTAACGCAAGGCAAGGCACGGTCAGGCGAGGCAAGGCTAAGGCACGACAACGAAAGGCTAGGCAATGCACGGAAGGCAAGTAAAGAGTAACGGAACGCAAGGAAGGCAAGGGAAAGCAAGGCAAGGCAAGGTTACCGGAAGGAACGGCACGGCAAGGGGAAACAAGGCTAAGGCACGGAAACGCACGGCTAGGCAATGCAGGGCAAGGCAAGGAAATGGTAACGCAAGGCAAGGCACGGTTTGCGGAGGCAAGGCTAATGCACGACAACGCAAGGCTAGGCTGTGCACGGCTAGGCAAGGAAAGAGTAACGGAAGGAAAGGAAGGCAAGGCAAAGCAAGGCAAGGCAAGTGTAACGAAAGGCAAGGCACGGCAAGGGGAAACAAGGCTAAGGAACGGCAACGCACGGCTAGGGAATGCACGGCCAGGCAAGGAAAGGGTAACGAAAGGCAAGGCACGGTAAGGCAAGACAAGGCTAATGCACGACAACGCACGGCTAGGCAATGCACGGAAAGGCAAGGAAAGGGTAACGCAAGGCAAGGCACGGTCAGGAGAGGCAAGGCTAATGCACGACAACGCAAGGCTAGGCAATGCACGGAAGGCAAGCAAAGAGTAACGGAAGGCAAGGAAGGCAAGGGAAACCAAGGCAAGGCAAGGGTAACGGAAGGAACGGCACGGCAAGGGGAAACAATGCTAAGGCACGACAACGCACGCTAGGCAATGCACGGCAAGGCAAGGAAAGGGTAACGCATGGGAAAGCACGGTCAGGCGAGGCAAGGCTAAGGCACGACAACCCAAGGCTAGGCAATGCACGGAAGGCAAGCAAAGAGAAACGGAAGGTAAGGAAGGAAAGGGAAAGCAAAGAAAGGCAAGTGTAACGGAAGGAACGGCACGGCAAGGGGAAACAAGGCTAAGTCACGACAACGCACGCCTAGGCAATGCACGGAAAGGCAAGCAAAGGGTAACGCAAGGAAAGGCACGGTGAGGCTAGGCAAGGCTAATGCACGAAAACGCAAGGCTAGGCGATGCACGACAATGCAAGGAAAGCTTAAAGCAAAGGAAGGCAAGGTCAGGCGAGATAAGGCTAAGGCACGACAACGCAAGGCTAGGAAATTCAGGGAAGGCAAGCAAAGAGTAACGGAAGGTAAGCAAGGCAAGGAAAAGGAAGGAAAGGCCAGGGTAACGGAAGGAACGGCACGGCAAGGGGAAACAAGTCTAAGGCACGACACCGAACGCTAGGCAATGAACGGCAAGGCAAGGAAAGGGTAACGCATTTGAAAGCACGGTCAGGCGAGGCAACGCTAAGGCACGACAACGCAAGGCTAGGCAATGCACGGAAGGCAAGCAAAGAGTAACGGAAGGTAAGGAAGGCAAGGGAAAGGAAGGAAAGGCAAGTGTAACGGAAGGAACGGCACGGCAAGGGGAAACAAGGCTAAGGCACGAAAACGCACGGCTAGGCAATGCACGGAAAGGCAAGGAAAGGGTAACGCATGGGAAAGCACGGTCAGGCGATGCAAGGCTAAGGCATGACAACGCAAGGCTAGGCAATGCACGGAAAGCAAGCAAAGAGTAACGGAACGCAAGGAAGGCAAGGGAAAGCAAGGGAAGGCAAGGGTAACGGAAGGAACGGCACGGTAAGGGGAAACAAGGCTAAGGCACGACAACGCACGGCTAGGCAATGCACGGCAAGGCAAGGAAAGGGTAACGTAAGGCAAGGCACGGTGAGGCTAGGCAAAGCTAATGCACGACAACGCAAGGCTAGGCAATGCACGACAATGCAAGGAAAGCTTAAAGCAAAGGAGGCACGGTCAGGCGAGATAAGGCTAAGGAACGACACCGCAAGGCTAGGCCATGCAGGGAAGGGAAGCAAAGAGTAACGGAAGGTAAGCAAGGCAAGGAAAAGCAAGGAAAGGCAAGGGTAACGGAAGGAACTGCACGGCAAGGGGAAACAAGGGTAAGGCACGGCAACGCAGGCTGGGCAATGCACGGCAAGGCAAGGAAAGGGTAACGCAAGGGAAAGCACGTTCAGGCGAGGCAAGGCTAAGGCACGACAACGCAAGGCTAGGCAATGCACGGAAGGCAAGCAAAGAGTAACGGAAGGTAAGGAAGGCAAGGGAAAGCAAAGAAAGGCAAGTGTAACGGAAGGAACTGCACGGCAAGGGGAAACAAGGTTAAGGCACGACAACGCACGGCTAGGCAATGCACGGCAAGGCAAGCAAAGGGTAACGCAAGGCAAGGCACGGTGAGGCTAGGCAAGGCTAATGCACGGAAACGCAAGGCTAGGCAATGCACGACAATGCAAGGAAAGCTTAAAGCAAAGGAAGGCAAGGTCAGGCGAGATAAGGCAAAGGCACGACAACGCAAGGCTAGGCAATTCAGGGAAGGCAAGCAAAGAGTAACGGAAGGTAAGGAAAGCAAGGAAAAGCAAGGAAAGGCAAGGGTAACGGAAGGAACGGCACGGCAAGGGGGAACAAGTCTAAAGCACGACACCGAGCGCTAGGCAATGAACGGCAAGGCAAGGAAAGGGTAACGCATGGGAAAGCACGGTCAGTCGAGGCAAGGCTAAGGCACGACAACGCAAGGCTAGGCAATGCACGGAAGGCAAGCAAAGAGTAACGGAAGGTAAGGAAGGCAAGGGAAATCAAGGAAAGGCAAGTGTAACGGAAGGAACGGCACGGCAAGGGGAAACAAGGCTAAGGCACGACAACGCACGCTAGGCAATGCACGGCAAGGCAAGGAAAGGGTAACGCATGGGAAAGCACGGTCAGGCGAGGCAAGCCTAAGGCATGACAACGCAAGGCTAGGCAATGCACGGAAAGCAAGCAAAGAGTAACGGAACGCAAGGAAGGCAAGGGAAAGCAAGGGAAGGCAAGGGTAATGGAAGGAACGGCACGCCAATGGGTAAGAAGGCTAAGGCACGACAACGCAGGGCTAGGAAATGCACGGCTAGGGAAGGAAAGGGTAACGCAGGGGAAGGCACGGTCAGGTGAGGCAAGGATAAGGCACGACAATGCAAGGCTAGGCAATGCACGGCAAGGCAAGGAAAGAGCAACGGAAGGAAAGGAAGGCAAGGCAAAGCCAGGCAAGGCAAGTGTAACAAAAGGCACGCCACGGCAAGGGGAATCAAGGCTAAGGCACGACAACGCACGGCTAGGCAATGCACGGCAAGGCAAGGAAAGGGTAACGCAAGGCAAGGCACGGTGAGGCTAGGCAAGGCTAATGCACGACAACGCAACGCTAGGCAATGCACGACAATGCAAGGAAAGCTTAAAGCAAAGGAAGGCACGGTCAGGCGAGATAAGGCTAAGGCACGACAACGCAAGGCTAGGCAATGCACGGAAGGCAAGCAAAGAGTAACGGAAGGTAAGGAAGGCAAGGGAAAGCAAAGAAAGGCAAGTGTAACGGAAGGAACGGCACGGCAAAGGGAAACAAGGCTAAGGCACGACAACGCACGCTAGGCAAAGCACGGCAAGGCAAGGAAAGGGTAATGCATGGGAAAGCACGGTCAGGCGAGGCAAGCCTAAGGCATGACAACGCAAGGCTAGGCAATGCACGGAAAGCAAGGAAAGAGTAACGGAACGCAAGGAAGGCAAGGGAAAGCAAGGGAAGGCAAGGGTAACGGAAGGAACGGCACGGCAAGGGGTAACAAGGCTAAGGCACGACAACGCAGGGCTAGGCAATGCACGGAAAGGCAAGGAAAGAGTAACGGAAGGAAAGGAAGGCAAGGCAAAGCCAGGCAAGGCAAGTGTAACAAAAGGCACGCAACGGCAAGGGAAAACAAGGCTAAGGCACGACAACACACGGCTAGGAAATGCACGGCAAGGCAAGGAAAGGGTAACGCAAGGCAAGGCACGGTGAGGCTAGGCAAGGCTAATGCACGACAACGCAAGGCTAGGCAATGCACGACAATGCAAGTAAAGCTTAAAGCAAAGGAAGGCACGGTCAGGCGAGATAAGGCTAAGGCACGACAACGCAAGGCTAGGCAATGCAGGGAAGGCAAGCAAAGAGTAACGGAAGGTAAGGAAGGCAAGGGAAAGCAAGGAAAGGCAATGGTAACGGAAGGAACGGCACGGCAAGGGGAAACAAGTCTAAGGCACGACAACGCACGCTAGGCAATGCACGGCAAGGCAAGTAAAGGGTAACGCATGGGAAATCACGGTCAGGGGAGGCAAGGCTAAGGCACGACAACGCAAGGCTTCGCAATGCACGGAAGGCAAGCAAAGAGTAACGGAAGGTAAGGAAGGCAAGGGAAAGCAAAGAAAGGCAAGTGTAACGGAAGGAACGGCACGGCAAGGGGAAACAAGGCTAAGGCACGACAACGCACGCTAGGCAATGCACGGCAAGTCAAGGAAAGGGTAACGCATGGGAAAGCACGGTCAGGCGAGGCAAGGCTAAGGAAAGCCAACGCAAGGCTAGGCAATGCACGGAAAGCAAGCAAGGAGTAACGGAATGCAAGGAAGGAAAGGGAAAGCAAGGGAAGGCAAGGGTAACGGAAGGAACGGCACGGCAAGGGGTAACAAGGCTAAGGCACGACAACACACGGCTAGGAAATGCACGGCAAGGCAAGGAAAGGGTAACGCAAGGCAAGGCACGGTGAGGCTAGACAAGGTTAATGCACGACAACGCAAGGCTAGGCAATGCACGACAATGCAAGGAAAGCTTAAAGCAAAGGAAGGCACGGTCAGGGGGGTTAAGGCTAAGCACGACAACGCAAGGCTAGGCAATTCAGGGAAGGCAAGCAAAGAGTAACGGAAGGTAAGGAAGGCAAGGGAAAGGAAGGAAAGGCAAGTGTAACGGAAGGAACGGCACGGCAAGGGGAAACAAGGCTAAGGCACGAAAACGCACGGCTAGGCAATGCACGGAAAGGCAAGGAAAGGGTAACGCATGGGAAAGCACGGTCAAGCGATGCAAGGCTAAGGCATGACAACGCAAGGCTAGGCAATGCACGGAAAGCAAGCAAAGAGTAACGGAACGCTAGGAAGGCAAGGGAAAGCATGGGAAGGCAAGGGTAACGGAAGGAACGGCACGGTAAGGGGAAACAAGGCTAAGGCACGACAACGCACGGCTAGGCAATGCACGGCAAGGCAAGGAAAGGGTAACGCAAGGCAAGGCACGGTGAGGCTAGGCAAGGCTAATGCACGACAACGCAAGGCTAGGCAATGCACGACAATGCAAGGAAAGCTTAAAGCAAAAAAAGGCACGGTCAGGCGAGATAAGGCTAAGGCACGACAACGCAAGGCTAGGCAATGCAGGGAAGGGAAGCAAAGAGTAACGGAAGGTAAGCAAGGCAAGGAAAAGCAAGGAAAGGCAAGGGTAACGGAAGGAACTGCACGGCAAGGGGAAACAAGGCTAAGGCACGGCAACGCAGGCTGGGCAATGCACGGCAAGGCAAGGAAAGGGTAACGCAAGGGAAAGCACGTTCAGGCGAGGCAAGGCTAAGGCACGACAACGCAAGGCTAGGCAATGCACGGAAGGCAAGCAAAGAGTAACGGAAGGTAAGGAAGGCAAGGGAAAGCAAAGAAAGGCAAGTGTAACGGAAGGAACTGCACGGCAAGGGGAAACAAGGCTAAGGCACGACAACGCACGGCTAGGCAATGCACGGCAAGGCAAGCAAAGGGTAACGCAAGGCAAGGCACGGTGAGGCTAGGCAAGGCTAATGCACGGAAACGCAAGGCTAGGCAATGCACGACAATGCAAGGAAAGCTTAAAGCAAAGGAAGGCAAGGTCAGGCGAGATAAGGCAAAGGCACGACAACGCAAGGCTAGGCAATTCAGGGAAGGCAAGCAAAGAGTAACGGAAGGTAAGGAAGGCAAGGAAAAGCAAGGAAAGGCAAGGGTAACGGAAGGAACGGCACGGCAAGGGGGAACAAGTCTAAAGCACGACACCGAACGCTAGGCAATGAACGGCAAGGCAAGGAAAGGGTAACGCATGGGAAAGCACGGTCAGGCGAGGCAAGGCTAAGGCACGACAACGCAAGGCTAGGCAATGCACGGAAGGCAAGCAAAGAGTAACGGAAGGTAAGGAAGGCAAGGGAAATCAAGGAAAGGCAAGTGTAACGGAAGGAACGGCACGGCAAGGGGAAACAAGGCTAAGGCACGACAACGCACGCTAGGCAATGCACGGCAAGGCAAGGAAAGGGTAACGCATGGGAAAGCACGGTCAGGCGAGGCAAGGCTAAGGCATGACAACGCAAGGCTAGGCAATGCACGGAAAGCAAGCAAAGAGTAACGGAACGCAAGGAAGGCAAGGGAAAGCAAGGGAAGGCAAGGGTAACGGAAGGAACGGCACGCCAATGGGTAAGAAGGCTAAGGCACGACAACGCAGGGCTAGGAAATGCACGGCTAGGGAAGGAAAGGGTAACGCAGGGGAAGGCACGGTCAGGTGAGGCAAGGATAAGGCACGACAATGCAAGGCTAGGCAATGGACGGCAAGGCAAGGAAAGAGCAACGGAAGGAAAGGAAGGCAAGGCAAAGCCAGGCAAGGCAAGTGTAACAAAAGGCACGCCACGGCAAGGGGAATCAAGGCTAAGGCACGACAACGCACGGCTAGGCAATGCACGGCAAGGCAAGGAAAGGGTAACGCAAGGCAAGGCACGGTGAGGCTAGGCAAGGCTAATGCACGACAACGCAAGGCTAGGCAATGCACGACAATGCAAGGAAAGCTTAAAGCAAAGGAAGGCACGGTCAGGCGAGATAAGGCTAAGGCACGACAACGCAAGGCTAGGCAATGCACGGAATGCAAGCAAAGAGTAACGGAAGGTAAGGAAGGCAAGGGAAAGCAAAGAAAGGCAAGTGTAACGGAAGGAACGGCACGGCAAGGGGAAACAAGGCTAAGGCACGACAACGCACGCTAGGCAAAGCACGGCAAGGCAAGGAAAGGGTAACGCATGGGAAAGCACGGTCAGGCGAGGCAAGCCTAAGGCATGACAACGCAAGGCTAGGCAATGCACGGAAAGCAAGGAAAGAGTAACGGAACGCAAGGAAGGCAAGGGAAAGCAAGGGAAGGCAAGGGTAACGGAAGGAACGGCACGGCAAGGGGTAACAAGGCTAAGGCACGACAACGCAGGGCTAGGCAATGCACGGCAAGGCAAGGAAAGAGTAACGGAAGGAAAGGAAGGCAAGGCAAAGCCAGGCAAGGCAAGTGTAACAAAAGGCACGAAACGGCAAGGGGAAACAAGGCTAAGGCACGACAACACACGGCTAGGAAATGCACGGCAAGGCAAGGAAAGGGTAACGCAAGGCAAGGCACGGTGAGGCTAGGCAAGGCTAATGCACGACAACGCAAGGCTAGGCAATGCACGACAATGCAAGTAAAGCTTAAAGCAAAGGAAGGCACGGTCAGGCGAGATAAGGCTAAGGCACGACAACGCAAGGCTAGGCAATGCAGGGAAGGCAAGCAAAGAGTAACGGAAGGTAAGGAAGGCAAGGGAAAGCAAGGAAAGGCAATGGTAACGGAAGGAACCGCACGGCAAGGGGAAACAAGTCTAAGGCACGACAACGCACGCTAGGCAATGCACGGCAAGGCAAGTAAAGGGTAACGCATGGGAAAGCACGGTCTGGGGAGGCAAGGCTAAGGCACGACAACGCAAGGCTTCGCAATGCACGGAAGGCAAGCAAAGAGTAACGGAAGGTAAGGAAGGCAAGGGAAAGCAAAGAAAGGCAAGTGTAACGGAAGGAACGGCACGGCAAGGGGAAACAAGGCTAACGCACGACAACGCACGCTAAGCAATGCACGGCAAGTCAAGGAAAGGGTAACGCATGGGAAAGCACGGTCAGGCGAGGCAAGGCTAAGGAAAGCCAACGCAAGGCTAGGCAATGCACGGAAAGCAAGCAAGGAGTAACGGAATGCAAGGAAGGAAAGGGAAAGCAAGGGAAGGCAAGGGTAACGGAAGGAACGGCACGGCAAGGGGTAACAAGGCTAAGGCACGACAACACACGGCTAGGAAATGCACGGCAAGGCAAGGAAAGGGTAACGCAAGGCAAGGCACGGTGAGGCTAGACAAGGTTAATGCACGACAACGCAAGGCTAGGCAATGCACGACAATGCAAGGAAAGCTTAAAGCAAAGGAAGGCACGGTCAGGCGAGATAAGGCTAAGGCACGACAACGCAAGGCTAGGCAATTCAGGGAAGGCAAGCAAAGAGTAACGGAAGGTAAGGAAGGCAAGGGAAAGGAAGGAAAGGCAAGTGTAACGGAAGGAACGGCACGGTAAGGGGAAACAAGGCTAGGCACGACAACGCACGGCTAGGCAATGCACGGAAAGGCAAGGACAGGGTAAAGCATGGGAAAGCACGGTCAGGCGATGCAAGGCTAAGGCATGACAACGCAAGGCTAGGCAATGCACGGCAAGGGAAGGAAAGGGTAACGCAGGGGAAGGCACGGTCAGGTGAGGCAAGGATAAGGCACGACAATGCAAGGCTAGGCAATGCACGGCAAGGCAAGGAAAGAGTAACGGAAGGAAAGGAAGGCAAGTCAAAGCCAGGAAAGGCAAGTGTAACAAAAGGCACGCCACGGCAAGGGGAAACAAGGCTAAGGCACGACTACGCACGGCTAGGCAATACACGGCAAGGCAAGGAAAGGGTAACGCAAGGCAAGGCACGGTGAGGCTAGGCAAGGCTAATGCACGACAACGCAAGGCTAGGCAATGCACGACAATGCAAGGAAAGCTTAAAGCAAAGGAAGGCACAGTCAGGCGAGATAAGGCTAAGGCACGACAACGCAAGGCTAGGCAATGCACGGAAGGCAAGCAAAGAGTAACGGAAGGTAAGGAAGGCAAGGGAAAGCAAAGAAAGGCAAGTGTAACGGAAGGAACGTCACGGCAAGAGGAAACAAGGCTAAGGCACGACAACGCACGCTAGGCAATGCACGGCAAGGCAAGGAAAGGGTAACGCATGGGAAAGCACGGTCAGGCGAGGCAAGGCTAAGGAAAGCCAACGCAAGGCTAGGCAATGCACGGAAAGTAAGCAAGGTATAACGGAATGCAAGTAAGGAAAGGGAAAGCAAAGAAAGGCAAGTGTAACGGAAGGAACGGCACGGCAAGTGGAAACAAGGCTAAGGCACGACAAGGCACGGCTAGGCAATGCACGGCAAGGCAAGCAAAGGGTAACGCAAGGAAAGGCACGGTGAGGCTAGGCAAGGCTAATGCACGAAAACGCAAGGCTAGGCGATGCACGACAATGCAAGGAAAGAGTAACGGAAGGTAAGGAAGGCAAGGGAAAGCAAGGAAAGGCAATGGTAACGGAATGAACGTCACGGCAAGGGGAAACAAGGCTAAGGCACGACAACTCAGGGCTAGGCAATGCATGGCAAGGCAAGGAAAGGGTAACGCAGGGGAAGGCACGGTCAGGTGAGGCAAGGATAAGGCACGACAATGCAAGGCTAGGCAATGCACGGCAAGGCTAGGAAAGAGTAACGGAAGGAAAGGAAGGCAAGTCAAAGCCAGGAAAGGCAAGTGTAACAAAAGGCACGCCACGGCAAGGGGAAACAAGGCTAAGGCACGACAACGCACGGCTAGGCAATGCACGGCAAGGCAAGGAAAGGGTAACGCAAGGCAAAGCACGGTGAGGCTAGGCAAGGCTAATGCACGACAACGCAAGGCTAGGCAATGCACGACAATGCAAGGAAAGCTTAAAGCAAAGGAAGGCACGGTCAGGCGAGATAAGGCTAAGGCACGACAACGCAAGGCTAGGCAATGCAGGGAAGGGAAGCAAAGAGTAACGGAAGGTAAGCAAGGCAAGGAAAAGCAAGGAAAGGCAAGGGTAACGGAAGGAACTGCACGGCAAGGGGAAACAACTCTAAGGCACGACAACGCACGCTAGGCAATGCACGGCAAGGCAAGGAAAGGGTAACGCATGGGAAAGCACGGTCAGGCGAGGCAAGGCTAAGGCATGACAACGCAAGGCTAGGCAATGCACGGAAAGCAAGCAAAGAGTAACGGAACGCAAGGAAGGCAAGGGAAAGCAAGGGAAGGCAAGGGTAACGGAAGGAACGGCACGGCAAGGGGTAAGAAGGCTAAGGCAGGACAACGGAGGGCTAGGCAATGCACGGCAAGGCAAGGAAAGGGTAACGCAGGGGAAGGCACGGTCAGGTGAGGCAAGGCTAAGGCACGACAATGCAAGGCTAGGCAATGCACGGCAAGGCAAGGAAAGAATACCGGAAGGAAAGGAAGGCAAGGCAAAGCCAGGCAAGGCAAGTGTAACAAAAGGCACGCCACGGCAAGGGGAATCAAGGCTAAGGAACGACAACGCACGGCTAGGCAATGCACGGCAAGGCAAGGAAAGGGTAACGCAAGGCAAGGCACGGTGAGGCTAGGCAAGGCTAATGCACGACAACGCAAGGCTAGGCAATGCACGACAATGCAAGGAAAGCTTAAAGCAAAGGAAGGCACGGTCAGGCGAGATAAGGCTAAGGCACGACAACGCAAGGCTAGGCAATGCACGGAAGGCAAGCAAAGAGTAACGGAAGGTAAGGAAGGCAAGGGAAAGCAAAGAAAGGCAAGTGTAACGGAAGGAACGGCACGGCAAGGGGAAACAAGGCTAAGGCACGACAACGCAGGCTAGGCAATGCACGGCAAGGCAAGGAAAGAGTAACGGAAGGAAAGGAAGGCAAGGCAAAGCCAGGCAAGGCAAGTGTAACAAAAGGCACGCAACGGCAAGGGGAAACAAGGCTAAGGCACGACAACACACGGCTAGGAAATGCACGGCAAGGCAAGGAAAGGGTAACGCAAGGCAAGGCACGGTGAGGCTAGGCAAGGCTAATGCACGACAACGCAAGGCTAGGCAATGCACGACAATGCAAGGAAAGCTTAAAGCAAAGGAAGGCACGGTCAGGCGAGATAAGGCTAAGGCACGACAACGCAAGGCTAGGCAATGCAGGGAAGGGAAGCAAAGAGTAACGGAAGGTAAGCAAGGCAAGGAAAAGCAAGGAAAGGCAAGGGTAACGGAAGGAACTGCACGGCAAGGGGAAACAAGGCTAAGGCACGGCAACGCAGGCTGGGCAATGCACGGCAAGGCAAGGAAAGGGTAACGCATGGGAAAGCACGTTCAGGCGAGGCAAGGCTAAGGCACGACAACGCAAGGCTAGGCAATGCACGGAAGGCAAGCAAAGAGTAACGGAAGGTAAGGAAGGCAAGGGAAAGCAAGGAAAGGCAAGTGTAACGGAAGGGACGGCACGGCAAGGGGAAACAAGGCTAAGGCACGACAACGCACGCTAGGCAATGCACGGCAAGGCAAGGAAAGGGTAACGCATGGGAAAGCACGGTCAGGCGAGGCAAGGCTAAGGCATGACAACGCAAGGCTAGGCAATGCACGGAAAGCAAGCAAAGAGTAACGGAACGCAAGGAAGGCAAGGGAAAGCAAGGGAAGGCAAGGGTAACGGAAGGAACGGCACGGCAAGGGGTAAGAGGGCTAAGGCACGACAACGCAGGGCTAGGCAATGCACGGCAAGGCAAGGAAAGGGTAACGCAGGGGAAGGCACGGTCAGGTGAGGCAAGGATAAGGCACGACAATGCAAGGCTAGGCAATGCACGGCAAGGCAAGGAAAGAATACCGGAAGGAAAGGAAGGCAAGGCAAAGCCAGGTAAGGCAAGTGTAATAAAAGGCACGCCACGGCAAGGGGAATCAAGGCTAAGGCACGACAACGCACGGCTAGGCAATGCACGGCAAGGCAAGGAAAGGGTAACGCAAGGCAAGGCACGGTGAGGCTAGGCAAGGCTAATGCACGACAACGCAAGGCTAGGCAATGCACGACAATGCAAGTAAAGCTTAAAGCAAAGGAAGGCACGGTCAGGCGAGATAAGGCGAAGGCACGACAACGCAAGGCTAGGCAATGCACGGAAGGCAAGCAAAGAGTAACGGAAGGTAAGGAAGGCAAGGGAAAGCAAAGAAAGGCAAGTGTAACGGAAGGAACGGCACGGCAAGGGGAAACAAGGCTATGGCACGACAACGCAGGGCTAGGCAATGCACGGCAAGGCAAGGAAAGAGTAACGGAAGGAAAGGAAGGCAAGGCAAAGCCAGGCAAGGCAAGTGTAACAAAAGGCACGCAACGGCAAGGGGAAACAAGGCTAAGGCACGACAACACACGGCTAGGAAATGCACGGCAAGGCAAGGAAAGGGTAACGCAAGGCAAGGCACGGTGAGGCTAGGCAAGGCTAATACACGACAACGCAAGGCTAGGCAATGCACGACAATGCAAGTAAAGCTTAAAGCAAAGGAAGGCACGGTCAGGCGAGATAAGGCTAAGGCACGACAACGCAAGGCTAGGCAATGCACGGAAGGCAAGCAAAGTGTAACGGAAGGTAAGGAAGGCAAGGGAAAGCAAAGAAAGGCAAGTGTAACGGAAGGAACGGCACGGCAAGGGGAAACAAGGCTATGGCACGACAACGCACGCTAGGCAATGCACGGGAAGGCAAGGAAAGGGTAACGCATGGGAAAGCACGGTCAGGCGAGGCAAGGCTAAGGAAAGCCAACGCAAGGCTAGGCAATGCACGGAAAGCAAGCAAGGAGTAACGGAATGCAAGGAAGGAAAGGGAAAGCAAGGGAAGGCAAGGGTAACGGAAGGAACGGCACGGCAAGGGGAAACAAGGCTAAGGCACGACAACGCACGCTAGGCAATGCACGGCAAGGCAAGGAAAGGGTAACGCATGGGAAAGCACGGTCAGGCGAGGTAAGGCTAAGGAAAGCCAACGCAAGGCTAGGCAATGCACGGAAAGCAAGCAAGGAGTAACGGAATGCAAGGAAGGAAAGGGAAAGCAAGGGAAGGCAAGGGTAAAGGAAGGAACGGCACGGCAAGGGGTAACAAGGCTAAGGCACGACAACACACGGGTAGGAAATGCACGGCAAGGCAAGGAAAGGGTAACGCATGGCAAGGCACGGTGAGGCTAGGCAAGGTTAATGCACGACAACGCAAGGCTAGGCAATGCACGACAATGCAAGGAAAGCTTAAAGCAAAGGAAGGCACGGTCAGGCGAGATAAGGCTAAGGCACGACAACGCAAGGCTAGGCAATGCACGGAAGGCAAGCAAAGAGTAACGGAAGGTAAGGAAGGCAAGGGAAAGCAAGGAAAGTCAATGGTAACGGAAGGAACGGCACTGCAAGGGGAAACAAGGCTAAGGCACGACAACGCACGCTAGGCAATGCACGGCAAGGCAAGGAAAGGGTAACGCATGGGAAAGCACGGTCAGGCGAGGCAAGGCTAAGGCACGACAACCCAAGGCTAGGCAATGCACGGAAGGCAAGCAAAGAGAAACGGAAGGTAAGGAAGGCAAGGGAAAGCAAAGAAAGGCAAGTGTAACGGAAGGAACGGCACGGCAAGGGGAAACAAGGCTAAGGCACGACAAGGCACGGCTAGGCAAGGCACGGCAAGGCAAGCAAACGGTAACGCAAGGAAAGGCACGGTGAGGCTAGGCAAGGCTAATGCACGAAAACGCATGGCTAGGCGATGCACGACAATGCAAGGAAAGCTTAAAGCAAAGGAAGGCAAGGTCAGGCGAGATAAGGCTAAGGCACGACAACGCAAGGCTAGGAAATTCAGGGAAGGCAAGTAAAGAGTAACGGAAGGTAAGCAAGGCAAGGAAAAGGAAGGAAAGGCCAGGGTAACGGAAGGAACGGCACGGCAAGGGGAAACAAGGCTAAGGCACGGCAACGCAGGCTAGGAAATGCACGGCAAGGCAAGGAAAGGGTAACGCATGGGAAAGCACGTTCAGGCGAGGCAAGGCTAAGGCACAACAACGCAAGGCTAGGCAATGCACGGAAGGCAAGCAAAGAGTAACGGAAGGTAAGGAAGGCAAGGGAAAGGAAGGAAAGGCAAGTGTAACGGAAGGAACGGCACGGCAAGGGGAAACAAGGCTAAGGCACGACAACGCACGGCTAGGCAATGCACGGCAAGGCAAGGAAAGGGTAACGCATGGGAAAGCACGGTCAGGCGATGTAAGGCTAAGGCATGACAACGCAAGGCTGGCAATGCACGGAAAGCAAGCAAAGAGTAACGGAACGCAAGGAAGGCATGGGAAAGCAAGGGAAGGCAATGGTAACGGAAGGAACGGCACGGCAAGGGGTAAGAAGGCTAAGGCACGACAACGCAGGGCTAGGCAATGCGCGGCAAGGCAAGGAAAGGGTAACGCAGGGGAAGGCACGGTCAGGTGAGGCAAGGATAAGGCACGACAATGCAAGGCTAGGCAATGCACGGCAAGGCAAGGAAAGAGTACCGGAAGGAAAGGAAGGCAAGGCAAAGCCAGGCAAGGCAAGTGTAACAAAAGGCACGCCACGGCAAGGGGAATCAAGGCTAAGGCACGACAACGCACGGCTAGGCAATGCACGGCAAGGCAAGGAAAGGGTAACGCAAGGCAAGGCACGGTGAGGCTAGGCAAGGCTAATGCACGACAACGCAAGGCTAGGCAATGCACGACAATGCAAGGAAAGCTTAAAGCAAAGGAAGGCACGGTCAGGCGAGATAAGGCTAAGGCACGACAACGCAAGGCTAGGCAATGCACGGAAGGCAAGCAAAGAGTAACGGAAGGTTAGGAAGGCAAGGGAAAGCAAAGAAAGGCAAGTGTAACGGAAGGAACGGCACGGCCAGGGGAAACAAGGCTATGGCACGACAACGCAGGGCTAGGCAATGCACGGCATGGCAAGGAAAGCGTAACGCATGGGAAAGCACGGTCAGGCGAGGCAAGGCTAAGGAAAGCCAACGCAAGGCTAGGCAATGCACGGAAAGCAAGCAAGGAGTAACGGAATGCAAGGAAGGAAAGGGAAAGCAAGGGAAGGCAAGGGTAACGGAAGGAACGGCACGGCAAGGGGAAACAAGGCTAAGGCACGACAACGCACCCTAGGCAATGCACGGCAAGGGAAGGAAAGGGTAACGCATGGGAAAGCACGGTCAGGCGAGGTAAGGCTAAGGAAAGCCAACGCAAGGCTAGGCAATGCACGGAAAGCAAGCAAGGAGTAACGGAATGCAAGGAAGGAAAGGGAAAGCAAGGGAAGGCAAGGGTAACGGAAGGAACGGCACGGCAAGGGGTAACAAGGCTAAGGCACGACAACACACGGCTAGGAAATGCACGGCAAGGCAAGGAAAGGGTAACGCAAGGCAAGGCACGGTGAGGCTAGGCAAGGTTAATGCACGACAACGCAAGGCTAGGCAATGCACGACAATGCAAGGAAAGCTTAAAGCAAAGGAAGGCACGGTCAGGCGAGACAAGGCTAAGGCACGACAACGCAAGGCTAGGCAATGCACGGAAGGCAAGCAAAGAGTAACGGAAGGTAAGGAAGGCAAGGGAAAGCAAGGAAAGGCAATGGTAACGGAAGGAACGGCACGGCAAGGGGAAACAAGGCTAAGGCACGACAACGCACGCTAGGCAATGCACGGCAAGGCAAGGAAAGGGTAACGCATGGGAAAGCACGGTCAGGCGAGGCAAGGCTAAGGAAAGCCAACGCAAGGCTAGGCAATGCACGGAAAGCAAGCAAGGAGTAACGGAATGCAAGGAAGGAAAGGGAAAGCAAGGGAAGGCAAGGGTAACGGAAGGAACGGCACGGCAAGGGGAAACAAGGCTAAGGCACGGCAACGCAGTCTAGGCAATGCACGGCAAGGCAAGGAAAGGGTAACGCATGGGAAAGCACGTTCAGGCGAGGCAAGGCTAAGGCACAACAACGCGAGGCTAGGCAATGCACGGAAGGCAAGCAAAGAGTAACGGAAGGTAAGGAAGGCAAGGGAAAGGAAGGAAAGGCAAGTGTAACGGAAGGAACGGCACGGCAAGGGGAAACAAGGCTAAGGCACGACAACGCACGCTAGGCAATGCACGGCAAGGCAAGGAAAGGGTAACGCATGGGAAAGCACGGTCAGGCGAGGCAAGCCTAAGGCATGACAACGCAAGGCTAGGCAATGCACGGAAAGCAAGCAAAGAGTAACGGAACGCAAGGAAGGCAAGGGAAAGCAAGGGAAGGCAAGGGTAACGGAAGGAACGGCACGGCAAGGGGTAACAAGGCTAAGGCACGACAACGCAGGGCTAGGCAATGCACGGCAAGGCAAGGAAAGGGTAACGGAAGGAAAGGAAGGCAAGGCAAAGCCAGGCAAGGCAAGTGTAACAAAAGGCACGCAACGTCAAGGGGAAACAAGGCTAAGGCACGACAACACACGGCTAGGAAATGCACGGCAAGGCAAGGAAAGGGTAACGCAAGGCAAGGCACGGTGAGGCTAGGCAAGGTTAATGCACGACAACGCAAGGCTAGGCAAGGCACGACAATGCAAGGAAAGCTTAAAGCAAAGGAAGGCACGGTCAGGCGAGATAAGGCTAAGGCACGACAACGCAAGGCTAGGCAATGCAGGGAAGGGAAGCAAAGAGTAACGGAAGGTAAGCAAGGCAAGGAAAAGCAAGGAAAGGCAAGGGTAACGGAAGGAACTGCACGGCAAGGGGAAACAAGGCTAAGGCACGGCAACGCAGGCTGGGCAATGCACGGCAAGGCAAGGAAAGGGTAACGCATGGGAAAGCACGTTCAGGCGAGGCAAGGCTAAGGCACGACAACGCAAGGCTAGGCAATGCACGGAAGGCAAGCAAAGAGTAACGGAAGGACCGGCACGGCAAGGGGAAACAAGGCTAAGGCACGACAACGCACGCTAGGCAATGCACGGCAAGGCAAGGAAAGGGTAACGCATGGGAAAGCACGGTCAGGCGAGGCAAGCCTAAGGCATGACAACGCAAGGCTAGGCAATGCACGGAAAGCAAGCAAAGAGTAACGGAACGCAAGGAAGGCAAGGGAAAGCAAGGGAAGGCAAGGGTAACGGAAGGAACGGCACGGCAAGGGGTAAGAGGGCTAAGGCACGACAACGCAGGGCTAGGCAATGCACGGCAAGGCAAGGAAAGGGTAACGCAGGGGAAGGCACGGTCAGGTGAGGCAAGGATAAGGCACGACAATGCAAGGCTAGGCAATGCACGGCAAGGCAAGGAAAGAATACCGGAAGGAAAGGAAGGCAAGGCAAAGCCAGGTAAGGCAAGTGTAATAAAAGGCACGCCACGGCAAGGGGAATCAAGGCTAAGGCACGACAACGCACGGCTAGGCAATGCACGGCAAGGCAAGGAAAGGGTAACGCAAGGCAAGGCACGGTGAGGCTAGGCAAGGCTAATGCACGACAACGCAAGGCTAGGCAATGCACGACAATGCAAGGAAAGCTTAAAGCAAAGGAAGGCACGGTCAGGCGAGATAAGGCGAAGGCACGACAACGCAAGGCTAGGCAATGCACGGAAGGCAAGCAAAGAGTAACGGAAGGTAAGGAAGGCAAGGGAAAGCAAAGAAAGGCAAGTGTAACGGAAGGAACGGCACGGCAAGGGGAAACAAGGCTATGGCACGACAACGCAGGGCTAGGCAATGCACGGCAAGGCAAGGAAAGAGTAACGGAAGGAAAGGAAGGCAAGGCAAAGCCAGGCAAGGCAAGTGTAACAAAAGGCACGCAACGGCAAGGGGAAACAAGGCTAAGGCACGACAACACACGGCTAGGAAATGCACGGCAAGGCAAGGAAAGGGTAACGCAAGGCAAGGCACGGAGAGGCTAGGCAAGGCTAATGCACGACAACGCAAGGCTAGGCAATGCACGACAATGCAAGTAAAGCTTAAAGCAAAGGAAGGCACGGTCAGGCGAGATAAGGCTAAGGCACGACAACGCAAGGCTAGGCAATGCACGGAAGGCAAGCAAAGTGTAACGGAAGGTAAGGAAGGCAAGGGAAAGCAAAGAAAGGCAAGTGTAACGGAAGGAACGGCACGGCAAGGGGAAACAAGGCTATGGCACGACAACGCACGCTAGGCAATGCACGGGAAGGCAAGGAAAGGGTAACGCATGGGAAAGCACGGTCAGGCGAGGCAAGGCTAAGGAAAGCCAACGCAAGGCTAGGCAATGCACGGAAAGCAAGCAAGGAGTAACGGAATGCAAGGAAGGAAAGGGAAAGCAAGGGAAGGCAAGGGTAACGGAAGGGACGGCACGGCAAGGGGAAACAAGGCTAAGGCACGACAACGCACGCTAGGCAATGCACGGCAAGGCAAGGAAAGGGTAACGCATGGGAAAGCACGGTCAGGCGAGGTAAGGCTAGGGAAAGCCAACGCAAGGCTAGGCAATGCACGGAAAGCAAGCAAGGAGTAACGGAATGCAAGGAAGGAAAGGGAAAGCAAGGGAAGGCAAGGGTAAAGGAAGGAACGGCACGGCAAGGGGTAACAAGGCTAAGGCACGACAACACACGGGTAGGAAATGCACGGCAAGGCAAGGAAAGGGTAACGCATGGCAAGGCACGGTGAGGCTAGGCAAGGTTAATGCACGACAACGCAAGGCTAGGCAATGCACGACAATGCAAGGAAAGCTTAAAGCAAAGGAAGGCACGGTCAGGCGAGATAAGGCTAAGGCACGACAACGCAAGGCTAGGCAATGCACGGAAGGCAAGCAAAGAGTAACGGAAGGTAAGGAAGGCAAGGGAAAGCAAGGAAAGGCAATGGTAACGGAAGGAACGGCACTGCAAGGGGAAACAAGGCTAAGGCACGACAACGCACGCTAGGCAATGCATGGCAAGGCAAGGAAAGGGTAACGCATGGGAAAGCACGGTCAGGCGAGGCAAGGTTAAGGCACGACAACCCAAGGCTAGGCAATGCACGGAAGGCAAGCAAAGAGAAACGGAAGGTAAGGAAGGAAAGGGAAAGCAAAGAAAGGCAAGTGTAACGGAAGGAACGGCACGGCAAGGGGAAACAAGGCTAAGGCACGACAAGGCACGGCTAGGCAAGGCACGGCAAGGCAAGCAAACGGTAACGCAAGGAAAGGCACGGTGAGGCTAGGCAAGGCTAATGCACGAAAACGCATGGCTAGGCGATGCACGACAATGCAAGGAAAGCTTAAAGCAAAGGAAGGCAAGGTCAGGCGAGATAAGGCTAAGGCACGACAACGCAAGGCTAGGAAATTCAGGGAAGGCAAGTAAAGAGTAACGGAAGGTAAGCAAGGCAAGGAAAAGGAAGGAAAGGCCAGGGTAAGGGAAGGAACGGCACGGCAAGGGGAAACAAGGCTAAGGCACGGCAACGCAGGCTAGGCAATGCACGGCAAGGCAAGGAAAGGGTAACGCATGGGAAAGCACGTTCAGGCGAGGCAAGGCTAAGGCACAACAACGCAAGGCTAGGCAATGCACGGAAGGCAAGCAAAGAGTAACGGAAGGTAAGGAAGGCAAGGGAAAGGAAGGAAAGGCAAGTGTAACGGAAGGAACGGCACGGCAAGGGGAAACAAGGCTAAGGCACGACAACGCACGGCTAGGCAATGCACGGCAAGGCAAGGAAAGGGTAACGCATGGGAAAGCACGGTCAGGCGATGTAAGGCTAAGGCATGACAACGCAAGGCTGGCAATGCACGGAAAGCAAGCAAAGAGTAACGGAACGCAAGGAAGGCATGGGAAAGCAAGGGAAGGCAATGGTAACGGAAGGAACGGCACGGCAAGGGGTAAGAAGGCTAAGGCACGACAACGCAGGGCTAGGCAATGCATGGCAAGGCAAGGAAAGGGTAACGCAGGGGAAGGCACGGTCAGGTGAGGCAAGGATAAGGCACGACAATGCAAGGCTAGGCAATGCACGGCAAGGCAAGGAAAGAGTACCGGAAGGAAAGGAAGGCAAGGCAAAGCCAGGCAAGGCAAGTGTAACAAAAGGCACGCCACGGCAAGGGGAAACAAGGCTAAGGCACGACAACGCACGGCTAGGCAATGCACGGCAAGGCAAGGAAAGGGTAACGCAAGGCAAGGCACGGTGAGGCTAGGCAAGGCTAATGCACGACAACGCAAGGCTAGGCAATGCACGACAATGCAAGGAAAGCTTAAAGCAAAGGAAGGCACGGTCAGGCGAGATAAGGCTAAGGCACGACAACGCAAGGCTAGGCAATGCACGGAAGGCAAGCAAAGAGTAACGGAAGGTAAGGAAGGCAAGGAAAAGCAAAGAAAGGCAAGTGTAACGGAAGGAACGGCACGGTAAGGGGAAACAAGGCTATGGCACGACAACGCAGGGCTAGGCAATGCACGGCAAGGCAAGGAAAGCGTAACGCATGGGAAAGCACGGTCAGGCGAGGCAAGGCTAAGGCACGACAACCCAAGGCTAGGCAATGCACGGAAGGCAAGCAAAGAGAAACGGAAGGTAAGGAAGGAAAGGGAAAGCAAAGAAAGGCAAGTGTAACGGAAGGAACGGCACGGCAAGGGGAAACAAGGCTAAGGCACGACAAGGCACGGCTAGGCAATGCACGGCAAGGCAAGCAAACGGTAACGCAAGGAAAGGCACGGTGAGGCTAGGCAAGGCTAATGCACGAAAACGCATGGCTAGGCGATGCACGACAATGCAAGGAAAGCTTAAAGCAAAGGAAGGCAAGGTCAGGCGAGATAAGGCTAAGGCACGACAACGCAAGGCTAGGAAATTCAGGGAAGGCAAGTAAAGAGTAACGGAAGGTAAGCAAGGCAAGGAAAAGGAAGGAAAGGCCAGGGTAACGGAAGGAACGGCACGGCAAGGGGAAACAAGGCTAAGGCACGGCAACGCAGGCTAGGCAATGCACGGCAAGGCAAGGAAAGGGTAACGCATGGGAAAGCACGGTCAGGCGAGGCAAGGCTAAGGCATGACAACGGAAGGCTAGGCAATGCACGGAAAGCAAGCAAAGAGTAACGGAACGCAAGGAAGGCAAGGGAAAGCAAGGGAAGGCAAGGGTAACGGAAGGAACGTCACGGCAAGGGGTAACAAGGCTAAGGCACGGCAACGCAGGGTTAGGCAATGCACGGCAAGGCAAGGAAAGGGTAACGCAGGGGAAGGCACGGTCAGGTGAGGCAAGGGTAAGGCACGACAATGCAAGGCTAGGCAATGCACGGGAAGGCAAGGAAAGAGTAACGCAAGGCAAGGCACGGTGAGGCTAGGCAAGGCTAATGCACGACAACGCAAGGCTAGGCAATGCACGACAATGCAATTAAAGCTTAAAGCAAAGGAAGGCACGGTCAGGCGAGATAAGGCTAAGGCACGACAACGCAAGGCTAGGCAATGCACGGAAAGCAAGCAAAGAGTAACGGAACGCAAGGAAGGCAAGGGAAAGCAAGGGAAGGCAAGGGTAACGGAAGGAACGGCACGGCAAGGGGTAACAAGGCTAAGGCACGACAACGCAGGGCTAGGCAATGCACGGCAAGGCAAGGAAAGAGTAACGGAAGGAAAGGAAGGCAAGGCAAAGCCAGGCAAGGCAAGTGTAACAAAAGGCACGCAACGGCAAGGGGAAACAAGGCTAAGGCACGACAACACACGGCTAGGAAATGCACGGCAAGGCAAGGAAAGGGTAACGCAAGGCAAGGCACGGTGAGGCTAGGCAAGGCTAATGCACGACAACGCAAGGCTAGGCAAGGCACGACAATGCAAGTAAAGCTTAAAGCAAAGGAAGGCACGGTCAGGCGAGATAAGGCTAAGGCACGACAACGCAAGGCTAGGCAATGCACGGAAGGCAAGCAAAGAGTAACGGAAGGTAAGGAAGGCAAGGGAAAGCAAAGAAAGGCAAGTGTAACGGAAAGAACGGCACGGGAAGGGGAAACAAGGCTAAGGCACGACAATGCACGCTAGGCAATGCATGGCAAGGCAAGGAAAGGGTAACGCATGGGAAAGCACGGTCAGGGGAGGCAAGGCTAAGAAAAGCCAACGCAAGGATAGGCAATGGACGGAAAGCAAGCAAGGAGTAACGGAATGCAAGGAAGGAAAGGGAAAGCAAGGGAAGGCAAGGGTAACGGAAGGAACGGCACGGCAAGGGGAAACAAGGCTAAGGCACGACAACGCACGCTAGGCAATGCACGGCAAGGCAAGGAAAGGGTAACGCATGGGAAAGCACGGTCAGGCGAGGCAAGGCTAAGGAAAGCCAACGCAAGGCTAGGCAATGCACGGAAAGCAAGCAGGGAGTAACGGAATGCAAGGAAGGAAAGGGAAAGCAAGGGAAGGCAAGGGTAACGGAAGGAACGGCACGGCAAGGGGTAACAAGGCTAAGGCACGACAACACACGGCTAGGAAATGCACGGCAAGGCAAGGAAAGGGTAACGCAAGGCAAGGCACGGTGAGGCTAGGCAAGGCTAATGCACGACAACGCAAGGCTAGGCAATGCACGACAATGCAAGGAAAGCTTAAAGCAAAGGAAGGCACGGTCAGGCGAGATAAGGCTAAGGCACGACAACGCAAGGCTAGGCAATGCAGGGAAGGGAAGCAAAGAGTAACGGAAGGTAAGCAAGGCAAGGAAAAGCAAGGCAAGGCAAGGGTAACGGAAGGAATTGCACGGCAAGGGGAAACAAGGCTAAGGCACGGCAACGCAGGCTGGGCAATGCACGGCAAGGCAAGGAAAGGGTAACGCATGGGAAAGCACGTTCAGGCGAGGCAAGGCTAAGGCACGACAACGCAAGGCTAGGCAATGCACGGAAGGCAAGCAAAGAGTAACGGAAGGTAAGGAAGGCAAGGGAAAGCAAAGAAAGGCAAGTGTAACGGAAGGAACTGCACGGCAAGGGGAAACAAGGCTAAGGCACGACAACGCACGGCTAGGCAATGCACGGCAAGGCAAGCAAAGGGTAACGCAAGGCAATGCACGGTGAGGCTAGACAAGGCTAATGCACGAAAACGCAAGGCTAGGCAATGCACGACAATGCAAGGAAATCTTAAAGCAAAGGAAGGCAAGGTCAGGCGAGATAAGGCTAATGCACGACAACGCAAGGCTAGGCAATGCACGGAAGGCAAGCAAAGAGTAACGGAAGGTAAGGAAGGCAAGGGAAAGCAAAGAAAGGCAAGTGTAACGGAAGGAACGGCACGGCAAGGGGAAACAAGGCTAAGGCACGACAACGCACGCTAGGCAATGCACGGCAAGGCAAGGAAAGGGTAACGCATGGGAAAGCACGGTCAGGGGAGGCAAGGCTAAGGCACGACAACGCAAGGCTTGGCAATGCACGGAAGGCAAGCAAAGAGTAACGGAAGGTAAGGAAGGCAAGGGAAAGCAAAGAAAGGCAAGTGTAACGGAAGGAACGGCACGGCAAGGGGAAACAAGGCTAAGGCACGACAACGCACGCTAGGCAATGCACGGCAAGGCAAGGAAAGGGTAACGCATGGGAAAGCACGGTCAGGCGAGGCAAGGCTAAGGAAAGCCAACGCAAGGCTAGGCAATGTACGGAAAGCAAGCAAGGAGTAACGGAATGCAAGGAAGGAAAGGGAAAGCAAGGGAAGGCAAGGGTAACGGAAGGAACGGCACGGCAAGGGGTAACAAGGCTAAGGCACGACAACAGACGGCTAGGAAATGCACGGCAAGGCAAGGAAAGGGTAACGCAAGGCAAGGCACGGTGAGGCTAGGCAAGGTTAATGCACGACACCGCAAGGCTAGGCAATGCACGACAATGCAAGGAAAGCTTAAAGCAAAGGAAGGCACGGTCAGGCGAGATAAGGCTAAGGCACGACAACCCAAGGCTTGGCAATTCAGGGAAGGCAAGCAAAGAGTAACGGAAGGTAAACAAGGCAAGGAAAAGGAAGGAAAGGCCAGGGTAACGGAAGGAACGGCACGGCAAGGGGAAACAAGTCTAAGGCACGACACCGAACGCTAGGCAATGAACGGCAAGGCAAGGAAAGGGTAACGCATTTGAAAGCACGGTCAGGCGAGGCAACGCTAAGGCACGACAACGCAAGGCTAGGCAATGCACGGAAGGCAAGCAAAGAGTAACGGAAGGTAAGGAAGGCAAGGGAAAGGAAGGAAAGGCAAGTGTAACGGAAGGAACGGCACGGCAAGGGGAAACAAGGCTAAGGCACGACAACGCACGGCTAGGCAATGCACGGAAGGGCAAGGAAAGGGTAACGCATGGGAAAGCACGGTCAGGCGATGCAAGGCTAAGGCATGACAACGCAAGGCTAGGCAATGCACGGAAAGCAAGCAAAGAGTAACGGAACGCAAGGAAGGCAAGGGAAAGCAAGGGAAGGCAAGGGTAACGGAAGGAACGGCACTGTAAGGGGTAACAAGTCTAAGGCACGGCAACGCAGGGCTAGGCAATGCACGGCAAGGCAAGGAAAGGGTAACGCAGGGGAAGGCACGGTCAGGTGAGGCAAGGATAAGGCACGAAAATGCAAGGCTAGGCAATGCACGGCAAGGCAAGGAAAGAGTAACCGAAGGAAAGGAAGGCAAGTCAAAGCCTGGAAAGGCAAGTGTAACAAAAGGCACGCCACGGCAAGGGGAAACAAGGCTAAGGCACGACAACGCACGGCTAGGCAATGCACGGCAAGGCAAGGAAAGGGTAACGCAAGGCAAGGCACGGTGAGGCTAGGCAAGGCTAATGCACGACAACGCAAGGCTAGGCAATGCACGACAATGCAAGGAAAGCTTAAAGCAAAGGAAGGCACGGTCAGGCGAGATAAGGCTAAGGCACGACAACGCAAGGCTAGGCAATGCAGGGAAGGGAAGCAAAGAGTAACGGAAGGTAAGCAAGGCAAGGAAAAGCAAGGAAAGGCAAGGGTAACGGAAGGAATTGTACGGCAAGGGGAAACAAGGCTAAGGCACGGCAACGCAGGATGGGCAATGCACGGCAAGGCAAGGAAAAGGTAACACATGGGAAAGCACGTTCAGGCGAGGCAAGGCTAAGGCACGACAACGCAAGGCTAGGCAATGCACGGAAGGCAAGCAAAGAGTAACGGAAGTTAAGGAAGGCAAGGGAAAGCAAAGAAAGGCAAGTGTAACGGAAGGAACTGCACGGCAAGGGGAAACAAGGCTAAGGCACGACAACGCACGGCTAGACAATGCACGGCAAGGCAAGCAAAGGGTAACGCAAGGCAATGCACGCTGAGGCTAGACAAGGCTAATGCACGAAAACGCAAGGCTAGGCAATGCACGACAATGCAAGGAAAGCTTAAAGCAAAGGAAGGCAAGGTCAGGCGAGATAAGGGAAAGGCACGACAACGCAAGGCTAGGCAATTCAGGGAAGGCAAGCAAAGAGTAACGGAAGGTAAGGAAGGCAAGGAAAAGCAAGGAAAGGCAAGGGTAACGGAAGGAACGGCACGGCAAGGGGAAACATGTCTAAGGCACGACAACGCACGCTAGGCAATGCACGGCAAGGCAAGGAAAGGGTAACGCATGGGAAAGCACGGTCAGGGGAGGCAAGGCTAAGGCACGACAACGCAAGGCTTGGCAATGCACGGAAGGCAAGCAAAGAGTAACGGAAGGTAAGGAAGGCAAGGGAAAGCAAAGAAAGGCAAGTGTAACGGAAGGAACTGCACGGCAAGGGGAAACAAGGCTAAGGCACGACAACGCACGCTAGGCAATGCACGGCAAGGCAAGGAAAGGGTAACGCATGGGAAAGCACGGTCAGGCGAGGCAAGGCTAAGGAAAGCCAACGCAAGGCTAGGCAATGTACGGAAAGCAAGCAAGGAGTAACGGAATGCAAGGAAGGAAAGGGAAAGCAAGGGAAGGCAAGGGTAACGGAAGGAACGGCACGGCAAGGGGTAACAAGGCTAAGGCACGACAACAGACGGCTAGGAAATGCACGGCAAGGCAAGGAAAGGGTAACGCAAGGCAAGGCACGGTGAGGCTAGGCAAGGTTAATGCACGACAACGCAAGGCTAGGCAATGCACGACAATGCAAGGAAAGCTTAAAGCAAAGGAAGGCACGGTCAGGCGCGATAAGGCTAAGGCACGACAACCCAAGGCTTGGCAATTCAGGGAAGGCAAGCAAAGAGTAACGGAAGGTAAACAAGGCAAGGAAAAGGAAGGAAAGGCCAGGGTAACGGAAGGAACGGCACGGCAAGGGGAAACAAGTCTAAGGCACGACACCGAACGCTAGGCAATGAACGGCAAGGCAAGGAAAGGGTAACGCATTTGAAAGCACGGTCAGGCGAGGCAACGCTAAGGCACGACAACGCAAGGCTAGGCAATGCACGGAAGGCAAGCAAAGCGTAACGGAAGGTAAGGAAGGCAAGGGAAAGGAAGGAAAGGCAAGTGTAACGGAAGGAACGGCACGGCAAGGGGAAACAAGGCTAAGGCACGACAACGCACGGCTAGGCAATGCACGGAAGGGCAAGGAAAGGGTAACGCATGGGAAAGCACGGTCAGGCGAGGCAAGGCTAAGGCATGACAACGCAAGGCTAGGCAATGCACGGAAAGCAAGCAAAGAGTAACGGAACGCAAGGAAGGCAAGGGAAAGCAAGGGAAGGCAAGGGAAACGGAAGGAACGGCACGGCAAGGGGTAAGAAGGCTAAGGCACGACAACGCAGGGCTAGGCAATGCACGGCAAGGCAAGGAAAGGGTAACGCAGGGGAATGCACGGTCAGGTGAGGCAAGGATAAGGTACGACAATGCAAGGCTAGGCAATGCACGGCAAGGCAAGTAAAGAGTAACGGAAGGAAAGGAAGGCAAGGCAAAGCCAGGCAAGGCAAGTGTAACAAAAGGCACGCCACCGCAAGGGGAATCAAGGCTAAGGCACGACAACGCACGGCTAGGCAATGCACGGCAAGGCAAGGAAAGGGTAACGCAAGGCAAGGCACGGTGAGGCTAGGCAAGGCTAATGCACGACAACGCAAGGCTAGGCAATGCACGACAATGCAAGGAAAGCTTAAAGCAAAGGAAGGCACGGTCAGGCGAGATAAGGCTAAGGCACGACAACGCAAGGCTAGGCAATGCACGGAAGGCAAGCAAAGAGTAACGGAAGGTAAGGAAGGCAAGGGAAAGCAAAGAAAGGCAAGTGTAACGGAAGGAACGGCACGGCAAGGGGAAACAAGGCTAAGGCACGACAACGCACGCTAGGCAATGAACGGCAAGGCAAGGAAAGGGTAACGCATGGGAAAGCACGGTCAGGCGAGGCAAGCCTAAGGCATGACAACGCAAGGCTAGGCAATGCACGGAAAGCAAGCAAAGAGTAACGGAACGCAAGGAAGTCAAGGGAAAGCAAGGGAAGGCAAGGGTAATGGAAGGAATGGCACGGCAAGGGGTAACAAGGCTAACGCACGACAACGCAGGGCTAGGCAATGCACGGCAAGGCAAGGAAAGAGTAACGGAAGGAAAGGAAGGCAAGGCAAAGCCAGGCAAGGCAAGTGTAACAAAAGGCACGCAACGGCAAGGGGAAACAAGGCTAAGGCACGACAACACACGGCTAGGAAATGCACGGCAAGGCAAGGAAAGGGTAACGCAAGGCAAGGCACGGTGAGGCTAGGCAAGGCTAATGCACGACAACGCAAGGCTAGGCAACGCACGACAATGCAAGTAAAGCTTAAAGCAAAGGAAGGCACGGTCAGGCGAGATAAGGCTAAGGCACGACAACGCAAGGCTAGACAATGCACGGAAGGCAAGCAAAGAGTAACGGAAGGTAAGGAAGGCAAGGGAAAGCAAAGAAAGGCAAGTGTAACGGAAGGAACGGCACGGCAAGGGGAAACAAGCCTAAGGCACGACAACGCACGCTAGGCAATGTACGGCAAGGCAAGGAAAGGGTAACGCATGGGAAAGCACGGTCAGCCGAGGCAAGGCTACGGAAAGCCAACGCAAGGCTAGGCAATGCACGGAAAGCAAGCAAGGAGTAACGGAATGCAAGGAAGGAAAGGGAAAGCAAGGGAAGGCAAGGGTAACGGAAGGAACGGCACGGCAAGGGGTAACAAGGCTAAGGCACGACAACACACGGCTAGGAAATGCACGGCAAGGCAAGGAAAGGGTAACGCAAGGCAAGGCACGGTGAAGCTAGGCAAGGCTAATGCACGACAACGCAAGGCTAGGCAATGCACGACAATGCAAGGAAAGCTTAAAGCAAAGGAAGGCACGGTCAGGCGAGACAAGGCTA
The DNA here is from genome assembly GCF_037893015.1 of Macrotis lagotis. Taxonomy (NCBI): domain Eukaryota; kingdom Metazoa; phylum Chordata; class Mammalia; order Peramelemorphia; family Peramelidae; genus Macrotis; species Macrotis lagotis. The sequence goes on from NW_027422107.1 coordinate 214,144, forward strand.
AGGCACGACAACGCAAGGCTAGGCAATGCACGGAAGGCAAGCAAAGAGTAACGGAAGGTAAGGAAGGCAAGGGAAAGCAAGGAAAGGCAATGGTAACGGAAGGAACGGCACGGCAAGGGGAAACAAGGCTAAGGCACGACAACGCACGCTAGGCAATGCACGGCAAGGCAAGGAAAGGGTAACGCATGGGAAAGCACGGTCAGGCGAGGCAAGGCTAAGGCACGACAACCCAAGGCTAGGCAATGCACGGAAGGCAAGCAAAGAGAAACGGAAGGTAAGGAAGGAAAGGGAAAGCAAAGAAAGGCAAGTGTAACGGAAGGAACGGCACGGCAAGGGGAAACAAGGCTAAGGCACGACAAGGCACGGCTAGGCAATGCACGGCAAGGCAAGCAAACGGTAACGCAAGGAAAGGCACGGTGAGGCTAGGCAAGGCTAATGCACGAAAACGCATGGCTAGGCGATGCACGACAATGCAAGGAAAGCTTAAAGCAAAGGAAGGCAAGGTCAGGCGAGATAAGGCTAAGGCACGACAACGCAAGGCTAGGAAATTCAGGGAAGGCAAGTAAAGAGTAACGGAAGGTAAGCAAGGCAAGGAAAAGGAAGGAAAGGCCAGGGTAACGGAAGGAACGGCACGGCAAGGGGAAACAAGGCTAAGGCACGGCAACGCAGGCTAGGCAATGCACGGCAAGGCAAGGAAAGGGTAACGCATGGGAAAGCACGTTCAGGCGAGGCAAGGCTAAGGCACAACAACGCAAGGCTAGGCAATGCACGGAAGCAAGCAAAGAGTAACGGAAGGTAAGGAAGGCAAGGGAAAGGAAGGAAAGGCAAGTGTAACGGAAGGAACGGCACGGCAAGGGGAAACAAGGCTAAGGCACGACAACGCACGGCCAGGCAATGCACGGCAAGGCAAGGAAAGGGTAACGCATGGAAAGCACGGTCAGGCGATGCAAGGCAAAGGCATGACAACGCAAGGCTAGGCAATGCACGGAAAGCAAGCAAAGAGTAACGGAACGCAAGGAAGGCAAGGGAAAGCAAGGGAAGGCAAGGGTAACGGAAGGAACGGCACGGCAAGGGGTAAGAAGGCTAAGGCACGACAACGCAGGGCTAGGCAATGCACGGCAAGGCAAGGAAAGGGTAACGCAGGGGAAGGCACGGTCAGGTGAGGCAAGGATAAGGCACGACAATGCAAGGCTAGGCAATGCACGGCAAGGCAAGTAAAGAGTAACGGAAGGAAAGAAAGGCAAGGCAAAGCCAGGCAAGGCAAGTGTAACAAAAGGCACGCCACGGCAAGGGGAATCAAGGCTAAGGCACGACAACGCACGGCTAGGCAATGCACGGCAAGGCAAGGAAAGGGTAACGCAAGGCAAGGCACGGTGAGGCTAAGCAAGGCTAATGCACGACAACGCAAGGCTAGGCAATGCACGACAATGCAAGGAAAGCTTAAAGCAAAGGAAGGCACGGTCAGGCGAGATAAGGCTAATGCACGACAACGCAAGGCTAGGCAATGCACGGAAGGCAAGCAAAGAGTAACGGAAGGTAAGGAAGGCAAGGAAAAGCAAGGAAAGGCAAGGGTAACGGAAGGAACGGCACGGCAAGGGGGAAGAAGTGTAAGGCACGACACCGAACGCTAGGCAATGAACGGCAAGGCAAGGAAAGGGTAACGCATGGGAAAGCACGGTCAGGCGAGGCAAGGCTAAGGCACGACAACGCAAGGCTAGGCAATGCACGACAATGCAAGGAAAGCTTAAAGCAAAGGAAGGCAAGGTCAGGCGAGATAAGGCAAAGGCACGACAACGCAAGGCTAGGCAATTCAGGGAAGGCAAGCAAAGAGTAACGGAAGGTAAGGAAGGCAAGGAAAAGCAAGGAAAGGCAAGGGTAACGGAAGGAACGGCACGGCAAGGGGGAAGAATTGTAAGGCACGACACCGAACGCTAGGCAATGAACGGCAAGGCAAGGAAAGGGTAACGCATGGGAAAGCACGGTCAGGCGAGGCAAGGCTAAGGCACGACAACGCAAGGCTAGGCAATGCACGGAAGGCAAGCAAAGAGTAACGGAAGGTAAGGAAGGCAAGGGAAAGCAAGGAAAGGCAAGTGTAACGGAAGGAACGGCACGGCAAGGGGCAACAAGGCTAAGGCACGACAACGCACGCTAGGCAATGCACGGCAAGGCAAGGAAAGGGTAACGCATGGGAAAGCACGGTCAGGCGAGGCAAGGCTAAGGCATGACAACGCAAGGCTAGGCAATGCACGGAAAGCAAGGAAAGAGTAACGGAACGCAAGGAAGGCAAGGGAAAGCAAGGGAAGGCAAGGGAAACGGAATGAACGGCACGGCAAGGGGTAAGAAGGCTAAGGCACGACAACGCAGGGCTAGGCAATGCACGGCAAGGCAAGGAAAGGGTAACGCAGGGGAATGCACGGTCAGGTGAGGCAAGGATAAGGTACGACAATGCAAGGCTAGGCAATGCACGGCAAGGCAAGTAAAGAGTAACGGAAGGAAAGGAAGGCAAGGCAAAGCCAGGCAAGGCAAGTGTAACAAAAGGCACGCCACCGCAAGGGGAATCAAGGCTAAGGCACGACAACGCACGGCTAGGCAATGCACGGCAAGGCAAGGAAAGGGTAACGCAAGGCAAGGCACGGTGAGGCTAGGCAAGGCTAATGCACGACAACGCAAGGCTAGGCAATGCACGACAATGCAAGGAAAGCTTAAAGCAAAGGAAGGCACGGTCAGGCGAGATAAGGCTAAGGCACGACAACGCAAGGCTAGGCAATGCACGGAAGGCAAGCAAAGAGTAACGGAAGGTAAGGAAGGCAAGGGAAAGCAAAGAAAGGCAAGTGTAACGGAAGGAACGGCACGGCAAGGGGAAACAAGGCTAAGGAACGACAACGCACGCTAGGCAATGAACGGCAAGGCAAGGAAAGGGTAACGCATGGGAAAGCACGGTCAGGCGAGGCAAGCCTAAGGCATGACAACGCAAGGCTAGGCAATGCACGGAAAGCAAGCAAAGAGTAACGGAACGCAAGGAAGTCAAGGGAAAGCAAGGGAAGGCAAGGGTAATGGAAGGAACGGCACGGCAAGGGGTAACAAGGCTAAGGCACGACAACGCAGGGCTAGGCAATGCACGGCAAGGCAAGGAAAGAGTAACGGAAGGAAAGGAAGGCAAGGCAAAGCCAGGCAAGGCAAGTGTAACAAAAGGCACGCAACGGCAAGGGGAAACAAGGCTAAGGCACGACAACACACGGCTAGGAAATGCACGGCAAGGCAAGGAAAGGGTAACGCAAGGCAAGGCACGGTGAGGCTAGGCAAGGTTAATGCACGACAACGCAAGGCTAGGCAATGCACGACAATGCAAGTAAATCTTAAAGCAAAGGAAGGCACGGTCAGGCGAGATAAGGCTAAGGCACGACAACGCAAGGCTAGGCAATGCACGGAAGGCAAGCAAAGAGTAACGGAAGGTAAGGAAGGCAAGGGAAAGCAAAGAAAGGCAAGTGTAACGGAAGGAACGGCACGGCAAGGGGAAACAAGGCTAAGGCACGACAACGCACGCTAGGCAATGCACGGCAAGGCAAGGCAAGGGTAACGCATGGGAAAGCACGGTCAGGAGAGGCAAGGCTAAGGAAAGCCAACGCAAGGCTAGGCAATGCACGGAAAGCAAGCAAGGAGTAACGGAATGCAAGGAAGGAAAGGGAAAGCAAGGGAAGGCAAGGGTAACGGAAGGAACGGCACGGCAAGGGGTTACAAGGCTAAGGCACGACAACACACGGCTAGGAAATGCACGGCAAGACAAGGAAAGTGTAACGCAAGGCAAGGCACGGTGAGGCTAGGCAAGGCTAATGCACGACAACGCAAGGCTAGGCAATGCACGACAATGCAAGGAAAGCTTAAAGCAAAGGAAGGCACGGTCAGGCGAGACAAGGCTAAGGCACGACAACGCAAGGCTAGGCAATGCACGGAAGGCAAGCAAAGAATAACGGAAGGTAAGGAAGGCAAGGGAAAGCAAGGAAAGGCAATGGTAACGGAAGGAACGGCACGGCAAGGGGAAACAAGGCTAAGGCACGACAACGCACGCTAGGCAATGCACGGCAAGGCAAGTAAAGGGTAACGCATGGGAAAGCACGGTCAGGCGAGGCAAGGCTAAGGCACGACAACCCAAGGCTAGGCAATGCACGGAAGGCAAGCAAAGAGAAACGGAAGGTAAGGAAGGAAAGGGAAAGCAAAGAAAGGCAAGTGTAACGGAAGGAACGGCACGGCAAGGGGAAACAAGGCTAAGGCACGACAAGGCACGGCTAGGCAATGCACGGCAAGGCAAGCAAACGGTAACGCAAGGAAAGGCACGGTGAGGCTAGGCAAGGCTAATGCACGAAAACGCATGGCTAGGCGATGCACGACAATGCAAGGAAAGCTTAAAGCAAAGGAAGGCAAGGTCAGGCGAGATAAGGCTAAGGCACGACAACGCAAGGCTAGGAAATTCAGGGAAGGCAAGTAAAGAGTAACGGAAGGTAAGCAAGGCAAGGAAAAGGAAGGAAAGGCCAGGGTAACGGAAGGAACGGCACGGCAAGGGGAAACAAGGCTAAGGCACGGCAACGCAGGCTAGGCAATGCACGGCAAGTCAAGGAAAGGGTAACGCATGGGAAAGCACGTTCAGGCGAGGCAAGGCTAAGGCACAACAACGCAAGGCTAGGCAATGCACGGAAGCAAGCAAAGAGTAACGGAAGGTAAGGAAGGCAAGGGAAAGGAAGGAAAGGCAAGTGTAACGGAAGGAACGGCACGGCAAGGGGAAACAAGGCTAAGGCACGACAACGCACGGCCAGGCAATGCACGGCAAGGCAAGGAAAGGGTAACGCATGGGAAAGCACGGTCAGGCGATGCAAGGCAAAGGCATGACAACGCAAGGCTAGGCAATGCACGGAAAGCAAGCAAAGAGTAACGGAACGCAAGGAAGGCAAGGGAAAGCAAGGGAAGGCAAGGGTAACGGAAGGAACGTCACGGCAAGGGGTAACAAGGTTAAGGCACGGCAACGCAGGGTTAGGCAATGCACGGCAAGGCAAGGAAAGGGTAACGCAGGGGAAGGCACGGTCAGGTGAGGCAAGGGTAAGGCACGACAATGCAAGGCTTGGCAATGCACGGGAAGGCAAGGAAAGAGTAACGGAAGGAAAGGAAGGCAAGGCAAAGCCAGGCAAGGCAAGTGTAACAAAAGGCACGCAACGGCAAGGGGAAACAAGGCTAAGGCACGACAACACACGGCTAGGAAATGCACGGCAAGGCAAGGAAAGGGTAACGCAAGGCAAGGCACGGTGAGGCTAGGCAAGGCTAATGCACGACAACGCAAGCCTAGGCAATGCACGACAATGCAAGTAAAGCTTAAATCAAAGGAAGGCACGGTCAGGCGAGATAAGGCTAAGGCACGACAACGCAAGGCTAGGCAATGCACGGAAGGCAAGCAAAGAGTAACGGAAGGTAAGGAAGGCAAGGGAAAGCAAAGAAAGGCAAGTGTAACGGAAGGAACGGCACGGCAAGGGGAAACAAGCCTAAGGCACGACAACGCACGCTAGGCAATGCACGGCAAGGCAAGGAAAGGGTAACGCATGGGAAAGCACGGTCAGCCGAGGCAAGGCTAAGGAAAGCCAACGCATGGCTAGGCAATGCACGGAAAGCAAGCAAGGAGTAACGGAATGCAAGGAAGGAAAGGGAAAGCAAGGGAAGGCAAGGGTAACGGAAGGAACGGCACGGCAAGGGGTAACAAGGCTAAGGCACGACAACACACGGCTAGGAAATGCACGGCAAGGCAAGGAAAGGGTAACGCAAGGCAAGGCACGGTGAGGCTAGGCAAGGCTAATGCACGACAACGCAAGGCTAGGCAATTCACGACAATGCAAGGAAAGCTTAAAGCAAAGGAAGGCACGGTCAGGCGAGACAAGGCTAATGCACGACAACGCAAGGCTAGGCAATGCACGACAATGCAAGGAAAGCTTAAAGCAAAGGAAGGCACGGTCAGGCGAGATAAGGCTAAGGCACGACAACGCAAGGCTAGGCAATTCAGGGAAGGCAAGCAAAGAGTAACGGAAGGTAAGCAAGGCAAGGAAAAGGAAGGAAAGGCCAGGGTAACGGAAGGAACGGCACGGCAAGGGGAAACAAGTCTAAGGCACGACACCGAACGCTAGGCAATGAACGTCAAGGCAAGGAAAGGGTAACGCATTTGAAAGCACGGTCAGGCGAGGCAACGCTAAGGCACGACAACGCAAGTCTAGGCAATAAACGGAAGGCAAGCAAAGAGTAACGGAAGGTAAGGAAGGCAAGGGAAAGGAAGGAAAGGCAAGTGTAACGGAAGGAACGGCACGGCAAGGGGAAACAAGGCTAAGGCACGACAACGCACGCTAGGCAATGCACGGCAAGGCAAGGAAAGGGTAACGCAAGGCAAGGCACGGTGAGGCTAGGCAAGGCTAATGCACGACAACGCAAGGCTAGGCAATGCACGACAATGCAAGGAAAGCTTAAAGCAAAGGAAGGCACGGTCAGGCGAGATAAGGCTAAGGCACGACAACGCAAGGCTAGGCAATGCAGGGAAGGGAAGCAAAGAGTAACGGAAGGTAAGCAAGGCAAGGAAAAGCAAGGAAAGGCAAGGGTAACGGAAGGAATTGCACGGCAAGGGGAAACAAGGCTAAGGCACGGCAACGCAGGATGGGCAATGCACGGCAAGGCAAGGAAAGGGTAACACATGGGAAAGCACGTTCAGGCGAGGCAAGGCTAAGGCACGACAACGCAAGGCTAGGCAATGCACGGAAGGCAAGCAAAGAGTAACGGAAGTTAAGGAAGGCAAGGGAAAGCAAAGAAAGGCAAGTGTAACGGAAGGAACTGCACGGCAAGGGGAAACAAGGCTAAGGCACGACAACGCACGGCTAGACAATGCACGGCAAGGCAAGCAAAGGGTAACGCAAGGCAATGCACGCTGAGGCTAGACAAGGCTAATGCACGACAACGCAAGGCTAGGCAATGCACGGAAGGCAAGCAAAGAGTAACGGAAGGAAAGAAAGGCAAGGCAAAGCCAGGCAAGGCAAGTGTAACAAAAGGCACGCCACGGCAAGGGGAATCAAGGCTAAGGCACGACAACGCACGGCTAGGAAATGCACGGCAAGGCAAGGAAAGGGTAACGCAAGGCAAGGCACGGTTAGGCTAGGCAAGGCTAATGCACGACAACGCAAGGCTAGGCAATGCACGACAATGCAAGGAAAGCTTAAAGTAAAGGAAGGCACGGTCAGGCGAGATAAGGCTAAGGCACGACAACGCAAGGCTAGGCAATGCACGGAAGGCAAGCAAAGAGTAACGGAAGGTAAGGAAGGCAAGGGAAAGCAAAGAAAGGCAAGTGTAACAGAAGGAACGGCACGGCAAGGGGAAACAAGGCTAAGGCACGACAACGCACGCTAGGCAATGCACGGCTAGGCAAGGAAAGGGTAACGCATGGGAAAGCACGGTCAGGCGAGGCAAGCCTAAGGCATGACAACGCAAGGCTAGGCAATGCACGGAAAGCAAGCAAAGAGTAACGGAACGCAAGGAAGGCAAGGGAAAGCAAGGGAAGGCAAGGGTAACGGAAGGAACGGCACGAAGGGGTAACAAGGCTAAGGCACGACAACGCAGGGCTAGGCAATGCACGGCAAGGCAAGAAAGAGTAACGGAAGGAAGGAAGGCAAGGGAAAGCAAGGTAACGGCAAGGGGGGAAGGCACGGTCAGGTGAGGCAAGGATAAGGCACGACAATGCAAGGCTAGGCAATGCACGGCAAGGCAAGGAAAGAGTAACGGAAGGAAAGGAAGGCAAGTCAAAGCCAGGAAAGGCAAGTGTAACAAAAGGCACGCACGCACGGCAAGGGGAAACAAGGCTAAGGCACGACAACGCACGCTAAGGCACGACAACACACGGCTAGGCAATGCACGGCAAGGCAAGGAAAGGGTAACGCAAGGCAAGGCATGGTGAGGCTAGGCAAGGCTAATGCACGACAACGCAAGGCTAGGCAATGCACGACAATGCAAGGAAAGCTTAAAGCAAAGGAAGGCACGGTCAGGCGAGATAAGGCTAAGGCACGACAACGCAAGGCTAGGCAATGCAGGGAAGGGAAGCAAAGAGTAACGGAAGATAAGCAAGGCAAGGAAAAGCAAGGAAAGGCAAGGGTAACGGAAGGAATTGCACGGCAAGGGGAAACAAGGCTAAGGCACGGCAACGCAGGCTAGGCAATGCACGGCAAGGCAAGGAAAGGGTAACGCATGGGAAAGCACGTTCAGGCGAGGCAAGTCTAAGGCACGACAACGCAAGGCTAGGCAATGCACGGAAGGCAAGCAAAGAGTAACGGAAGTTAAGGAAAGCAAGGGAAAGCAAAGAAAGGCAAGTGTAACGGAAGGAACTGGACGGCAAGGGGAAACAAGGCTAAGGCACGACAACGCACGGCTAGGCAATGCACGGCAAGGCAAGCAAAGGGTTACGCAAGGCAATGCACGGTGCGGCTAGACAAGGCTAATGCACGAAAACGCAAGGCTAGGCAATGCACGACAATGCAAGGAAAGCTTAAAGCAAAGGAAGGCAAGGTCAGGCGAGATAAGGCAAAGGCACGACAACGCAAGGCTAGGCAATTCAGGGAAGGCAAGCAAAGAGTAACGGAAGGTAAGAAAGGCAAGGAAAAGCAAGGAAAGGCAAGGGTAACGGAAGGAACGGCACGGCAAGGGGGAAGAAGTGTAAGGCACGACACCGAACGCTAGGCAATGAACGGCAAGGCAAGGAAAGGGTAACGCATGGGAAAGCCCGGTCAGGCGAGGCAAGGCTAAGGCACGACAACGCAAGGCTAGGCAATGCACGGAAGGCAAGCAAAGAGTAACGGAAGGTAAGGAAGGCAAGGGAAAGCAAGGAAAGGCAAGTGTAACGGAAGGAACGGCACGGCAAGGGGCAACAAAGCTAAGGCACGACAACGCACGCTAGGCAATGCACTGCAAGGCAAGGAAAGGGTAACGCATGGGAAAGCACGGTCAGGCGAGGCAAGGCTAAGGCATGACAACGCAAGGCTAGGCAATGCACGGAAAGCAAGCAAAGAGTAACGGAACGCAAGGAAGGCAAGGGAAAGCAAGGGAAGGCAAGGGAAACGGAAGGAACGGCACGGCAAGGGGTAAGAAGGCTAAGGCACGACAACGCAGGGCTAGGCAATGCACGGCAAGGCAAGGAAAGGGTAACGCAGGGGAAGGCACGGTCACGTGAGGCAAGGATAAGGCACGACAATGCAAGGCTAGGCAATGCACGGCAAGGCAAGTAAAGAGTAACGGAAGGAAAGGAAGGCAAGGCAAAGCCAGGCAAGGCAAGTGTAACAAAAGGCACGCCACGGCAAGGGGAATCAAGGCTAAGGCACGACAACGCACGGCTAGGCAATGCACGGCAAGGCAAGGAAAGGGTAACGCAAGGCAAGGCACGGTGAGGCTAGGCAAGGCTAATGCACGACAACGCAAGGCTAGGCAATGCACGACAATGCAAGGAAAGCTTAAAGCAAAGGAAGGCACGGTCAGGCGAGATAAGGCTAAGGCACGACAACGCAAGGCTAGGCAATGCACGGAAGGCAAGCAAAGAGTAACGGAAGGTAAGGAAGGCAAGGGAAAGCAAGGGAAGGCAAGGGTAACGGAAGGAACGGCACGGCAAGGGGTAACAAGGCTAAGGCACGACAACGCAGGGCTAGGCAATGCACGGCAAGGCAAGGAAAGAGTAACGGAAGGAAAGGAAGGCAAGGCAAAGCCAGGCAAGGCAAGTGTAACAAAAGGCACGCAACGGCAAGGGGAAACAAGGCTAAGGCACGACAACACACGGCTAGGAAATGCACGGCAAGGCAAGGAAAGTGTAACGCAAGGCAAGGCACGGTGAGGCTAGGCAAGGCTAATGCACGACAACGCAAGGCTAGGCAAGGCACGACAATTCAAGTAAAGCTTAAAGCAAAGGAAGGCACGGTCAGGCGAGATAAGGCTAAGGAACGACAACGCAAGGCTAGGCAATGCAGGGAAGGCAAGCAAAGAGTAACGGAAGGTAAGGAAGGCAAGGGAAAGCAAGGAAAGGCAATGGTAACGGAAGGAACGGCACGGCAAGGGGAAACAAGTCTAAGGCACGACAACGCACGCTAGGCAATGCACGGCAAGGCAAGGAAAGGGTAACGCATGGGAAAGCACGGTCAGGGGAGGCAAGGCTAAGGCACGACAACGCAAGGCTTGGCAATGCACGGAAGGCAAGCAAAGAGTAACGGAAGGTAAGGAAGGCAAGGGAAAGCAAAGAAAGGCAAGTGTAACGGAAGGAACGGCACGGCAAGGGGAAACAAGGCTAAGGCACGACAACGCACGCTAGGCAATGCACGGCAAGGCAAGGCAAGGGTAACGCATGGGAAAGCACGGTCAGGCGAGGCAAGGCTAAGGCATGACAACGCAAGGCTAGGCAATGCACGGAAAGCAAGCAAAGAGTAACGGAACGCAAGGAAGGCAAGGGAAAGCAAGGGAAGGCAAGGGTAACGGAAGGAACGGCACGGCAAGGGGTAAGAAGGCTAAGGCACGACAACACACGGCTAGGAAATGCACGGCAAGTCAAGGAAAGTGTAACGCAAGGCAAGGCACGGTGAGGCTAGGCAAAGCTAATGCACGACAACGCAAGGCTAGGCAAGGCACGACAATGCAAGTAAAGCTTAAAGCAAAGGAAGGCACGGTCAGGCGAGATAAGGCTAAGGAACGACAACGCAAGGCTAGGCAATGCAGGGAAGGCAAGCAAAGAGTAACGGAAGGTAAGGAAGGCAAGGGAAAGCAAGGAAAGGCAATGGTAACGGAAGGAACGGCACGGCAAGGGGAAACAAGGCTAAGGCACGACAACGCACGCTAGGCAATGCACGGCAAGGCAAGGAAAGGGTAACGCATGGGAAAGCACGGTCAGGGGAGGCAAGGCTAAGGCACGACAACGCAAGGCTTGGCAATGCACGGAAGGCAAGCAAAGAGTAACGGAAGGTAAGGAAGGCAAGGGAAAGCAAAGAAAGGCAAGTGTAACGGAAGGAACGGCACGGCAAGGGGAAACAAGGATAAGGCACGACAACGCACGCTAGGCAATGCACGGCAAGGCAAGGCAAGGGTAACGCATGGGAAAGCACGGTCAGGCGAGGCAAGGCTAAGGCATGACAACGCAAGGCTAGGCAATGCACGGAAAGAAAGCAAAGAGTAACGGAACGCAAGGAAGGCAAGGGAAAGCAAGGGAAGGCAAGGGTAACGGAAGGAACGGCACGGCAAGGGGTAAGAAGTCTAAGGCACGACAACGCAGGTCTAGGCAATGCACGGCAAGGCAAGGAAAGGGTAACGCAGGGGAAGGCACGGTCAGGTGAGGCAAGGATAAGGCACGACAATGCAAGGCTAGGCAATGCACGGCAAGGCAAGTAAAGAGTAACGGAAGGAAAGAAAGGCAAGGCAAAGCCAGGCAAGGCAAGTGTAACAAAAGGCACGCCACGGCAAGGGGAATCAAGGCTAAGGCACGACAACGCACGGCTAGGCAATGCACGGCAAGGCAAGGAAAGGGTAACGCAAGGCAAGGCACGGTTAGGCTAGGCAAGGCTAATGCACGAAAACGCAAGGCTAGGCAATGCACGACAATGCAAGGAAAGCTTAAAGCAAAGGAAGGCACGGTCAGGCGAGATAAGGCTAAGGCGCGACAACACAAGGCTAGGCAATGCACGGAAGGCAAGCAAAGAGTAACGGAAGGTAAGGAAGGCAAGGGAAAGCAAAGAAAGGCAAGTGTAACAGAAGGAACGGCACGGCAAGGGGAAACAAGGCTAAGGCACGACAACGCACGCTAGGCAATGCACGGCTAGGCAAGGAAAGGGTAACGCATGGGAAAGCACGGTCAGGCGAGGCAAGCCTAAGGCATGACAACGCAAGGCTAGGCAATGCACGGAAAGCAAGCAAAGAGTAACGGAACGCAAGGAAGGCAAGGGAAAGCAAGGGAAGGCAAGGGTAACGGAAGGAACGGCACGGCAAGGGGTAACAAGGCTAAGGCACGACAACGCAGGGCTAGGCAATGCACGGCAAGGCAAGGAAAGAGTAACGGAAGGAAAGGAAGGCAAGGCAAAGCCAGGCAAGGCAAGTGTAACAAAAGGCACGCAACGGCAAGGGGAAACAAGGCTAAGGCACGACAACGCACGCTAGGCAATGCACGGCAAGGCAAGGCAAGGGTAACGCATGGGAAAGCACGGTCAGGCGAGGCAAGGCTAAGGAAAGCCAACGCAAGGCTAGGCAATGCACGGAAAGCAAGCAAGGAGTAACGGAATGCAAGGAAGGAAAGGGAAAGCAAGGGAAGGCAAGGGTAACGGAAGGAACGGCACGGCAAGGGGTAACAAGGCTAAGGCACGACAACACACGGCTAGGAAATGCAAGGCAAGGCAAGTAAAGGGTAACGCAAGGCAAGGCACGGTGAGGCTAGGCAAGGTTAATGCACGACAACGCAAGGCTAGGCAATGCACGACAATGCAAGGAAAGCTTAAAGCAAAGGAAGGCACGGTCAGGCGAGATAAGGCTACGGCACGACAACGAAAGGCTAGGCAATTCAGGGAAGTCAAGCAAAGAGTAACGGAAGGTAAGCAAGGCAAGGAAAAGGAAGGAAAGGCCAGGTAACGGAAGGAACGGCACGGCAAGGGGAAACAAGTCTAAGGCACGACACCGAACGCTAGGCAATGAACGGCAAGGCAAGGAAAGGGTAACGCATTTGAAAGCACGGTCACGCGAGGCAACGCTAAGGCACGACAACGCAAGGCTAGGCAATGCACGGAAGGCAAGCAAAGAGTAACGGAAGGTAAGGAAGGCAAGGGAAAGGAAGGAAAGGCAAGTGTAACGGAAGGAACGGCACGGCAAGGGGAAACAAGGCTAAGGCACGACAACGCACGGCTAGGCAATGCACGGAAAGGCAAGGAAAGGGTAACGCATGGGAAAGCACGGTCAGGCGATGCAAGGCTAAGGCATGACAACGCAAGGCTAGGCAATGCACGGAAAGCAAGCAAATAGTAACGGAACGCAAGGAAGGCAAGGGAAAGCAAGGGAAGGCAAGGGTAACGGAAGGAACGGCACTGTAAGGGGTAACAAGTCTAAGGCACGGCAACGCAGGGCTAGGGAATGCACGTCAAGGCAAGGAAAGGGTAACGCAGGGGAAGGCACGGTCAGGTGAGGCAAGGATAAGGCACGACAATGCAAGGCTAGGCAATGCACGGCAAGGCAAGGAAAGAGTAACGGAAGGAAAGGAAGGCAAGTCAAAGCCAGGAAAGGCAAGTGTAACAAAAGGCACGCCACGGCAAGGGGAAACAAGGCTAAGGCACGACAACGCACGGCTAGGCAATGCACGGCAAGGCAAGGAAAGGGTAACGCAAGGCAAGGCATGGTGAGGCTAGGCAAGGCTAATGCACGACAACGCAAGGCTAGGCAATGCACGACAATGCAAGGAAAGCTTAAAGCAAAGGAAGGCACGGTCAGGCGAGATAAGGCTAAGGCACGACAACGCAAGGCTAGGCAATGCAGGGAAGGGAAGCAAAGAGTAACGGAAGATAAGCAAGGCAAGGAAAAGCAAGGAAAGGCAAGGGTAACGGAAGGAATTGCACGGCAAGGGGAAACAAGGCTAAGGCACGGCAACGCAGGCTGGGCAATGCACGGCAAGGCAAGGAAAGGGTAACGCATGGGAAAGCACGTTCAGGCGAGGCAAGGCTAAGGCACGACAACGCAAGGCTAGGCAATGCACGGAAGGCAAGCAAAGAGTAACGGAAGTTAAGGAAGGCAAGGGAAAGCAAAGAAAGGCAAGTGTAACGGAAGGAACTGGACGGCAAGGGGAAACAAGGCTAAGGCACGACAACGCACGGCTAGGCAATGCACGGCAAGGCAAGCAAAGGGTTACGCAAGGCAATGCACGGTGAGGCTAGACAAGGCTAATGCACGAAAACGCAAGGCTAGGCAATGCACGACAATGCAAGGAAAGCTTAAAGCAAAGGAAGGCAAGGTCAGGCGAGATAAGGCAAAGGCACGACAACGCAAGGCTAGGCAATTCAGGGAAGGCAAGCAAAGAGTAACGGAAGGTAAGAAAGGCAAGGAAAAGCAAGGAAAGGCAAGGGTAACGGAAGGAACGGCACGGCAAGGGGGAAGAAGTGTAAGGCACGACACCGAACGCTAGGCAATGAACGGCAAGGCAAGGAAAGGGTAACGCATGGGAAAGCCCGGTCAGGCGAGGCAAGGCTAAGGCACGACAACGCAAGGCTAGGCAATGCACGGAAGGCAAGCAAAGAGTAACGGAAGGTAAGGAAGGCAAGGGAAAGCAAGGAAAGGCAAGTGTAACGGAAGGAACGGCACGGCAAGGGGCAACAAGGCTAAGGCACGACAACGCACGCTAGGCAATGCACTGCAAGGCAAGGAAAGGGTAACGCATGGGAAAGCACGGTCAGGCGAGGCAAGGCTAAGGCATGACAACGCAAGTCTAGGCAATGCACGGAAAGCAAGCAAAGAGTAACGGAACGCAAGGGAGGCAAGGGAAAGCAAGGGAAGGCAAGGGAAACGGAAGGAACGGCACGGCAAGGGGTAAGAAGGCTAAGGCACGACAACGCAGGGCTAGGCAATGCACGGCAAGGCAAGGAAAGGGTAACGCAGGGGAAGGCACGGTCAGGTGAGGCAAGGATAAGGCACGACAATGCAAGGCTAGGCAATGCACGGCAAGGCAAGTAAAGAGTAACGGAAGGAAAGGAAGGCAAGGCAAAGCCAGGCAAGGCAAGTGTAACAAAAGGCACGCCACGGCAAGGGGAATCAAGGCTAAGGCACGACAACGCACGGCTAGGCAATGCACGGCAAGGCAAGGAAAGGGTAACGCAAGGCAAGGCACGGTGAGGCTAGGCAAGGCTAATGCACGACAACGCAAGGCTAGGCAATGCACGACAATGCAAGGAAAGCTTAAAGCAAAGGAAGGCACGGTCAGGCGAGATAAGGCTAAGGCACGACAACGCAAGGCTAGGCAATGCACGGAAGGCAAGCAAAGAGTAACGGAAGGTAAGGAAGGCAAGGTAAAGCAAGGGAAGGCAAGGGTAACGGAAGGAACGGCACGGCAAGGGGTAACAAGGCTAAGGCACGACAACGCAGGGCTAGGCAATGCACGGCAAGGCAAGGAAAGAGTAACGGAAGGAAAGGAAGTCAAGGCAAAGCCAGGCAAGGCAAGTGTAACAAAAGGCACGCAACGGCAAGGGGAAACAAGGCTAAGCCACGACAACACACGGCTAGGAAATGCACGGCAAGGCAAGGAAAGTGTAACGCAAGGCAAGGCACGGTGAGGCTAGGCAAGGCTAATGCACGACAACGCAACACTAGGCAAGGCACGACAATGCAAGTAAAGCTTAAAGCAAAGGAAGGCACGGACAGGCGAGATAAGGCTAAGGAACGACAACGCAAGGCGAGGCAATGCAGGGAAGGCAAGCAAAGAGTAACGGAAGGTAAGGAAGGCAAGGGAAAGCAAGGAAAGGCAATGGTAACGGAAGGAACGGCACGGCAAGGGGAAACAAGTCTAAGGCACGACAACGCACGCTAGGCAATGCACGGCAAGGCAAGGAAAGGGTAACGCATGGGAAAGCACGGTCAGGGGAGGCAAGGCTAAGGCACGACAACGCAAGGCTTGGCAATGCACGGAAGGCAAGCAAAGAGTAACGGAAGGTAAGGAAGGCAAGGGAAAGCAAAGAAAGGCAAGTGTAACGGAAGGAACGGCACGGCAAGGGGAAACAAGGCTAAGGCACGACAACGCACGCTAGGCAATGCACGGCAAGGCAAGGCAAGGGTAACGCAATGGGAAAGCACGGTCAGGCGAGGCAAGGCTAAGGAAAGCCAACGCAAGGCTAAGGCACGACAACGCAAGGAAATGCACGGAAAGCAAGCAAGGAGTAACGGAATGCAAGGAAGGAAAGGGAAAGCAAGGGAAGGCAAGGGTAACGGAAGGAACGGCACGGCAAGGGGTAACAAGGCTAAGGCACGACAACACACGGCTAGGAAATGCACGGCAAGGCAAGGAAAGGGTAACGCAAGGCAAGGCACGGTGAGGCTAGGCAAGGCTAATGCACGACAACGCAAGGCTAGGCAATGCACGACAATGCAAGGAAAGCTTAAAGCAAAGGAAGGCACGGTCAGGCGAGATAAGGCTAAGGCACGACAACGCAAGGCTAGGCAATGCAGGGAAGGGAAGCAAAGAGTAACGGAAGATAAGCAAGGCAAGGAAAAGCAAGGAAAGGCAAGGGTAACGGAAGGAATTGCACGGCAAGGGGAAACAAGGCTAAGGCACGGCAACGCAGGCTGGGCAATGCACGGCAAGGCAAGGAAAGGGTAACGCATGGGAAAGCACGTTCAGGCGAGGCAAGGCTAAGGCACGACAACGCAAGGCTAGGCAATGCACGGAAGGCAAGCAAAGAGTAACGGAAGTTAAGGAAGGCAAGGGAAAGCAAAGAAAGGCAAGTGTAACGGAAGGAACTGGACGGCAAGGGGAAACAAGGCTAAGGCACGACAACGCACGGCTAGGCAATGCACGGCAAGGCAAGCAAAGGGTTACGCAAGGCAATGCACGGTGAGGCTAGACAAGGCTAATGCACGAAAACGCAAGGCTAGGCAATGCACGACAATGCAAGGAAAGCTTAAAGCAAAGGAAGGCAAGGTCAGGCGAGATAAGGCAAAGGCACGACAACGCAAGGCTAGGCAATTCAGGGAAGGCAAGCAAAGAGTAACGGAAGGTAAGAAAGGCAAGGAAAAGCAAGGAAAGGCAAGGGTAACGGAAGGAACGGCACGGCAAGGGGGAAGAAGTGTAAGGCACGACACCGAACGCTAGGCAATGAACGGCAAGGCAAGGAAAGGGTAACGCATGGGAAAGCCCGGTCAGGCGAGGCAAGGCTAAGGCACGACAACGCAAGGCTAGGCAATGCACGGAAGGCAAGCAAAGAGTAACGGAAGGTAAGGAAGGCAAGGGAAAGCAAGGAAAGGCAAGTGTAACGGAAGGAACGGCACGGCAAGGGGCAACAAGGCTAAGGCACGACAACGCAGGGCTAGGCAATGCACGGCAAGGCAAGGAAAGGGTAACGCAGAGGAAGGCACGGTCAGGTGAGGCAAGGATAAGGCACGACAATGCAAGGCTAGGCAATGCACGGCAAGGCAAGTAAAGAGTAATGGAAGGAAAGGAAGGCAAGGCAAAGCCAGGCAAGGCAAGTGTAACAAAAGGCACGCCACGGCAAGGGGAATCAAGGCTAAGGCACGACAACGCACGGCTAGGCAATGCACGGCAAGGCAAGGAAAGGGTAACGCAAGGCAAGGCACGGTGAGGCTAGGCAAGGCTAATGCACGACAACGCAAGGCTAGGCAATGCACGACAATGCAAGGAAAGCTTAAAGCAAAGGAAGGCACGGTCAGGCGAGATAAGGCTAAGGCACGACAACGCAAGGCTAGGCAATGCAGGGAAGGCAAGCAAAGAGTAACGGAAGGTAAGGAAGGCAAGGGAAAGCAAGGGAAGGCAAGGGTAACGGAAGGAACGGCACGGCAAGGGGTAACAAGGCTAAGGCACGACAACGCAGGGCTAGGCAATGCACGGCAAGGCAAGGAAAGAGTAACGGAAGGAAAGGAAGTCAAGGCAAAGCCAGGCAAGGCAAGTGTAACAAAAGGCACGCAACGGCAAGGGGAAACAAGGCTAAGGCACGACAACACACGGCTAGGAAATGCACGGCAAGGCAAGGAACGTGTAACGCAAGGCAAGGCACGGTGAGGCTAGGCAAGGCTAATGCACGACAACGCAAGGCTAGGCAAGGCACGACAATGCAAGTAAAGCTTAAAGCAAAGGAAGGCACGGTCAGGCGGGATAAGGCTAAGGAACGACAACGCAAGGCTAGGCAATGCAGGGAAGGCAAGCAAAGAGTAACGGAAGGTAAGGAAGGCAAGGGAAAGCAAGGAAAGGCAATGGTAACGGAAGGAACGGCACGGCAAGGGGTAACAAGGCTAAGGCACGACAACACACGGCTAGGAAATGCACGGCAAGGCAAGGAAAGGGTAACGCAAGGCAAGGCACGGTGAGGCTAGGCAAGGCTAATGCACGACAACGCAAGGCTAGGCAATGCACGACAATGCAAGGAAAGCTTAAAGCAAAGGAAGGCACGGTCAGGAGAGATAAGGCTAAGGCACGACAACGCAAGGCTAGGCAATGCACGGAAGGCAAGCAAAGAGTAACGGAAGGTAAGGAAGGCAAGGGAAAGCAAAGAAAGGCAAGTGTAACGGAAGGAACGGCACGGCAAGGGGAAACAAGGCTAAGGCACCACAACGCACGCTAGGCAATGAACGGCAAGGCAAGGAAAGGGTAACGCATGGGAAAGCACGGTCAGGCGAGGCAAGCCTAAGGCATGACAACGCAAGGCTAGGCAATGCACGGAAAGCAAGCAAAGAGTAACGGAACGCAAGGAAGGCAAGGGAAAGCAAGGGAAGGCAAGGGTAACGGAAGGAACGGCACGGCAAGGGGTAACAAGGCTAAGGCACGACAACGCAGGGCTAGGCAATGCACGGCAAGGCAAGGAAAGAGTAACGGAAGGAAAGGAAGGCAAGGCAAAGCCAGGCAAGGCAAGTGTAACAAAAGGCACGCAACGGCAAGGGGAAACAAGGCTAAGGCACGACAACACACGGCTAGGAAATGCACGGCAAGGCAAGGAAAGGGTAACGCAAGGCAAGGCACGGTGAGGCTAGGCAAGGCTAATGCACGACAACGCAAGGCTAGGCAATGCACGACAATGCAAGTAAAGCTTAAAGCAAAGGAAGGCACGGTCAGGCGAGATAAGGCTAAGGCACGACAACGCAAGGCTAGGCAATGCACGGAAGGCAAGCAAAGAGTAACGGAAGGTAAGGAAGGCAAGGGAAAGCAAAGAAAGGCAAGTGTAACGGAAGGAACGGCACGGCAAGGGGAAACAAGGCTAAGGCACGGCAACGCAGGCTAGGCAATGCACGGCAAGGCAAGGAAAGGGTAACGCATGGGAAAGCACGGTCAGGCGATGCAAGGGAAAGGCATGACAACGCAAGGCTAGGCAATGCACGGAAAGCAAGCAAAGAGTAATGGAACGCAAGGAAGGCAAGGGAAAGCAAGGGAATGCAAGGGTAACGGAAGGAACGTCACGGCAAGGGGTAACAAGGCTAAGGCACGGCAACGCAGGGTTAGGCAATGCACGGCAAGGCAAGGAAAGGGTAACGCAGGGGAAGGCACGGTCAGGTGAGGCAAGGGTAAGGCACGACAATGCAAGGCTAGGCAATGCACGGGAAGGCAAGGAAAGAGTAACGCAAGGCAAGGCACGGTGAGGCTAGGCAAGGCTAATGCACGACAACGCAAGGCTAGGCAATGCACGACAATGCAAGTAAAGCTTAAAGCAAAGGAAGGCACGGTTAGGCGAGATAAGGCTAAGGCACGACAACGCAAGGCTAGGCAATGCACGGAAAGCAAGCAAAGAGTAACGGAACGCAAGGAAGGCAAGGGAACGCAAGGGAAGGCAAGGGTAACGGAAGGAACGGCACGACAAGGGGTAACAAGGCTAAGGCACGACAACGCAAGGCTTGGCAATGCACGGAAGGCAAGCAAAGAGTAACGGAAGGTAAGGAAGGCAAGGGAAAGCAAAGAAAGGCAAGTGTAACGGAAGGAACGGCACGGCAAGGGGAAACAAGGCTAAGGCACGACAACGCACGCTAGGCAATGCACGGCAAGGCAAGGCAAGGGTAACGCATGGGAAAGCACGGTCAGGCGAGGCAAGGCTAAGGAAAGCCAACGCAAGGCTAGGAAATGCACGGAAAGCAAGCAAGGAGTAACGGAATGCAAGGAAGGAAAGGGAAAGCAAGGGAAGGCAAGGGTAACGGAAGGAACGGCACGGCAAGGGGTAACAAGGCTAAGGCACGACAACACACGGCTAGGAAATGCACGGCAAGGCAAGGAAAGAGTAACGGAAGGAAAGGAAGGCAAGGCAAAGCCAGGCAAGGCAAGTGTAACAAAAGGCACGCAACGGCAAGGGGAAACAAGGCTAAGGCACGACAACACACGGCTAGGAAATGCACGGCAAGGCAAGGAAAGGGTAACGCAAGGCAAGGCACGGTGAGGCTAGGCAAGGCTAATGCACGACAACGCAAGGCTAGGCAATGCACGACAATGCAAGTAAAGCTTAAAGCAAAGGAAGGCACGGTCAGGCGAGATAAGGCTAAGGCACGACAACGCAAGGCTAGGCAATGCACGGAAGGCAAGCAAAGAGTAACGGAAGGTAAGGAAGGCAAGGGAAAGCAAAGAAAGGCAAGTGTAACGGAAGGAACGGCACGGCAAGGGGAAACAAGGCTAAGGCACGGCAACGCAGGCTAGGCAATGCACGGCAAGGCAAGGAAAGGGTAACGCATGGGAAAGCACGGTCAGGCGATGCAAGGGAAAGGCATGACAACGCAAGGCTAGGCAATGCACGGAAAGCAAGCAAAGAGTAATGGAACGCAAGGAAGGCAAGGGAAAGCAAGGGAATGCAAGGGTAACGGAAGGAACGTCACGGCAAGGGGTAACAAGGCTAAGGCACGGCAACGCAGGGTTAGGCAATGCACGGCAAGGCAAGGAAAGGGTAACGCAGGGGAAGGCACGGTCAGGTGAGGCAAGGGTAAGGCACGACAATGCAAGGCTAGGCAATGCACGGGAAGGCAAGGAAAGAGTAACGCAAGGCAAGGCACGGTGAGGCTAGGCAAGGCTAATGCACGACAACGCAAGGCTAGGCAATGCACGACAATGCAAGTAAAGCTTAAAGCAAAGGAAGGCACGGTTAGGCGAGATAAGGCTAAGGCACGACAACGCAAGGCTAGGCAATGCACGGAAAGCAAGCAAAGAGTAACGGAACGCAAGGAAGGCAAGGGAACGCAAGGGAAGGCAAGGGTAACGGAAGGAACGGCACGACAAGGGGTAACAAGGCTAAGGCACGACAACGCAAGGCTTGGCAATGCACGGAAGGCAAGCAAAGAGTAACGGAAGGTAAGGAAGGCAAGGGAAAGCAAAGAAAGGCAAGTGTAACGGAAGGAACGGCACGGCAAGGGGAAACAAGGCTAAGGCACGACAACGCACGCTAGGCAATGCACGGCAAGGCAAGGCAAGGGTAACGCATGGGAAAGCACGGTCAGGCGAGGCAAGGCTAAGGAAAGCCAACGCAAGGCTAGGAAATGCACGGAAAGCAAGCAAGGAGTAACGGAATGCAAGGAAGGAAAGGGAAAGCAAGGGAAGGCAAGGGTAACGGAAGGAACGGCACGGCAAGGGGTAACAAGGCTAAGGCACGACAACACACGGCTAGGAAATGCACGGCAAGGCAAGGAAAGGGTAACGCAAGGCAAGGCACGGTGAGGCTAGGCAAGGCTAATGCACGACAACGCAAGGCTAGGCAATGCACGACAATGCAAGGAAAGCTTAAAGCAAAGGAAGGCACGGTCAGGCGAGATAAGGCTAAGGCACGACAACGCAAGGCTAGGCAATGCAGGGAAGGGAAGCAAAGAGTAACGGAAGATAAGCAAGGCAAGGAAAAGCAAGGAAAGGCAAGGGTAACGGAAGGAATTGCACGGCAAGGGGAAACAAGGCTAAGGCACGGCAACGCAGGCTGGGCAATGCACGGCAAGGCAAGGAAAGGGTAACGCATGGGAAAGCACGTTCAGGCGAGGCAAGGCTAAGGCACGACAACGCAAGGCTAGGCAATGCACGGAAGGCAAGCAAAGAGTAACGGAAGTTAAGGAAGGCAAGGGAAAGCAAAGAAAGGCAAGTGTAACGGAAGGAACTGGACGGCAAGGGGAAACAAGTCTAAGGCACGACAACGCACGGCTAGGCAATGCACGGCAAGGCAAGCAAAGGGTTACGCAAGGCAATGCACGGTGAGGCTAGACAAGGCTAATGCACGAAAACGCAAGGCTAGGCAATGCACGACAATGCAAGGAAAGCTTAAAGCAAAGGAAGGCAAGGTCAGGCGAGATAAGGCAAAGGCACGACAACGCAAGGCTAGGCAATTCAAGGAAGGCAAGCAAAGAGTAACGGAAGGTAAGAAAGGCAAGGAAAAGCAAGGAAAGGCAAGGGTAACGGAAGGAACGGCACGGCAAGGGGGAAGAAGTGTAAGGCACGACACCGAACGCTAGGCAATGAACGGCAAGGCAAGGAAAGGGTAACGCATGGGAAAGCCCGGTCAGGCGAGGCAAGGCTAAGGCACGACAACGCAAGGCTAGGCAATGCACGGAAGGCAAGCAAAGAGTAACGGAAGGTAAGGAAGGCAAGGGAAAGCAAGGAAAGGCAAGTGTAACGGAAGGAACGGCACGGCAAGGGGCAAGAAGGCTAAGGCACGACAACGCAGGGCTAGGCAATGCACGGCAAGGCAAGGAAAGGGTAACGCAGAGGAAGGCACGGTCAGGTGAGGCAAGGATAAGGCACGACAATGCAAGGCTAGGCAATGCACGGAAAGGCAAGTAAAGAGTAACGGAAGGAAAGGAAGGCACGGCAAAGCCAGGCAAGGCAAGTGTAACAAAAGGCACGCCACGGCAAGGGGAATCAAGGCTAAGGCACGACAACGCACGGCTAGGCAATGCACGGCAAGGCAAGGAAAGGGTAACGCAAGGCAAGGCACGGTGAGGCTAGGCAAGGCTAATGCACGACAACGCAAGGCTAGGCAATGCACGACAATGCAAGGAAAGCTTAAAGCAAAGGAAGGCACGGTCAGGCGAGATAAGGCTAAGGCACGACAACGCAAGGCTAGGCAATGCACGGAAGGCAAGCAAAGAGTAACGGAAGGTAAGGAAGGCAAGGGAAAGCAAGGGAAGGCAAGGGTAACGGAAGGAACGGCACGGCAAGGGGTAACAAGGCTAAGGCACGACAACGCAGGGCTAGGCAATGCACGGCAAGGCAAGGAAAGAGTAACGGAAGGAAAGGAAGTCAAGGCAAAGCCAGGCAAGGCAAGTGTAACAAAAGGAGCGCAACGGCAAGGGGAAACAAGGCTAAGGCACGACAACACACGGCTAGGAAATGCACGGCAAGGCAAGGAAAGTGTAACGCAAGGCAAGGCACGGTGAGGCTAGGCAAGGCTAATGCACGACAACGCAAGGCTAGGCAAGGCACGACAATGCAAGTAAAGCTTAAAGCAAAGGAAGGCACGGTCAGGCGGGATAAGGCTAAGGAACGACAACGCAAGGCTAGGCAATGCAGGGAAGGCAAGCAAAGAGTAACGGAAGGTAAGGAAGGCAAGGGAAAGCAAGGAAAGGCAATGGTAACGGAAGGAACGGCACGGCAAGGGGTAACAAGGCTAAGGCACGACAACACACGGCTAGGAAATGCACGGCAAGGCAAGGAAAGGGTAACGCAAGGCAAGGCACGGTGAGGCTAGGCAAGGCTAATGCACGACAATGCAAGGCTAGGCAATGCACGACAATGCAAGGAAAGCTTAAAGCAAAGGAAGGCACGGTCAGGAGAGATAAGGCTAAGGCACGACAACGCAAGGCTAGGCAATGCACGGAAGGCAAGCAAAGAGTAACGGAAGGTAAGGAAGGCAAGGGAAAGCAAAGAAAGGCAAGTGTAACGGAAGGAACGGCACGGCAAGGGGAAACAAGGCTAAGGCACCACAACGCACGCTAGGCAATGAACGGCAAGGCAAGGAAAGGGTAACGCATGGGAAAGCACGGTCAGGCGAGGCAAGCCTAAGGCATGACAACGCAAGGCTAGGCAATGCACGGAAAGCAAGCAAAGAGTAACGGAACGCAAGGAAGGCAAGGGAAAGCAAGGGAAGGCAAGGGTAACGGAAGGAACGGCACGGCAAGGGGTAACAAGGCTAAGGCACGACAACGCAGGGCTAGGCAATGCACGGCAAGGCAAGGAAAGAGTAACGGAAGGAAAGGAAGGCAAGGCAAAGCCAGGCAAGGCAAGTGTAACAAAAGGCACGCAACGGCAAGGGGAAACAAGGCTAAGGCACGACAACACACGGCTAGGAAATGCACGGCAAGGCAAGGAAAGGGTAACGCAAGGCAAGGCACGGTGAGGCTAGGCAAGGCTAATGCACGACAACGCAAGGCTAGGCAATGCACGACAATGCAAGTAAAGCTTAAAGCAAAGGAAGGCACGTTCAGGCGAGATAAGGCTAAGGCACGACAACGCAAGGCTAGGCAATGCACGGAAGGCAAGCAAAGAGTAACGGAAGGTAAGGAAGGCAAGGGAAAGCAAAGAAAGGCAAGTGTAACGGAAGGAACGGCACGGCAAGGGGAAACAAGGCTAAGGCACGGCAACGCAGGCTAGGCAATGCACGGCAAGGCAAGGAAAGGGTAACGCATGGGAAAGCACGGTCAGGCGATGCAAGGGAAAGGCATGACAACGCAAGGCTAGGCAATGCACGGAAAGCAAGCAAAGAGTAATGGAACGCAAGGAAGGCAAGGGAAAGCAAGGGAATGCAAGGGTAACGGAAGGAACGTCACGGCAAGGGGTAACAAGGCTAAGGCACGGCAACGCAGGGTTAGGCAATGCACGGCAAGGCAAGGAAAGGGCAACGCAGGGGAAGGCACGGTCAGGTGAGGCAAGGGTAAGGCACGACAATGCAAGGCTAGGCAATGCACGGGAAGGCAAGGAAAGAGTAACGCAAGGCAAGGCACGGTGAGGCTAGGCAAGGCTAATGCACGACAACGCAAGGCTAGGCAATGCACGACAATGCAAGTAAAGCTTAAAGCAAAGGAAGGCACGGTTAGGCGAGATAAGGCTAAGGCACGACAACGCAAGGCTAGGCAATGCACGGAAAGCAAGCAAAGAGTAACGGAACGCAAGGAAGGCAAGGGAAAGCAAGGGAAGGCAAGGGTAACGGAAGGAACGGCACGGCAAGGGGTAACAAGGCTAAGGTACGACAACGCAAGGCTAGGCAATGCACGGAAAGCAAGCAAAGAGTAACGGAACGCAAGGAAGGCAAGGGAAAGCAAGGGAAGGCAAGGGTAACGGAAGGAACGGCACGGCAAGGGGAAACAAGGCTAAGGCACGACACCGAACGCTAGGCAATGAACGGCAAGGCAAGGAAAGGGTAACGCATTTGAAAGCACGGTCAGGCGATGCAAGGCTAAGGCATGACAACGCAAGGCTAGGCAATGCACGGAAAGCAAGCAAAGAGTAACGGAACGCAAGGAAGGCAAGGGAAAGCAAGGGAAGGCAAGGGTAACGGAAGGAACGGCACGGCAAGGGGAAACAAGGCTAAGGCACGACAACGCACGGCTAGGCAATGCACGGCAAGGCAAGCAAAGGGTAACGCAAGGCAATGCACGGTGAGGCTAGACAAGGCTAATGCACGAAAACGCAAGGCTAGGCAATGCACGACAATGCAAGGAAAGCTTAAAGCAAAGGAAGGCAATGTCAGGCGAGATAAGGCAAAGGCACGACAACGCAAGGCTAGGCAATGCACGGAAGGTAAGCAAAGAGAAACGGAAGGTAAGGAAGGCAAGGGAAAGCAAAGAAAGGCAAGTGTAACGGAAGGAACGGCACGGCAAGGGGAAAGAAGGCTAAGGCACGACAACGCACGCTAGGCAATGCACGGCAAGGCAAGGAAAGGGTAACGCATGGGAAAGCACGGTCAGGCGAGGCAAGGCTAAGGAAAGCCAACGCAAGGATAGGCAATGCACGGAAAGCAAGCAAGGAGTAACGGAATGCAAAGAAGGAAAGGGAAAGCAAGGGAAGGCAAGGGTAACGGAAGGAACGGCACGGCAAGGGGAAACAAGGCTAAGGCACGACAACGCACGCTAGGCAATGCACGGCAAGGCAAGGAAAGGGTAACGCATGGGAAAGCACGGTCAGGCGAGGCAAGGCTAAGGAAAGCCAACGCAAGGCTAGGCAATGCACGGAAAGCAAGCAAGGAGTAACGGAATGCAAGGAAGGAAAGGGAAAGCAAGGGAAGGCAAGGGTAACGGAAGGAACGGCACGGCAAGGGGTAACAAGGCTAAGGCACGACAACCCACGGCTAGGAAATGCACGGCAAGGCAAGGAAAGGGTAACGCAAGGCAAGGCACGGTGAGGCTAGGCAAGGTTAATGCACGACAACGCAAGGCTAGGCAATGCAAGACAATGCAAGGAAAGCTTAAAGCAAAGGAAGGCACGGTCAGGCGAGATAAGGCTAAGGCACGACAACGCAAGGCTAGGCAATTCAGGGAAGGCAAGCAAAGAGTAACGGAAGGTAAGCAAGGCAAGGAAAAGGAAGGAAAGCCCAGGGTAACGGAAGGAACGGCACGGCAAGGGGAAAGAAGTCTTAGGCACGACACCGAACGCTAGGCAATGAACGGCAAGGCAAGGAAAGGGTAACGCATTTGAAAGCACGGTCAGGCAATGCAAGGCTAAGGCATGACAACGCAAGGCTAGGCAATGCACGGAAAGCAAGCAAAGAGTAACGGAACGCAAGGAAGGCAAGGGAAAGCAAGGGAAGGCAAGGGTAACGGAAGGAACGGCACGGCAAGGGGAAACAAGGCTAAGGCACGACAACGCACGGCTAGGCAATGCACGGCAAGGCAAGCAAAGGGTAACGCAAGGCAATGCACGGTGAGGCTAGACAAGGCTAATGCACGAAAACGCAAGGCTAGGCAATGCACGACAATGCAAGGAAAGCTTAAAGCAAAGGAAGGCAAGGTCAGGCGAGATAAGGCAAAGGCACGACAACGCAAGGCTAGGCAATTCAGGGAAGGCAAGCAAAGAGTAACGGAAGGTAAGGAAGGCAAGGAAAAGCAAGGAAAGGCAAGGGTAACGGAAGGAACGGCACGGCAAGGGGGAAGAAGTGTAAGGCACGACACCGAACGCTAGGCAATGAACGGCAAGGCAAGGAAAGGGTAACGCATGGGAAAGCACGGTCAGGCGAGGCAAGGCTAAGGCACGACAACGCAAGGCTAGGCAATGCACGGAAGGCAAGCAAAGAGTAACGGAAGGTAAGGAAGGCAAGGGAAAGCAAGGAAAGGCAAGTGTAACGGAAGGAACGGCACGGCAAGGGGCAACAAGGCTAAGGCACGACAACGCACGCTAGGCAATGCACGGCAAGGCAAGGAAAGGGTAACGCATGGGAAAGCACGGTCAGGCGAGGCAAGGCTAAGGCATGACAACGCAAGGCTAGGCAATGCATGGAAAGCAAGCAAAGAGTAACGGAACGCAAGGAAGGCAAGGGAAAGCAAGGGAAGGCAAGGGAAACGGAAGCAACGGCACGGCAAGGGGTAAGAAGGCTAAGGCACGACAACGCAGGGATAGGCAATGCACGGCAAGGCAAGGAAAGGGTAACGCAGGGGAAGGCACGGTCAGGTGAGGCAAGGATAAGGCACGACAATGCAAGGCTAGGCAATGCCCGGCAAGGCAAGTAAAGAGTAACGGAAGGAAAGGAAGGCAAGTCAAAGCCAGGAAAGGCAAGTGTAACAAAAGGCACGCCACGGCAAGGGGAAACAAGGCTAAGGCACGACAACGCACGGCTAGGCAATGCACGGCAAGGCAAGGAAAGGGTAACGCAAGGCAAGGCATGGTGAGGCTAGGCAAGGCTAATGCACGACAACGGAAGGCTAGGCAATGCACGACAATGCAAGGAAAGCTTAAAGCAAAGGAAGGCACGGTCAGGCGAGATAAGGCTAAGGCACGACAACGCAAGGCTAGGCAATGCAGGGAAGGGAAGCAAAGAGTAACGGAAGATAAGCAAGGCAAGGAAAAGCAAGGAAAGGCAAGGGTAACGGAAGGAAGTGCACGGCAAGGGGAAACAAGGCTAAGGCACGGCAACGCAGGCTGGGCAATGCACGGCAAGGCAAGGAAAGGGTAACGCATGGGAAAGCACGTTCAGGCGAGGCAAGTCTAAGGCACGACAACGCAAGGCTAGGCAATGCACGGAAGGCAAGCAAAGAGTAACGGAAGTTAAGGAAGGCAAGGGAAAGCAAAGAAAGGCAAGTGTAACGGAAGGAACTGGACGGCAAGGGGAAACAAGGCTAAGGCACGACAACGCACGGCTAGGCAATGCACGGCAAGGCAAGCAAAGGGTTACGCAAGGCAATGCACGGTGAGGCTACACAAGGCTAATGCACGAAAACGCAAGGCTAGGCAATGCACGACAATGCAAGGAAAGCTTAAAGCAAAGGAAGGCAAGGTCAGGCGAGATAAGGCAAAGGCACGACAACGCAAGGCTAGGCAATGCACGGAAGGCAAGCAAAGAGTAACGGAAGGTAAGGAAGGCAAGGGAAAGCAAGGGAAGGCAAGGGTAACGGAAGGAACGGCACGGCAAGGGGTAACAAGGCTAAGGCACGACAACGCAGGGCTAGGCAATGCACGGCAAGGCAAGGAAAGAGTAACGGAAGGAAAGGAAGGCAAGGCAAAGCCAGGCAAGGCAAGTGTAACAAAAGGCACGCAACGGCAAGGGGAAACAAGGCTAAGGCACGACAACACACGGCTAGGAAATGCACGGCAAGGCAAGGAAAGTGTAACGCAAGGCAAGGCACGGTGAGGCTAGGCAAGGCTAATGCACGACAACGCAAGGCTAGGAAAGGCACGACAATGCAAGTAAAGCTTAAAGCAAACGAAGGCACGGTCAGGCGAGATAAGGCTAAGGAACGACAACGCAAGGCAAGGCAATGCAGGGAAGGCAAGCAAAGAGTAACGGAAGGTAAGGAAGGCAAGGGAAAGCAAGGAAAGGCAATGGTAACGGAAGGAACGGCACGGCAAGGGGAAACAAGTCTAAGGCACGACAACGCACGCTAGGCAATGCACGGCAAGGCAAGGAAAGGGTAACGCATGGGAAAGCACGGTCAGGGGAGGCAAGGCTAAGGCAGGACAACGCAAGGCTTGGCAATGCACGGAAGGCAAGCAAAGAGTAACGGAAGGTAAGGAAGGCAAGGGAAAGCAAAGAAAGGCAAGTGTAACGGAAGGAACGGCACGGCAAGGGGAAACAAGGCTAAGGCACGACAACGCACGCTAGGCAATGCACGGCAAGGCAAGGCAAGGATAACGCATGGGAAAGCACGGTCAGGCGAGGCAAGGCTAAGGAAAGCCAACGCAAGGCTAGGCAATGCACGGAAAGCAAGCAAGGAGTAACGGAATGCAAGGAAGGAAAGGGAAAGCAAGGGAAGGCAAGGGTAACGGAAGGAACGGCACGGCAAGGGGTAACAAGGCTAAGGCACGACAACACACGGCTAGGAAATGCACGGCAAGGCAAGGAAAGGGTAACGCAAGGCAAGGCACGGTGAGGCTAGGCAAGGCTAATGCACGACAACGCAAGGCTAGGCAATGCACGACAATGCAAGGAAAGCTTAAAGCAAAGGAAGGCACGGTCAGGCGAGATAAGGCTAAGGCACGACAACGCAAGGCTAGGCAATGCACGGAAGGCAAGCAAAGAGTAACGGAAGGTAAGGAAGGCAAGGGAAAGCAAGGGAAGGCAAGGGTAACGGAAGGAACGGCACGGCAAGGGGTAACAAGGCTAAGGCACGACAACGCAGGGCTAGGCAATGCACGGCAAGGCTAGGAAAGAGTAACGGAAGGAAAGGAAGTCAAGGCAAAGCCAGGCAAGGCAAGTGTAACAAAAGGAGCGCAACGGCAAGGGGAAACAAGGCTAAGGCACGACAACGCAGGGCTAGGCAATGCACGGCAAGGCTAGGAAAGAGTAACGCAAGGCAAGGCACGGTGAGGCTAGGCAAGGCTAATGCACGACAACGCAAGGCTAGGCAAGGCACGACAATGCAAGTAAAGCTTAAAGCAAAGGAAGGCACGGTCAGGCGGGATAAGGCTAAGGAACGACAACGCAAGGCTAGGCAATGCAGGGAAGGCAAGCAAAGAGTAACGGAAGGTAAGGAAGGCAAGGGAAAGCAAGGAAAGGCAATGGTAACGGAAGGAACGGCACGGCAAGGGGAAACAAGTCTAAGGCACGACAACGCACGCTAGGCAATGCACGGCAAGGCAAGGAAAGGGTAACGCATGGGAAAGCACGGTCAGGGGAGGCAAGGCTAAGGCAGGACAACGCAAGGCTTGGCAATGCACGGAAGGCAAGCAAAGAGTAACGGAAGGTAAGGAAGGCAAGGGAAAGCAAAGAAAGGCAAGTGTAACGGAAGGAACGGCACGGCAAGGGGAAACAAGGCTAAGGCACGACAACGCACGCTAGGCAATGCACGGCAAGGCAAGGCAAGGATAACGCATGGGAAAGCACGGTCAGGCGAGGCAAGGCTAAGGAAAGCCAACGCAAGGCTAGGCAATGCACGGAAAGCAAGCAAGGAGTAACGGAATGCAAGGAAGGAAAGGGAAAGCAAGGGAAGGCAAGGGTAACGGAAGGAACGGCACGGCAAGGGGTAACAAGGCTAAGGCACGACAACACACGGCTAGGAAATGCACGGCAAGGCAAGGAAAGGGTAACGCAAGGCAAGGCACGGTGAGGCTAGGCAAGGCTAATGCACGACAACGCAAGGCTAGGCAATGCACGACAATGCAAGGAAAGCTTAAAGCAAAGGAAGGCACGGTCAGGCGAGATAAGGCTAAGGCACGACAACGCAAGGCTAGGCAATGCACGGAAGGCAAGCAAAGAGTAACGGAAGGTAAGGAAGGCAAGGGAAAGCAAGGGAAGGCAAGGGTAACGGAAGGAACGGCACGGCAAGGGGTAACAAGGCTAAGGCACGACAACGCAGGGCTAGGCAATGCACGGCAAGGCAAGGAAAGAGTAACGGAAGGAAAGGAAGGCAAGGCAAAGCCAGGCAAGGCAAGTGTAACAAAAGGCACGCAACGGCAAGGGGAAACAAGGCTAAGGCACGACAACACACGGCTAGGAAATGCACGGCAAGGCAAGGAAAGTGTAACGCAAGGCAAGGCACGGTGAGGCTAGGCAAGGCTAATGCACGACAACGCAAGGCTAGGCAAGGCACGACAATGCAAGTAAAGCTTAAAGCAAAGGAAGGCACGGTCAGGCGAGATAAGGCTAAGGAACGACAACGCAAGGCTAGGCAATGCAGGGAAGGCAAGCAAAGAGTAACGGAAGGTAAGGAAGGCAAGGGAAAGCAAGGAAAGGCAATGGTAACGGAAGGAACGGCACGGCAAGGGGAAACAAGTCTAAGGCACGACAACGCACGCTAGGCAATGCACGGCAAGGCAAGGAAAGGGTAACGCATGGGAAAGCACGGTCAGGGAAGGCAAGGCTAAGGCACGACAACGCAAGGCTTGGCAATGCACGGAAGGCAAGCAAAGAGTAACGGAAGGTAAGGAAGGCAAGGGAAAGCAAAGAAAGGCAAGTGTAACGGAAGGAACGGCACGGCAAGGGGAAACAAGGCTAAGGCACGACAACGCACGCTAGGCAATGCACGGCAAGGCAAGGCAAGGGTAACGCATGGGAAAGCACGGTCAGGCGAGGCAAGGCTAAGGAAAGCCAACGCAAGGCTAGGCAATGCACGGAAAGCAAGCAAGGAGTAACGGAATGCAAGGAAGGAAAGGGAAAGCAAGGGAAGGCAAGGGTAACGGAAGGAACGGCACGGCAAGGGGTAACAAGGCTAAGGCACGACAACACACGGCTAGGCAATGCACGGCAAGGCAAGGAAAGAGTAACGGAAGGAAAGGAAGGCAAGGCAAAGCCAGGCAAGGCAAGTGTAACAAAAGGCACGCAACGGCAAGGGGAAACAAGGCTAAGGCACGACAACACACGGCTAGGAAATGCACGGCAAGGCAAGGAAAGGGTAACGCAAGGCAAGGCACGGTGAGGCTAGGCAAGGCTAATGCACGACAACGCAAGGCTAGGCAATGCACGACAATGCAAGTAAAGCTTAAAGCAAAGGAAGGCACGGTCAGGCGAGATAAGGCTAAGGCACGACAACGCAAGGCTAGGCAATGCACGGAAGGCAAGCAAAGAGTAACGGAAGGTAAGGAAGGCAAGGGAAAGCAAAGAAAGGCAAGTGTAACGGAAGGAACGGCACGGCAAGGGGAAACAAGGCTAAGGCACGGCAACGCAGGCTAGGCAATGCACGGCAAGGCAAGGAAAGGGTAACGCATGGGAAAGCACGTTCAGGCGAGGCAAGGCTAAGGCACAACAACGCAAGGCTAGGCAATGCACGGAAGCAAGCAAAGAGTAACGGAAGGTAAGGAAGGCAAGGGAAAGGAAGGAAAGGCAAGTGTAACGGAAGGAACGGCACGGCAAGGGGAAACAAGGCTAAGGCACGACAACGCACGGCCAGGCAATGCACGGCAAGGCAAGGAAAGGGTAACGCATGGGAAAGCACGGTCAGGCGATGCAAGGGAAAGGCATGACAACGCAAGGCTAGGCAATGCACGGAAAGCAAGCAAAGAGTAACGGAACGCAAGGAAGGCAAGGGAAAGCAAGGGAATGCAAGGGTAACGGAAGGAACGTCACGGCAAGGGGTAACAAGGCTAAGGCACGGCAACGCAGGGTTAGGCAATGCACGGCAAGGCAAGGAAAGGGTAACGCAGGGGAAGGCACGGTCAGGTGAGGCAAGGGTAAGGCACGACAATGCAAGGCTAGGCAATGCACGGGAAGGCAAGGAAAGAGTAACGCAAGGCAAGGCACGGTGAGGCTAGGCAAGGCTAATGCACGACAACGCAAGGCTAGGCAATGCACGACAATGCAAGTAAAGCTTAAAGCAAAGGAAGGCACGGTTAGGCGAGATAAGGCTAAGGCACGACAACGCAAGGCTAGGCAATGCACGGAAAGCAAGCAAAGAGTAACGGAACGCAAGGAAGGCAAGGGAACGCAAGGGAAGGCAAGGGTAACGGAAGGAACGGCACGGCAAGGGGTAACAATGCTAAGGTACGACAACGCAGGGCTAGGCAATGCACGGCAAGGCAAGGAAAGAGTAACGGAAGGAAAGGAAGGCAAGGCAAAGCCAGGCAAGGCAAGTGTAACAAAAGGCACGCAACGGCAAGGGGAAACAAGGCTAAGGCACGACAACACACGGCTAGGAAATGCACGGCAAGGCAAGGAAAGGGTAACGCAAGGCAAGGCACGGTGAGGCTAGGCAAGGCTAATGCACGACAACGCAAGGCTAGGCAATGCACGACAATGCAAGTAAAGCTTAAAGCAAAGGAAGGCACGGTCAGGCGAGATAAGGCTAAGGCACGACAACGCAAGGCTAGGCAATGCACGGAAGGTAAGCAAAGAGTAACGGAAGGTAAGGAAGGCAAGGGAAAGCAAAGAAAGGCAAGTGTAACGGAAGGAACGGCACGGCAAGGGGAAAGAAGGCTAAGGCACGACAACGCACGGTAGGCAATGCACGGCAAGGCAAGGAAAGGGTAACGCATGGGAAAGCACGGTCAGGCGAGGCAAGGCTAAGGAAAGCCAACGCAAGGATAGGCAATGCACGGAAAGCAAGCAAGGAGTAACGGAATGCAAAGAAGGAAAGGGAAAGCAAGGGAAGGCAAGGGTAACGGAAGGAACGGCACGGCAAGGGGAAACAAGGCTAAGGCACGACAACGCACGCTAGGCAATGCACGGCAAGGCAAGGAAAGGGTAACGCATGGGAAAGCACGGTCAGGCGAGGCAAGGCTAAGGAAAGCCAACGCAAGGCTAGGCAATGCACGGAAAGCAAGCAGGGAGTAACGGAATGCAAGGAAGGAAAGGGAAAGCAAGGGAAGGCAAGGGTAACGGAAGGAACGGCACGGCAAGGGGTAACAAGGCTAAGGCACGACAACACACGGCTAGGAAATGCACGGCAAGGCAAGGAAAGGGTAACGCAAGGCAAGGCACGGTGAGGCTAGGCAAGGTTAATGCACGACAATGCAAGGCTAGGCAATGCAAGACAATGCAAGGAAAGCTTAAAGCAAAGGAAGGAACGGTCAGGCGAGATAAGGCTAAGGCACGACAACGCAAGGCTAGGCAATTCAGGGAAGGCAAGCAAAGAGTAACGGAAGGTAAGCAAGGCAAGGAAAAGGAAGGAAAGGCCAGGGTAACGGAAGGAACGGCACGGCAAGGGGAAAGAAGTCTAAGGCACGACACCGAACGCTAGGCAATGAACGGTAAGGCAAGGAAAGGGTAACGCATTTGAAAGCACGGTCAGGCGATGCAAGGCTAAGGCATGACAACGCAAGGCTAGGCAATGCACGGAAAGCAAGCAAAGAGTAACGGAACGCAAGGAAGGCAAGGGAAAGCAAGGGAAGGCAAGGGTAACGGAAGGAACGGCACGGCAAGGGGAAACAAGGCTAAGGCACGACAACGCACGGCTAGGCAATGCACGGCAAGGCAAGCAAACGGTAACGCAAGGAAAGGCACGGTGAGGCTAGGCAAGGCTAATGCACGAAAACGCATGGCTAGGCGATGCACGACAATGCAAGGAAAGCTTAAAGCAAAGGAAGGCAAGGTCAGGCGAGATAAGGCTAAGGCACGAAAACGCAAGGCTAGGAAATTCAGGGAAGGCAAGTAAAGAGTAACGGAAGGTAAGCAAGGCAAGGAAAAGGAAGGAAAGGCCAGGGTAACGGAAGGAACGGCACGGCAAGGGGAAACAAGGCTAAGGCACGGCAACGCAGGGTTAGGCAATGCACGGCAAGGCAAGGAAAGGGTAACGCATGGGAAAGCACGGTCAGGCGAGGCAAGGCTAAGGCATGACAACGCAAGGCTAGGCAATGCACGGAAAGCAAGCAAAGAGTAACGGAACGCAAGGAAGGCAAGGGAAAGCAAGGGAAGGCAAGGGTAACGGAAGGAACGGCACGGCAAGGGGTAAGAAGGCTAAGGCACGACAACGCAGGTCTAGGCAATGCACGGCAAGGCAAGGAAAGGGTAACGCAGGGGAAGGCACGGTCAGGTGAGGCAAGGATAAGGCACGACAATGCAAGGCTAGGCAATGCACGGCAAGGCAAGTAAAGAGTAACGGAAGGAAAGAAAGGCAAGGCAAAGCCAGGCAAGGCAAGTGTAACAAAAGGCACGCCACGGCAAGGGGAATCAAGGCTAAGGCACGACAACGCACGGCTAGGCAATGCACGGCAAGGCAAGGAAAGGGTAACGCAAGGCAAGGCACGGTGAGGCTAGGCAAGGCTAATGCACGACAACGCAAGGCTAGGCAATGCACGACAATGCAAGGAAAGCTTAAAGCAAAGGAAGGCACGGTCAGGCGAGATAAGTCTAAGGCACGACAACGCAAGGCTAGGCAATGCACGGAAGGCAAGCAAAGAGTAACGGAAGGTAAGGAAGGCAAGGGAAAGCAAAGAAAGGCAAGTGTAACAGAAGGAACGGCACGGCAAGGGGAAACAAGGCTAAGGCACGACAACGCACGCTAGGCAATGCACGGCAAGGCAAGGAAAGGGTAACGCATGGGAAAGCACGGTCAGGCGAGGCAAGCCTAAGGCATGACAACGCAAGGCTAGGCAATGCACGGAAAGCAAGCAAAGAGTAACGGATGCAAGGAAGGCAAGGGAAAGAAAGGGAAGGCAAGGGTAACGGAAGGAACGGCACGGCAAGGGGTAACAAGGCTAAGGCACGACAACGCAGGGTTAGGCAATGCACGGCAAGGCAAGGAAAGAGTAACGGAAGGAAAGGAAGGCAAGGCAAAGCCAGGCAAGGCAAGTGTAACAAAAGGCACGCAACGGCAAGGGGAAACAAGGCTAAGGCACGACAACACACGGCTAGGAAATGCACGGCAAGGCAAGGAAAGTGTAACGCAAGGCAAGGCACGGTGAGGCTAGGCAAGGCTAATGCACGACAACGCAAGGCTAGGCAAGGCACGACAATGCAAGTAAAGCTTAAAGCAAAGGAAGGCACGGTCAGGCGAGATAAGGCTAAGGAACGACAACGCAAGGCTAGGCAATGCAGGGAAGGCAAGCAAAGAGTAACGGAAGGTAAGGAAGGCAAGGGAAAGGAAGGAAAGCCAAGTGAAACGGAAGGAACGGCACGGC
This sequence comes from Macrotis lagotis, assembly GCF_037893015.1. Taxonomy (NCBI): domain Eukaryota; kingdom Metazoa; phylum Chordata; class Mammalia; order Peramelemorphia; family Peramelidae; genus Macrotis; species Macrotis lagotis. The sequence continues at coordinate 249,995 of NW_027422107.1, forward strand.
AAGGGGAAACAAGGCTAAGGAACGACAACACACGGCTAGGCAATGCACGGCAAGGCAAGGAAAGGGTAACGCATGGGAAAGCACGGTCAGGGGAGGCAAGGCTAAGGCACGACAACGCAAGGCTTGGCAATGCACGGAAGGCAAGCAAAGAGTAACGGAAGGTAAGGAAGGCAAGGGAAAGCAAAGAAAGGCAAGTGTAACGGAAGGAACGGCACGGCAAGGGGAAACAAGGCTAAGGCACGACAACGCACGCTAGGCAATGCACGGCAAGGCAAGGGAAGGGTAACGCATGGGAAGCACGGTCAGGCGAGGCAAGGCTAAGGAAAGCCAACGCAAGGCTAGGCAATGCACGGAAAGCAAGCAAGGAGTAACGGAATGCAAGGAAGGAAAGGGAAAGCAAGGGAAGGCAAGGGTAACGGAAGGAACGGCACGGCAAGGGGTAACAAGGCTAAGGCACGACAACGCACGCTAGGCAATGCACGGCAAGGCAAGGAAAGGGTAACGCAAGGCAAGGCACGGTGAGGCTAGGCAAGGCTAATGCACGACAACGCAAGGCTAGGCAATGCACGACAATGCAAGGAAAGCTTAAAGCAAAGGAAGGCACGGTCAGGCGAGATAAGGCTAAGGCACGACAACGCAAGGCTAGGCAATTCAGGGAAGTCAAGCAAAGAGTAACGGAAGGTAAGCAAGGCAAGGAAAAGGAAGGAAAGGCCAGGGTATCGGAAGGAACGGCACGGCAAGGGGAAACAAGTCTAAGGCACGACACCGAACGCTAGGCAATGAACGGCAAGGCAAGGAAAGGGTAACGCATTTGAAAGCACGGTCACGCGAGGCAACGCTAAGGCACGACAACGCAGGGCTAGGCAATGCACGGAAGGCAAGCAAAGAGTAACGGAAGGTAAGGAAGGCAAGGGAAAGGAAGGAAAGGCAAGTGTAACGGAAGGAACGGCACGGCAAGGGGAAACAAGGCTAAGGCACGACAGCGCACGGCTAGGCAATGCACGGAAAGGCAAGGAAAGGGTAACGCATGGGAAAGCACGGTCAGGCGATGCAAGGCTAAGGCATGACAACGCAAGGCTAGGCAATGCACGGAAAGCAAGCAAAGAGTAACGGAACGCAAGGAAGGCAAGGGAAAGCAAGGGAAGGCAAGGGTAACGGAAGGAACGGCACTGTAAGGGGTAACAAGTCTAAGGCACGGCAACGCAGGGCTAGGCAATGCACGGCAAGGCAAGGAAAGGGTAACGCATGGGAAGGCACGGTCAGGTGAGGCAAGGATAAGGCACGACAATGCAAGGCTAGGCAATGCACGGCAAGGCAAGGAAAGAGTATAACGGAACGCAAGGAAGGCAAGGGAAAGCAAGGGAAGGCAAGGGTAACGGAAGGAACGGCACGGCAAGGGGTAACAAGGCTAAGGCAGGACAACGCAGGGCTAGGCAATGCACGGCAAGGCAAGGAAAGAGTAACGGAAGGAAAGGAAGGCAAGGTAAAGCCAGGCAAGGCAAGTGTAACAAAAGGCACGCAACGGCAAGGGGAAACAAGGCTAAGGCACGACAACACACGGCTAGGAAATGCACGGCAAGGCAAGGAAAGGGTAACGCAAGGCAAGGCACGGTGAGGCTAGGCAAGGCTAATGCACGACAACGCAAGGCTAGGGAATGCACGACAATGCAAGTAAAGCTTAAAGCAAAGGAAGGCGCGGTCAGGCGAGATAAGGCTAAGGCACGACAACGCAAGGCTAGGCAATGCACGGAAGGCAAGCAAAGAGTAACGGAAGGTAAGGAAGGCAAGGGAAAGCAAAGAAAGGCAAGTGTAACGGAAGGAACGGCACGGCAAGGGGAAACAAGGCTAAGGCACGGCAACGCAGGCTAGGCAATGCACGGCAAGGCAAGGAAAGGGTAACGCATGGGAAAGCACGTTCAGGCGAGGCAAGGCTAAGGCACGACAACGCAAGGCTAGGCAATGCACGGAAAGCAAGCAAAGAGTAACGGAAGGTAAGGAAGGCAAGGGAAAGGAAGGAAAGGCAAGTGTAACGGAAGGAACGGCACGGCAAGGGGAAACAAGGCTAAGGCACGACAACGCACGGCTATGCAATGCACGGAAAGGCAAGGAAAGGGTAACGCATGGGAAATCACGGTCAGGCGATGCAAGGCTAAGGCATGACAACGCAAGGCTAGGCAATGCACGGAAAGCAAGCAAAGAGTAACGGAACGCAAGGAAGGCAAGGGAAAGCAAGGGAAGGCAAGGGTAACGGAAGGAACGGCACGGTAAGGGGTAACAAGTCTAAGGCACGGCAACGCACGGCTAGGCAATGCACGGCAAGGCAACTAAAGGGTAACGCAAGGCAATGCACGGTGAGGCTAGACAAGGCTAATGCACGAAAACGCAAGGCTAAGCAATGCACGACAATGCAAGGAAAGCTTAAAGCAAAGGAAGGCAAGGTCAGGCGAGATAAGGCAAAGGCAAGACAACGGAAGGCTAGGCAATTCAGGGAAGGCAAGCAAAGAGTAACGGAAGGTAAGGAAGGCAAGGAAAAGCAAGGAAAGGCAAGGGTAACGGAAGGAACGGCACGGCAAGGGGGAAGAAGTGTAAGGCACGACACCGAACGCTAGGCAATGAACGGCAAGGCAAGGAAAGGGTAACGCATGGGAAAGCACGGTCAGGCGAGGCAAGGCTAAGGCACGACAACGCAAGGCTAGGCAATGCACGGAAGGCAAGCAAAGAGTAACGGAAGGTAAGGAAGGCAAGGGAAAGCAAGGAAAGGCAAGTGTAACGGAAGGAACGGCACGGCAAGGGGCAACAAGGCTAAGGCACGACAACGCACGCTAGGCAATGCACGGCAAGGCAAGGAAAGGGTAACGCATGGGAAAGCACGGTCAGGCGAGGCAAGGCTAAGGCATGACAACGCAAGTCTAGGCAATGCACGGAAAGCAAGCAAAGAGTAACGGAACGCAAGGAAGGCAAGGGAAAGCAAGGGAAGGCAAGGGAAACGGAAGGAACGGCACGGCAAGGGGTAAGAAGGCTAAGGCACGACAACGCAGGGCTAGGCAATGCACGGCAAGGCAAGGAAAGGGTAACGCAGGGGAAGGCACGGTCAGGTGAGGCAAGGATAAGGCACGACAATGCAAGGCTAGGCAATGCCCGGCAAGGCAAGTAAAGAGTAACGGAAGGAAAGGAAGGCAAGGCAAAGCCAGGCAAGGCACGTGTAACAAAAGGCACGCAACGGCAAGGGGAAACAAGGCTAAGGCACGACAACACACGGCTAGGAAATGCACGGCAAGGCAAGGAAAGGGTAACGCAAGGCAAGGCACGGTGAGGCTAGGCAAGGCTAATGCACGACAACGCAAGGCTAGGCAATGCACGACAATGCAAGTAAAGCTTAAAGCAAAGGAAGGCACGGTCAGGCGAGATAAGGCTAAGGCACGACAACGCAAGTCTAGGCAATGCACGGAAGGCAAGCAAAGAGTAACGGAAGGTAAGGAAGGCAAGGGAAAGGAAGGAAAGGCAAGTGTAACGGAAGGAACGGCACGGCAAGCGGAAACAAGGCTAAGGTACGACAACGCACTGCCAGGCAATGCACGACAAGGCAAGGAAAGGGTAACGCATGGGAAAGCACGGTCAGGCGATGCAAGGGAAAGGCATGACAACGCAAGGCTAGGCAATGCACGGAAAGCAAGCAAAGAGTAACGGAACGCAAGGAAGGCAAGGGAAAGCAAGGGAATGCAAGGGTAACAGAAGGAACGTCACGGCAAGGGGTAACAAGGCTAAGGCACGGCAACGCAGGGTTAGGCAATGCACGGCAAGGCAAGGAAAGGGTAACGCAGGGGAAGGCACGGTCAGGTGAGGCAAGGGTAAGGCACGACAATGCAAGGCTAGGCAATGCACGGGAAGGCAAGGAAAGAGTAACGCAAGGCAAGGCACGGTGAGGCTAGGCAAGGCTAATGCACGACAAGGCAAGGCTAGGCAATGCACGACAATGCAAGTAAAGCTTAAAGCAAAGGAAGGCACGGTTAGGCGAGATAAGGCTAAGGCACGACAACGCAAGGCTAGGCAATGCACGGAAAGCAAGCAAAGAGTAACGGAACGCAAGGAAGGCAAGGGAAAGCAAGGGAAGGCAAGGGTAACGGAAGGAACGGCACGGCAAGGGGTAACAAGGCTAAGGTACGACAACGCAGGGCTAGGCAATGCACGGCAAGGCAAGGAAAGAGTAACGGAAGGAAAGGAAGGCAAGGCAAAGCCAGGCAAGGCAAGTGTAACAAAAGGCACGCAACGGCAAGGGGAAACAAGGCTAAGGCACGACAACACACGGCTAGGAAATGCACGGCAAGGCAAGGAAAGGGTAACGCAAGGCAAGGCACGGTGAGGCTAGGCAAGGCTAATGCACGACAACGCAAGGCTAGGCAATGCACGACAATGCAAGTAAAGCTTAAAGCAAAGGAAGGCACGGTCAGGCGAGATAAGGCTAAGGCACGACAACGCAAGGCTAGGCAATGCACAGAAGGCAAGCAAAGAGTAACGGAAGGTAAGGAAGGCAAGGGAAAGCAAAGAAAGGCAAGTGTAACGGAAGGAACGTCACGGCAAGGGGAAACAAGGCTAAGGCACGACAACGCACGCTAGGCAATGCACGGCAAGGCAAGGAAAGGGTAACGCATGGGAAAGAACGGTCAGGCGAGGCAAGGCTAAGGAAAGCCAACGCAAGGATAGGCAATGCACGGAAAGCAAGCAAGGAGTAACGGAATGCAAGGAAGGAAAGGGAAAGCAAGGGAAGGCCAGGGTAACGGAAGGAACGGCACGGCAAGGGGAAACAAGGCTAAGGCACGGCAACGCAGGCTAGGCAATGCACGGCAAGGCAAGGAAAGGGTAACGCATGGGAAAGCACGGTCAGGCGATGCAAGGCTAAGGCATGACAACGCAAGGCTAGGCAATGCACGGAAAGAAAGCAAAGAGTAACGGAACGCAAGGAAGGCAAGGGAAAGCAAGGGAAGGCAAGGGTAACGGAAGGAACGGCACGGCTAGGGGTAAGAAGGCTAAGGCACGAGAACGCAGGGCTAGGCAATGCACGGCAAGGCAAGGAAAGGGTAACGCAGGGGAAGGCACGGTCAGGTGAGGCAAGGATAAGGCACGACAATGCAAGGCTAGGCAATGCACGGCAAGGCAAGGAAAGAGTACCGGAAGGAAAGGAAGGCAAGGCAAAGCCAGGCAAGGCAAGTGTAACAAAAGGCACGCCACGGCAAGGGGAATCAAGGCTAGGGCACGACAACGCACGGCTAGGCAATGCACGGCAAGGCAAGGAAAGGGTAACGCAAGGCAAGGCACGGTGAGGCTAGGCAAGGCTAATGCACGACAACGCAAGGCTAGGCAATGCACGACAATGCAAGGAAAGCTTAAAGCAAAGGAAGGCACGGTCAGGAGAGATAAGGCTAAGGCACGACAACGCAAGGCTAGGCAATGCACGGAAGGCAAGCAAAGAGTAACGGAAGGTAAGGAAGGCAAGGGAAAGCAAGGAAAGGCAATGGTAACGGAAGGAACGGCACGGCAAGGGGAAACAAGGCTAAGGCACGACAACGCACGCTAGGCAATGCACGGCACACGGCAAGGCAAGGAAAGGGTAACGCATGGGAAAGCACGGTCAGGCGAGGCAAGGCTAAGGAAAGCCAACGCAAGGATAGGCAGTGCACGGAAAGCAAGCAGGGAGTAACGGAATGCAAGGAAGGAAAGGGAAAACAAGGGAAGGCAAGGGTAACGGAAGGAACGGCACGGCAAGGGGTAACAAGGCTAAGGCACGACAACACACGGCTAGGAAATGCACGGCAAGGCAAGGAAAGGGTAACGCAAGGCAAGGCACGGTGAGGCTAGGCAAGGTTAATGCACGACAACGCAAGGCTAGGCAATGCAAGACAATGCAAGGAAAGCTTAAAGCAAAGGAAGGCACGGTCAGGCGAGATAAGGCTAAGGCACGACAACGCAAGGCTAGGCAATTCAGGGAAGGCAAGCAAAGAGTAACGGAAGGTAAGCAAGGGAAGGAAAAGGAAGGAAAGGCCAGGGTAACGGAAGGAACGGCACGGCAAGGGGAAACAAGTCTAAGGCACGACACCGAACGCTAGGCAATGAACGGCAAGGAAGGGAAAGGGTAACGCATTTGAAAGCACGGTCAGGCGAGGCAACGCTAAGGCACGACAACGCAAGGCTAGGCAATGCACGGAAGGCAAGGAAAGGGTAACGCATGGGAAAGCACGGTCAGGCGAGGCAAGGCTAAGGCATGACAACGCAAGGCTAGGCAATGCACGGAAAGCAAGCAAAGAGTAACGGAACGCAAGGAAGGCAAGGGAAAGCAAGGGAAGGCAAGGGTAACCGAAGGAACGGCACGGCAAGGGGTAAGAAGGCTAAGGCACGACAACGCAGGGCTAGGCAATGCACGGCAAGGCAAGGAAAGGGTAACGCAGGGGAAGGCACGGTCAGGTGAGGCAAGGATAAGGCACGACAATGCAAGGCTAGGCAATGCACGGCAAGGCAAGTAAAGAGTAACGGAAGGAAAGAAAGGCAAGGCAAAGCCAGGCAAGGCAAGTGTAACAAAAGGCACGCCACGGCAAGGGGAATCAAGGCTAAGGCACGAGAACGCACGGCTAGGCAATGCACGGCAAGGCAAGGAAAGGGTAACGCAAGGCAAGGCACGGTGAGGCTAGGCAAGGTTAATGCACGACAACGCAAGGCTAGGCAATGCACGACAATGCAAGGAAAGCTTAAAGCAAAGGAAGGCACGGTCAGGCGAGATAAGGCTAATGCACGACAACGCAAGGCTAGGCAATGCACGGAAGGCAAGCAAAGAGTAACGGAAGGTAAGGAAGGCAAGGGAAAGCAAAGAAAGGCAAGTGTAACGGAAGGAACGGCACGGCAAGGGGAAACAAGGCTAAGGCACGACAACGCACGCTAGGCAATGCACGGCAAGGCAAGGAAAGCGTAACGCATGGGAAAGCACGGTCAGGCGAGGCAAGCCTAAGGCATGACAACACAAGGCTAGGCAATGCACCACAATGCAAGGAAAGCTTAAAGCAAAGAAAGGCACGGTCAGGCGAGATAAGGCTAAGGAACGACAACGCAAGGCTAGGCAATGAAGGGAAGGCAAGCAAAGAGTAACGGAAGGTAAGGAAGGCAAGGGAAAGCAAGGAAAGGCAATGGTAACGGAAGGAACGGCACGGCAAGGGGAAACAAGGCTAAGGCACGACAACGCAGGGCTAGGCAATGCAGGGCAAGGCAAGGAAAGAGTAACGAAAGGAAAGGAAGGCAAGGCAAAGCCAGGCAAGGCAAGTGTAACAAAAGGCACGCAACGGCAAGGGGAAACAAGGCTAAGGCACGACAACACACGGCTAGGAAATGCACGGCAAGGCAAGGAAAGGGTAACGCAAGGCAAGGCACGGTGAGGCTAGGCAAGGCTAATGCACGACAACGCAAGGCTAGGCAAGGCACGACAATGCAAGTAAAGCTTAAAGCAAAGGAAGGCACGGTCAGGCGAGATAAGGCTAAGGAACGACAACGCAAGGCTAGGCAATGAAGGGAAGGCAAGCAAAGAGTAACGGAAGGAAAGGAAGGCAAGGGAAAGCAAGGAAAGGCAATGGTAACGGAAGGAACGGCACGGCAAGGGGAAACAAGTCTAAGGCACGACAACGCACGCTAGGCAATGCACGGCAAGGCAAGGAAAGGGTAACGCATGGGAAAGCACGGTCAGGGGAGGCAAGGCTAAGGCACGACAACGCAAGGCTTGGCAATGCACAGAAGGCAAGCAAAGAGTAACGGAAGGTAAGGAAGGCAAGGGAAAGCAAAGAAAGGCAAGTGTAACGGAAGGAACGGCACGGCAAGGGGAAACAAGGCTAAGGCACGACAACGCACGCTAGGCAATGCACGGCAAGGCAAGGAAAGGTAACGCATGGGAAAGCACGGTCAGGCGAGGCAAGGCTAAGGAAAGCCAACGCAAGGATAGGCCATGCACGGAAAGCAAGCAAGGAGTAACGGAATGCAAGGAAGGAAAGGGAAAGCAAGGGAAGGCAAGGGTAACGGAAGGAACGGCACGGCAAGGGGAAACAAGGCTAAGGCACGACAACGCACGGCTATGCAATGCACGGAATTGCAAGGAAAGGGTAACGCATGGGAAATCACGGTCAGGCGATGCAAGGCTAAGGCATGACAACGCAAGGCTAGGCAATGCACGGAAAGCAAGCAAAGAGTAACGGAACGCAAGGAAGGCAAGGGAAAGCAAGGGAAGGCAAGGGTAACGGAAGGAAAGGCACGGTAAGGGGTAACAAGTCTAAGGCACGGCAACGCACGGCTAGGCAATGCACGGCAAGGCAACTAAAGGGTAACGCAAGGCAATGCACGGTGAGGCTAGACAAGGCTAATGCACGAAAACGCAAGGCTAAGCAATGCACGACAATGCAAGGAAAGCTTAAAGCAAAGGAAGGCAAGGTCAGGCGAGATAAGGCAAAGGCACGACAACGCAAGGCTAGGCAATTCAGGGAAGGCAAGCAAAGAGTAACGGAAGGTAAGGAAGGCAAGGAAAAGCAAGGAAAGGCAAGGGTAACGGAAGGAACGGCACGGCAAGGGGGAAGAAGTGTAAGGCACGACACCGAACGCTAGGCAATGAACGGCAAGGCAAGGAAAGGGTAACGCATGGGAAAGCACGGTCAGGCGAGGCAAGGCTAAGGCACGACAACGCAAGGCTAGGCAATGCACGGAAGGCAAGCAAGGAGTAACGGAAGGTAAGGAAGGCAAGGGAAAGCAAGGAAAGGCAAGTGTAACGGAAGGAACGGCACGGCAAGGGGCAACAAGGCTAAGGCACGACAACGCACGCTAGGCAATGCACGGCAAGGCAAGGAAAGGGTAACGCATGGGAAAGCACGGTCAGGTGAGGCAAGGCTAAGGCATGACAACACAAGTCTAGGCAATGCACGGAAAGCAAGCAAAGAGTAACGGAACGCAAGGAAGGCAAGGGAAAGCAAGGGAAGGCAAGGGAAACGGAAGGAACGGCACGGCAAGGGGTAAGAAGGCTAAGGCACGACAACGCAGGGCTAGGCAATGCACGGCAAGGCAAGGAAAGGGTAACGCAGGGGAAGGCACGGTCAGGTGAGGCAAGGATAAGGCACGACAATGCAAGGCTAGGCAATGCCCGGCAAGGCAAGTAAAGAGTAACGGAAGGAAAGGAAGGCAAGGCAAAGCCAGGCAAGGCAAGTGTAACAAAAGGCACGCCACGGCAAGGGGAATCAAGGCTAAGGCACGACAACGCACGGCTAGGCAATGCAAGGCAAGGCAAGGAAAGGGTAACGCAAGGCAAGGCACGGTGAGGCTAGGCAAGGCTAATGCACGACAACGCAAGGCTAGGCAATGCACGACAATGCAAGGAAAGCTTAAAGCAAAGGAAGGCACGGTCAGGCGAGATAAGGCTAAGGCACGACAACGCAAGGCTAGGCAATGCACGGAAGGCAAGCAAAGAGTAACGGAAGGTAAGGAAGGCAAGGGAAAGCAAAGAAAGGCAAGTGTAACGGAAGGAACGGCACGGCAAGGGGAAACAAGGCTAAGGCACGACAACGCACGCTAGGCAATGACACGGCAAGGCAAGGAAAGGGTAACGCATGGGAAAGCACGGTCAGGCGAGGCAAGGCTAAGGCATGACAACGCAAGGCTAGGCAATGCACGGAAAGCAAGCAAAGAGTAACGGAACGCAAGGAAGGCAAGGGAAAGCAAGGGAAGGCAAGGGTAACGGAAGGAACGGCACGGCAAGGGGTAACAAGGCTAAGGCACGACAACGCAGGGCTAGGCAATGCACGGCAAGGCAAGGAAAGAGTAACGGAAGGAAAGGAAGGCAAGGCAAAGCCAGGCAAGGCACGTGTAACAAAAGGCACGCAACGGCAAGGGGAAACAAGGCTAAGGCACGACAACACACGGCTAGGAAATGCACGGCAAGGCAAGGAAAGGGTAACGCAAGGCAAGGCACGGTGAGGCTAGGCAAGGCTAATGCACGACAACGCAAGGCTAGGCAATGCACGACAATGCAAGTAAAGCTTAAAGCAAAGGAAGGCACGGTCAGGCGAGATAAGGCTAAGGCACGACAACGCAAGGCTAGGCAATGCACGGAAGGCAAGCAAAGAGTAACGGAAGGTAAGGAAGGCAAGGGAAAGGAAGGAAAGGCAAGTGTAACGGAAGGAACGGCACGGCAAGCGGAAACAAGGCTAAGGCACGACAACGCACGGCTAGGCAATGCACGGCAAGGCAAGGAAAGGGTAACGCATGGGAAAGCACGGTCAGGCGAGGCAAGGCTAAGGCATGACAACGCAAGGCTAGGCAATGCACGGAAAGCAAGCAAAGAGTAACGGAAGGCAAGGAAGGCAAGGGAAAGCAAGGGAAGGCAAGGGTAACGGAAGGAACGGCACGGCAAGGGGTAACAAGGCTAAGGCACGGAGGCAAGCAGGCAAGCAAGGGGTTAAGGCATGCACGGCAAGGCAAGGAAAGGGCAACGCAGGCTAGGGCACGGTCAAGCAAGGAAAGGAAGGGAAGGCACGACAATGCAAGGCTAGCAATGCACGGGAAGGCAAGAAAGAGTAACGCAAGGCAAGGCACGGTGAGGCTAGGCAAGGCTAATGCACGACAACGCAAGGCTAGGCAATGCACGACAATGCAAGGAAAGCTTAAAGCAAAGGAAGGCACGGTCAGGCGAGATAAGGCTAAGGCACGACAACGCAAGGCTAGGCAATGCACGGAAAGCAAGCAAAGAGTAACGGAACGTAAGGAAGGCAAGGGAAAGCAAGGGAAGGCAAGGGTAACGGAAGGAACGGCACGGCAAGGGGTAACAAGGCTAAGGCACGACAACGCAGGCTAGGCAATGCACGGCAAGGCAAGGAAAGAGTAACGGAAGGAAAGGAAGGCAAGGCAAAGCCAGGCAAGGCAAGTGTAACAAAAGGCACGCAACGGCAAGGGGAAACAAGGCTAAGGCACGACAAAACACGGCTAGGAAATGCACGGCAAGGCAAGGAAAGGGTAACGCAAGGCAAGGCACGGTGAGGCTAGGCAAGGCTAATGCACGACAACGCAAGGCTAGGCAATGCACGACAATGCAAGTAAAGCTTAAAGCAAAGGAAGGCACGGTCAGGCGAGATAAGGCTAAGGCACGACAACGCAAGGCTAGGCAATGCACGGAAGGCAAGCAAAGAGTAACGGAAGGTAAGGAAGGCAAGGGAAAGCAAGGAAAGGCAAGTGTAACGGAAGGAACGGCACGGCAAGGGGAAACAAGGCTAAGGCACGACAACGCACGCTAGGCAATGCACGGCAAGGCAAGGAAAGGGTAACGCATGGGAAAGCACGGTCAGGCGAGGCAAGGCTAAGGCAGACAACGCAAGGCTAGGCAATGCACGGAAAGCAAGCAAGAGTAACGGAAGCAAGGAAGGCAAGGGAAAGCAAGGGAAGGCAAGGGTAACGGAAGGAACGGCACGGCAAGGGGAAACAAGGCTAAGGCACGACAACGCACGCTAGGCAATGCACGGCAAGGCAAGGAAAGGGTAACGCATGGGAAAGCACGGTCAGGCCAGGCAAGGCTAAGGAAAGCCAACGCAAGGCTAGGCAATGCACGGAAAGCAAGCAAGGAGTAACGGAATGCAAGGAAGGAAAGGGAAAGCAAGGGAAGGCAAGGGTAACGGAAGGAACGGCACGGCAAGGGGTAGCAAGGCTAAGGCACGACAACACACGGCTAGGAAATGCACAGCAAGGCAAGGAAAGGGTAACGCAAGGCAAGGCACGGTGAGGCTAGGCAAGGTTAATGCACGACAACGCAAGGCTAGGCAATGCACGACAATGCAAGGAAAGCTTAAAGCAAAGGAAGGCACGGTCAGGCGAGATAAGGCTAAGGCACGACAACGCAAGGCTAGGCAATGCACGGAAGGCAAGCAAAGAGTAACGGAAGGTAAGGAAGGCAAGGGAAAGCAAGGAAAGGCAAGTGGTAACGGAAGGAACGGCACGGCAAGGGGAAACAAGGCTAAGGCACGACAACGCACGCTAGGCAATGCACGGCAAGGCAAGGAAAGGGTAACGCATGGGAAAGCACGGTCAGGCGAGGCAAGGCTAAGGCACGACAACGCAAGGCTAGGCAATGCACGGAAGGCAAGCAAAGAGAACGGAAGGTAAGGAAGGAAAGGGAAAGCAAGGAAAGGCAAGTGTAACGGAAGGAACGGCACGGCAAGGGGAAACAAGGCTAAGGCACGACAACGCACGGCTAGGCAATGCACGGCAAGGCAAGCAAAGGGTAACGCAAGGAAAGGCACGGTGAGGCTAGGCAAGGCTAATGCACGAAAACGCAAGGCTAGGCGATGCACGACAATGCAAGGAAAGCTTAAAGCAAAGGAAGGCAAGGTCAGGCGAGATAAGGCTAAGGCACGACAACGCAAGGCTAGGAAATTCAGGGAAGGCAAGTAAAGAGTAACGGAAGGTAAGCAAGGCAAGGAAAAGGAAGGAAAGGCCAGGGTAACGGAAGGAACGGCACGGCAAGGGGAAACAAGGCTAAGGCACGGCAACGCAGGCTAGGCAATGCACGGCAAGGCAAGGAAAGGGTAACGCATGGGAAAGCACGTTCAGGCGAGGCAAGGCTAAGGCACAACAACGCAAGGCTAGGCAATGCACGGAAGGCAAGCAAAGAGTAACGGAAGGTAAGGAAGGCAAGGGAAAGGAAGGAAAGGCAAGTGTAACGGAAGGAACGGCACGGCAAGGGGAAACAAGGCTAAGGCACGACAACGCACGGCTAGGCAATGCACGGCAAGGCAAGGAAAGGGTAACGCATGGGAAAGCACGGTCAGGCGATGCAAGGCTAAGGCATGACAACGCAAGGCTAGGCAATGCACGGAAAGAAAGCAAAGAGTAACGGAACGCAAGGAAGGCAAGGGAAAGCAAGGGAAGGCAAGGGTAACGGAAGGAACGGCACGGCTAGGGGTAAGAAGGCTAAGGCACGACAACGCAGGGCTAGGCAATGCACGGCAAGGCAAGGAAAGGGTAACGCAGGGGAAGGCACGGTCAGGTGAGGCAAGGATAAGGCACGACAATGCAAGGCTAGGCAATGCACGGCAAGGCAAGGAAAGAGTACCGGAAGGAAAGGAAGGCAAGGCAAAGCCAGGCAAGGCAAGTGTAACAAAAGGCACGCCACGGCAAGGGGAATCAAGGCTAAGGCACGACAACGCACGGCTAGGCAATGCACGGCAAGGCAAGGAAAGGGTAACGCAAGGCAAGGCACGGTGAGGCTAGGCAAGGTTAATGCACGACAACGCAAGGCTAGGCAATGCACGACAATGCAAGGAAAGCTTAAAGCAAAGGAAGGCACGGTCAGGCGAGATAAGGCTAAGGCACGACAACGCAAGGCTAGGCAATGCACGGAAGGCAAGCAAAGAGTAACGGAAGGTAAGGAAGGCAAGGGAAAGCAAAGAAAGGCAAGTGTAACGGAAGGAACGTCACGGCAAGGGGAAACAAGGCTATGGCACGACAAAGCAGGGCTAGGCAATGCACGGCAAGGCAAGGAAAGGGTAACGCATGGGAAAGCACTGTCAGGCGAGGCAAGGCTAAGGAAAGCCAACGCAAGGCTAGGCAATGCACGGAAAGCAAGCAAGGAGTAACGGAATGCAAGGAAGGAAAGGGAAAGCAAGGGAAGGCAAGGGTAACGGAAGGAACGGCACGGCAAGGGGAAACAAGGCTAAGGCACGACAACGCACGCTAGGCAATGCACGGCAAGGGAAGGAAAGGGTAACGCATGGGAAAGCACGGTCAGGCGAGGTAAGGCTAAGGAAAGCCAACGCAAGGCTAGGCAATGCACGGAAAGCAAGCAAGGAGTAACGGAATGCAAGGAAGGAAAGGGAAAGCAAGGAAAGGCAATGGTAACGGAAGGAACGGCACGGCAAGGGGAAACAAGGCTAAGGCACGACAACGCACGCTAGGCAATGCACGGCAAGGCAAGGAAAGGGTAACGCATGGGAAAGCACGGTCAGGCGAGGCAAGGCTAAGGCACGACAACCCAAGGCTAGGCAATGCACGGAAGGCAAGCAAAGAGAAACGGAAGGTAAGGAAGGAAAGGGAAAGCAAAGAAAGGCAAGTGTAACGGAAGGAACGGCACGGCAAGGGGAAACAAGGCTAAGGCACGACAAGGCACGGCTAGGCAATGCACGGCAAGGCAAGCAAACGGTAACGCAAGGAAAGGCACGGTGAGGCTAGGCAAGGCTAATGCACGAAAACGCATGGCTAGGCGATGCACGACAATGCAAGGAAAGCTTAAAGCAAAGGAAGGCAAGGTCAGGCGAGATAAGGCTAAGGCACGACAACGCAAGGCTAGGAAATTCAGGGAAGGTAAGTAAAGAGTAACGGAAGGTAAGCAAGGCAAGGAAAAGGAAGGAAAGGCCAGGGTAACGGAAGGAACGGCACGGCAAGGGGAAACAAGGCTAAGGCACGGCAACGCAGGCTAGGCAATGCACGGCAAGGCAAGGAAAGGGTAACGCATGGGAAAGCACGTTCAGGCGAGGCAAGGCTAAGGCACAACAACGCAAGGCTAGGCAATGCACGGAAGCAAGCAAAGAGTAACGGAAGGTAAGGCACGGTGAGGCTAGGCAAGGCTAATGCACGACAACGCAAGGCTAGGCAATGCACGACAATGCAAGTAAAGCTTAAAGCAAAGGAAGGCACGGTCAGGCGAGATAAGGCTAAGGCACGACAACGCAAGGCTAGGCAATGCACGGAAAGCAAGCAAAGAGTAACGGAACGCAAGGAAGGCAAGGGAAAGCAAGGGAAGGCAAGGGTAACGGAAGGAACGGCACGGCAAGGGGTAACAAGGCTAAGGCACGACAACGCAGGGCTAGGCAATGCACGGCAAGGCAAGGAAAGAGTAACGGAAGGAAAGGAAGGCAAGGCAAAGCCAGGCAAGGCAAGTGTAACAAAAGGCACGCAACGGCAAGGGGAAACAAGGCTAAGGCACGACAACACACGGCTAGGAAATGCACGGCAAGGCAAGGAAAGGGTAACGCAAGGCAAGGCACGGTGAGGCTAGGCAAGGCTAATGCACGACAACGCAAGGCTAGGCAATGCACGACAATGCAAGTAAAGCTTAAAGCAAAGGAAGGCACGGTCAGGCGAGATAAGGCTAAGGCACGACAACGCAAGGCTAGGCAATGCACGGAAGGCAAGCAAAGAGTAACGGAAGGTAAGGAAGGCAAGGGAAAGCAAAGAAAGGCAAGTGTAACGGAAGGAACGGCACGGCAAGGGGAAACAAGGCTAAGGCACGACAACGCACGCTAGGCAATGCATGGCAAGGCAAGGAAAGGGTAACGCATGGGAAAGCACGGTCAGGCGAGGCAAGGCTAAGGAAAGCCAACGCAAGGATAGGCAATGCACGGAAAGCAAGCAAGGAGTAACGGAATGCAAGGAAGGAAAGGGAAAGCAAGGGAAGGCAAGGGTAACGCAAGGAACGGCACGGCAAGGGGAAACAAGGCTAAGGCACGACAACGCACGCTAGGCAATGCACGGCAAGGCAAGGAAAGGGTAACGCATGGGAAAGCACGGTCAGGCGAGGCAAGGCTAAGGAAAGCCAACGCAAGGCTAGGCAATGCACGGAAAGCAAGCAGGGAGTAACGGAATGCAAGGAAGGAAAGGGAAAACAAGGGAAGGCAAGGGTAACGGAAGGAACGGCACGGCAAGGGGTAACAAGGCTAAGGCACGACAACACACGGCTAGGAAATGCACGGCAAGGCAAGGAAAGGGTAACGCAAGGCAAGGCACGGTGAGGCTAGGCAAGGTTAATGCACGACAACGCAAGGCTAGGCAATGCAAGACAATGCAAGGAAAGCTTAAAGCAAAGGAAGGCACGGTCAGGCGAGATAAGGCTAAGGCACGACAACGCAAGGCTAGGCAATTCAGGGAAGGCAAGCAAAGAGTAACGGAAGGTAAGCAAGGCAAGGAAAAGGAAGGAAAGGCCAGGGTAACGGAAGGAACGGCACGGCAAGGGGAAACAAGTCTAAGGCACGACACCGAACGCTAGGCAATGAACGGCAAGGAAGGGAAAGGGTAACGCATTTGAAAGCACGGTCAGGCGAGGCAACGCTAAGGCACGACAACGCAAGGCTAGGCAATGCACGGAAGGCAAGCAAAGAGTAACGGAAGGTAAGGAAGGCAAGGGAAAGCAAGGAAAGGCAAGTGTAACGGAAGGAACGGCACGGCAAGGGGAAACAAGGCTAAGGCACGACAACGCACGCTAGGCAATGCACGGCAAGGCAAGGAAAGGGTAACGCATGGGAAAGCACGGTCAGGCGAGGCAAGGCTAAGGCATGACAACGCAAGGCTAGGCAATGCACGGAAAGCAAGCAAAGAGTAACGGAACGCAAGGAAGGCAAGGGAAAGCAAGGGAAGGCAAGGGTAACCGAAGGAACGGCACGGCAAGGGGTAAGAAGGCTAAGGCACGAGAACGCAGGGCTAGGCAATGCACGGCAAGGCAAGGAAAGGGTAACGCAGGGGAAGGCACGGTCAGGTGAGGCAAGGATAAGGCACGACAATGCAAGGCTAGGCAATGCACGGCAAGGCAAGTAAAGAGTAACGGAAGGAAAGAAAGGCAAGGCAAAGCCAGGCAAGGCAAGTGTAACAAAAGGCACGCCACGGCAAGGGGAATCAAGGCTAAGGCACGACAACGCACGGCTAGGCAATGCACGGCAAGGCAAGGAAAGGGTAACGCAAGGCAAGGCACGGTGAGGCTAGGCAAGGTTAATGCACGACAACGCAAGGCTAGGCAATGCACGACAATGCAAGTAAAGCTTAAAGCAAAGGAAGGCACGGTCAGGCGAGATAAGGCTAATGCACGACAACGCAAGGCTAGGCAATGCACGGAAGGCAAGCAAAGAGTAACGGAAGGTAAGGAAGGCAAGGGAAAGCAAAGAAAGGCAAGTGTAACGGAAGGAACGGCACGGCAAGGGGAAACAAGGCTAAGGCACGACAACGCACGCTAGGCAATGCACGGCAAGGCAAGGAAAGGGTAACGCATGGGAAAGCACGGTCAGGCGAGGCAAGCCTAAGGCATGACAACGCAAGGCTAGGCAATGCACCACAATGCAAGGAAAGCTTAAAGCAAAGAAAGGCACGGTCAGGCGAGATAAGGCTAAGGAACGACAACGCAAGGCTAGGCAATGAAGGGAAGGCAAGCAAAGAGTAACGGAAGGTAAGGAAGGCAAGGGAAAGCAAGGAAAGGCAATGGTAACGGAAGGAACGGCACGGCAAGGGGAAACAAGGCTAAGGCACGACAACGCAGGGCTAGGCAATGCACGGCAAGGCAAGGAAAGAGTAACGAAAGGAAAGGAAGGCAAGGCAAAGCCAGGCAAGGCAAGTGTAACAAAAGGCACGCAACGGCAAGGGGAAACAAGGCTAAGGCACGACAACACACGGCTAGGAAATGCACGGCAAGGCAAGGAAAGGGTAACGCAAGGCAAGGCACGGTGAGGCTAGGCAAGGCTAATGCACGACAACGCAAGGCTAGGCAAGGCACGACAATGCAAGTAAAGCTTAAAGCAAAGGAAGGCACGGTCAGGCGAGATAAGGCTAAGGAACGACAACGCAAGGCTAGGCAATGAAGGGAAGGCAAGCAAAGAGGAACGGAAGGTAAGGAAGGCAAGGGAAAGCAAGGAAAGGCAATGGTAACGGAAGGAACGGCACGGCAAGGGGAAACAAGTCTAAGGCACGACAACGCACGCTAGGCAATGCACGGCAAGGCAAGGAAAGGGTAACGCATGGGAAAGCACGGTCAGGGGAGGCAAGGCTAAGGCACGACAACGCAAGGCTTGGCAATGCACAGAAGGCAAGCAAAGAGTAACGGAAGGTAAGGAAGGCAAGGGAAAGCAAAGAAAGGCAAGTGTAACGGAAGGAACGGCACGGCAAGGGGAAACAAGGCTAAGGCACGACAACGCACGCTAGGCAATGCACGGCAAGGCAAGGCAAGGGTAACGCATGGGAAAGCACGGTCAGGCGAGGCAAGGCTAAGGAAAGCCAACGCAAGGCTAGGCAATGCACGGAAAGCAAGCAAGGAGTAACGGAATGCAAGGAAGGAAAGGGAAAGCAAGGGAAGGCAAGGGTAACGGAAGGAACGGCACGGCAAGGGGAAACAAGTCTAAGGCACGACACCGAACGCTAGGCAATGAACGGCAAGGCAAGGCAAGGGTAACGCATTTGAAAGCACGGTCAGGCGAGGCAACGCTAAGGCACGACAACGCAAGGCTAGGCAATGCACGGAAGGCAAGCAAAGAGTAACGGAAGGTAAGGAAGGCAAGGGAAAGGAAGGAAAGGCAAGTGTAACGGAAGGAACGGCACGGCAAGCGGAAACAAGGCTAAGGCACGACAACGCACGGCTAGGCAATGCACGGAAGGGCAAGGAAAGGGTAACGCATGGGAAAGCACGGTCAGGCGATGCAAGGCTAAGGCATGACAACGCAAGGCTAGGCAATGCACGGAAAGCAAGCTAAGAGTAACGGAACGCAAGGAAGGCAAGGGAAAGCAAGGGAAGGCAAGGGTAACGGAAGGAACGGCACTGTAAGGGGTAACAAGTCTAAGTCACGGCAACGCAGGGCTAGGCAATGCACGGCAAGGCAAGGAAAGGGTAACGCAGGGGAAGGCACGGTCAGGTGAGGCAAGGATAAGGCACGACAATGCAAGGCTAGGCAATGCACGGCAAGGCAAGGAAAGAGTAACGGAAGGAAAGGAAGGCAAGTCAAAGCCAGGAAAGGCAAGTGTAACAAAAGGCACGCCACGGCAAGGGGAAACAAGGCTAAGGCACGACAACGCACGGCTAGGCAATGCACGGCAAGGCAAGGAAAGGGTAACGGAAGGCAAGGCACGGTGAGGCTAGGCAAGGCTAATGCACGACAACGCAAGGCTAGGCAATGCACGACAATGCAAGGAAAGCTTAAAGCAAAGGAAGGCACGGTCAGGCGAGATAAGGCTAAGGCACGACAACGCAAGGCTAGGCAATGCAGGGAAGGGAAGCATAGAGTAACGGAAGGTAAGCAAGGCAAGGAAAAGCAAGGAAAGGCAAGGGTAACGGAAGGAATTGCACGGCAAGGGGAAACAAGGCTAAGGCACGGCAACGGCGCAGGCTGGCAATGCAGGCAAGGCAAGGAAAGGGTAACGCATGGGAAAGCACGTTCAGGCGAGGCAAGGCTAAGGCACGACAACGCAAGGCTAGGCAATGCACGGAAGGCAAGCAAAGAGTAACGGAAGTTAAGGAAGGCAAGGGAAAGCAAAGAAAGGCAAGTGTAACGGAAGGAACTGCACGGCAAGGGGAAACAAGGCTAAGGCACGACAACGCACGGCTAGGCAATGCACGGCAAGGCAAGCAAAGGGTAACGCAAGGCAATGCACGGTGAGGCTAGACAAGGCTAATGCACGAAAACGCAAGGCTAGGCAATGCACGACAATGCAAGGAAAGCTTAAAGCAAAGGAAGGCAAGGTCAGGCGAGATAAGGCAAAGGCACGACAACGCAAGGCTAGGCAATTCAGGGAAGGCAAGCAAAGAGTAACGGAAGGTAAGGAAGGCAAGGAAAAGCAAGGAAAGGCAAGGGTAACGGAAGGAACGGCACGGCAAGGGGGAAGAAGTGTAAGGCACGACACCGAACGCTAGGCAATGAACGGCAAGGCAAGGAAAGGGTAACGCATGGGAAAGCACGGTCAGGCGAGGCAAGGCTAAGGCACGACAACGCAAGGCTAGGCAATGCACGGAAGGCAAGCAAAGAGTAACGGAAGGTAAGGAAGGCAAGGGAAAGCAAGAAAAGGCAAGTGTAACGGAAGGAACGGCACGGCAAGGGGTAACAAGGCTAAGGCACGGCAACGCAGGCTGGGCAATGCACGGCAAGGCAAGGAAAGGGTAACGCAGGGGAAGGCACGGTCAGGCGAGGCAAGGCTAAGGCACGACAACGCAAGGCTAGGCAATGCACGGAAAGCAAGCAAAGAGTAACGGAAGGCAAGGAAGGCAAGGGAAAGCAAGGGAAGGCAAGGGTAACGGAAGGAACGGCACGGCAAGGGGTAACAAGGCTAAGGCACGACAACGCACGGCTAGGCAATGCACGGCAAGGCAAGGAAAGGGTAACGCAAGGCAAGGCACGGTGAGGCTAGGCAAGGCTAATGCACGACAACGCAAGGCTAGGCAATGCACGACAATGCAAGGAAAGCTTAAAGCAAAGGAAGGCACGGTCAGGCGAGATAAGGCTAAGGCACGACAACGCAAGGCTAGGCAATGCACGGAAGGGAAGCAAGAGTAACGGAAGGTAAGCAAGGCAAGGAAAAGCAAGGAAAGGCAAGGGTAACGGAAGGAAGGCACGGCAAGGGGAAACAAGGCTAAGGCACGACAACGCAGGCTAGGCAATGCACGGCAAGGCAAGGAAAGGGTAACGCATGGGAAAGCACGGTCAGGCGAGGCAAGGCTAAGGCACGACAACGCAAGGCTAGGCAATGCACGGAAGGCAAGCAAAGAGTAACGGAAGGTAAGGAAGGCAAGGGAAAGCAAAGAAAGGCAAGTGTAACGGAAGGAACGGCACGGCAAGGGGAAACAAGGCTAAGGCACGACAACGCACGCTAGGCAATGCACGGCAAGGCAAGGAAAGGGTAACGCATGGGAAACGCAACGGCAATGCACGAAAGCAAGAAAGTAAGGCAAGGAAGGCAAGGGGCAGTAAGGCAAAGGCACGACAACGCAAGGCTAGGCAATTCAGGGAAGGCAAGCAAAGAGTAACGGAAGGTAAGCAAGGCAAGGAAAAGCAAGGAAAGGCAAGGGTAACGGAAGGAACGGCACGGCAAGGTGTAACAAGGCTAAGGCACGACAACGCAGGGCTAGGCAATGCACGGCAAGGCAAGGAAAGGGTAACGCATGGGAAAGGAAGGCAAGGCAAAGCCAGGCAAGGCAAGTGTAACAAAAGGCACGCAACGGCAAGGGGAAACAAGGCTAAGGCACGACAACACACGGCTAGGAAATGCACGGCAAGGCAAGGAAAGGGTAACGCAAGGCAAGGCACGGTGAGGCTAGGCAAGGCTAATGCACGACAACGCAAGGCTAGGCAATGCACGACAATGCAAGTAAAGCTTAAAGCAAAGGAAGGCACGGTCAGGCGAGATAAGGCTAAGGCACGACAACGCAAGGCTAGGCAATGCACGGAAGGCAAGCAAAGAGTAACGGAAGGTAAGGAAGGCAAGGGAAAGCAAAGAAAGGCAAGTGTAACGGAAGGAACGGCACGGCAAGGGGAAACAAGGCTAAGGCACGACAACGCACGCTAGGCAATGCACGGCAAGTCAAGGAAAGGGTAACGCATGGGAAAGCACGGTCAGGCGAGGCAAGGCTAAGGAAAGCCAACGCAAGGCTAGGCAATGCACGGAAAGCAAGCAAGGAGTAACGGAATGCAAGGAAGGCAAGGGAAAGCAAGGGAAGGCAAGGGTAACGGAAGGAACGGCACTGTAAGGGGTAACAAGTCTAAGGCACGGCAACGCAGGGCTAGGCAATGCACGGCAAGGCAAGGAAAGGGTAACGCAGGGGAAGGCACGGTCAGGTGAGGCAAGGATAAGGCACGACAATGCAAGGCTAGGCAATGCACGGCAAGGCAAGGAAAGAGTAACGGAAGGAAAGGAAGGCAAGTCAAAGCCAGGAAAGGCAAGTGTAACAAAAGGCACGCCACGGCAAGGGGAAACAAGGCTAAGGCACGACAACGCACGGCTAGGAAATGCACGGCAAGGCAAGCAAAGGGTAACGCAAGGCAATGCACCGTGAGGCTAGACAAGGCTAATGCACGAAAACGCAAGGCTAGGCAATGCACGACAATGCAAGGAAAGCTTAAAGCAAAGGAAGGCAAGGTCAGGCGAGATAAGGCAAAGGCACGACAACGCAAGGCTAGGCAATTCATGGAAGGCAAGCAAAGAGTAACGGAAGGTAAGCAAGGCAAGGAAAAGCAAGGAAAGGCAAGGGTAACGGAAGGAACGGCACGGCAAGGGGGAACAAGTGCTAAGGCACGACAACGCACGCTAGGCAATGAACGGCAAGGCAAGGAAAGGGTAACGCATGGGAAAGCACGGTCAGGCGAGGCAAGGCTAAGGCACGACAACGCAAGGCTAGGCAATGCACGGAAGGCAAGCAAAGAGTAACGGAAGGTAAGGAAGGCAAGGGAAAGCAAGAAAAGGCAAGTGTAACGGAAGGAACGGCACGGTAAGGGGCAACAAGGCTAAGGCACGACAACGCACGCTAGGCAATGCACGGCAAGGCAAGGAAAGGGTAACGCATGGGAAAGCACGGTCAGGCGAGGCAAGGCTAAGGCATGAAAACGCAAGGCTAGGCAATGCACGGAAAGCAAGCAAAGAGTAACGGAACGCAAGGAAGGCAAGGGAAAGCAAGGGAAGGCAAGGGAAACGGAAGGAACGGCACGGCAAGGGGTAAGAAGGCTAAGGCACGACAACGCAGGGCTAGGCAATGCACGGCAAGGCAAGGAAAGGGTAACGCAGGGGAAGGCACGGTCAGGTGAGGCAAGGATAAGGCACGACAATGCAAGGCTAGGCAATGCCCGGCAAGGCAAGTAAAGAGTAACGGAAGGAAAGGAAGGCAAGGCAAAGCCAGGCAAGGCAAGTGTAACAAAAGGCACGCCACGGCAAGGGGAATCAAGGCTAAGGCACGACAACGCACGGCTAGGCAATGCACGGCAAGGCAAGGAAAGGGTAACGCAAGGCAAGGCACGGTGAGGCTAGGCAAGGCTAATGCACGACAACGCAAGGCTAGGCAATGTACGACAATGCAAGGAAAGCTTAAAGCAAAGGAAGGCACGGTCAGGCGAGATAAGGCTAAGGCACGACAACGCAAGGCTAGGCAATGCACGGAAGGCAAGCAAAGAGTAACGGAAGGTACGGAAGGCAAGGGAAAGCAAAGAAAGGCAAGTGTAACGGAAGGAACGGCACGGAAAGGGGAAACAAGGCTAAGGCACGACAACGCAAGCTAGGCAATGAACGGCAAGGCAAGGAAAGGGTAACGCATGGGAAAGCACGGTCAGGCGAGGCAAGCCTAAGGCATGACAACGCAAGGCTAGGCAATGCACGGAAAGCAAGCAAAGAGTAACGGAACGCAAGGAAGGCAAGGGAAAGCAATGGAAGGCAAGGGTAACGGAAGGAACGGCACGGCAAGGGGTAACAAGGCTAAGGCACGAAAACGCAGGGCTAGGCAATGCACGGCAAGGCAAGGAAAGAGTAACGGAAGGAAAGGAAGGCAAGGCAAAGCCAGGCAAGGCAAGTGTAACAAAAGGCACGCAACGGCAAGGGGAAACAAGGCTAAGGCACGACAACACACGGCTAGGAAATGCACGGCAAGGCAAGGAAAGGGTAACGCAAGGCAAGGCACGGTGAGGCTAGGCAAGGCTAATGCACGACAACGCAAGGCTAGGCAATGCACGACAATGCAAGTAAAGCTTAAAGCAAAGGAAGGCACGGTCAGGCGAGATAAGGCTAAGGCACGACAACGCAAGGCTAGGCAATGCACGGAAGGCAAGCAAAGAGTAACGGAAGGTAAGGAAGGCAAGGGAAAGCAAAGAAAGGCAAGTGTAACGGAAGGAACGGCACGGCAAGGGGAAACAAGGCTAAGGCACGACAACGCACGCTAGGCAATGCACGGCAAGGCAAGGAAAGGGTAACGCATGGGAAAGCACGGTCAGGCGAGGCAAGGCTAAGGAAAGCCAACGCAAGGCTAGGCAATGCACGGAGAGCAAGCAAGGAGTAACGGAATGCAAGGAAGGAAAGGGAAAGCAAGGGAAGGCAAGGGTAACGGAAGGAACGGCACGGCAAGGAGAAACAAGGCTAAGGCACGACAACGCACGCTAGGCAATGCACGACAAGGCAAGGAAAGGGTAACGCATGGGAAAGCACGGTCAGGCGAGGCAAGGCTAAGGAAAGCCAACGCAAGGCTAGGCAATGCACGGAAAGCAAGCAAGGAGTAACGGAATGCAAGGAAGGAAAGGGAAAGCAAGGGAAGGCAAGGGTAACGGAAGGAACGGCACGGCAAGGGGTAACAAGGCTAAGGCACGACAACACACGGCTAGGAAATGCACGGCAAGGCAAGGAAAGGGTAACGCAAGGCAAGGCACGGTGAGGCTAGGCAAGGTTAATGCACGACAACGCAAGGCTAGGCAATGCACGACAATGCAAGGAAAGCTTAAAGCAAAGGAAGGCACGGTCAGGCGAGATAAGGCTAAGGCACGACAACGCAAGGCTAGGCAATGCACGGAAGGCAAGCAAAGAGTAACGGAAGGTAAGGAAGGCAAGGGAAAGCAAGGAAAGGCAATGGTAACGGAAGGAACGGCACGGCAAGGGGAAACAAGGCTAAGGCACGACAACGCACGCTAGGCAATGCACGGCAAGGCAAGGAAAGGGTAACGCATGGGAAAGCACGGTCAGGCGAGGCAAGGCTAAGGCACGACAACCCAAGGCTAGGCAATGCACGGAAGGCAAGCAAAGAGAAACGTTAGGTAAGGAAGGAAAGGGAAAGCAAAGAAAGGCAAGTGTAACGGAAGGAACGGCACGGCAAGGGGAAACAAGGCTAAGGCACGACAAGGCACGGCTAGGCAATGCACGGCAAGGCAAGCAAACGGTAACGCAAGGAAAGGCACGGTGAGGCTAGGCAAGGCTAATGCACGAAAACGCATGGCTAGGCGATGCACGACAATGCAACAAAGCTTAAAGCAAAGGAAGGCAAGGTCAGGCGAGATAAGGCTAAGGCACGACAACGCAAGGCTAGGAAATTCAGGGAAGGCAAGTAAAGAGTAACGGAAGGTAAGCAAGGCAAGGAAAAGGAAGGAAAGGCCAGGGTAACGGAAGGAACGGCACGGCAAGGGGAAACAAGGCTAAGGCACGGCAACGCAGGCTAGGCAATGCACGGCAAGGCAAGGAAAGGGTAACGCATGGGAAAGCACGTTCAGGCGAGGCAAGGCTAAGGCACAACAACGCAAGGCTAGGCAATGCACGGAAAGCAAGCAAAGAGTAACGGAACGCAAGGAAGGCAAGGGAAAGCAAGGGAAGGCAAGGGTAACGGAAGGAACGGCACGGCTAGGGGTAAGAAGGCTAAGGCACGACAACGCAGGGCTAGGCAATGCACGGCAAGGCAAGGAAAGGGTAACGCAGGGGAAGGCACGGTCAGGTGAGGCAAGGATAAGGCACGACAATGCAAGGCTAGGCAATGCACGGCAAGGCAAGGAAAGAGTACCGGAAGGAAAGGAAGGCAAGGCAAAGCCAGGCAAGGCAAGTGTAACAAAAGGCACGCCACCGCAAGGGGGATCAAGGCTAAGGCACGACAACGCACGGCTAGGCAATGCACGGCAAGGCAAGGAAAGGGTAACGCAAGGCAAGGCACGGTGAGGCTAGGCAAGGCTAATGCACGACAACGCAAGGCTAGGCAATGCACGACAATGCAAGGAAAGGGTAACGCTTAAAGCAAAGGAAGGCACGGTCAGGCGAGATAAGGCTAAGGCACGACAACGCAAGGCTAGGCAATGCACGGAAGGCAAGCAAAGAGTAACGGAAGGTAAGGAAGGCAAGGGAAAGCAAAGAAAGGCAAGTGTAACGGAAGGAACGGCACGGCAAGGGGAAACAAGGCTATGGCACGACAACGCAGGGCTAGGCAGTGCACGGCAAGGCAAGGAAAGGGTAACGCATGGGAAAGCACGGTCAGGGGAGGCAAGGCTAAGGAAAGCCAACGCAAGGCTAGGCAATGCACGGAAAGCAAGCAAGGAGTAACGGAATGCAAGGAAGGAAAGGGAAAGCAAGGGAAGGCAAGGGTAACGGAAGGAACGGCACGGCAAGGGGAAACAAGGCTAAGGCACGGCAACGCACGCTAGGCAATGCACGGCAAGGGAAGGAAAGGTTAACGCATGGGAAAGCACGGTCAGGCGAGGTAAGGCTAAGGAAAGCCAACGCAAGGCTAGGCAATGCACGGAAAGCAAGCAAGGAGTAACGTAATGCAAGGAAGGAAAGGGAAAGCAAGGGAAGGCAAGGGTAGCGGAAGGAACGGCACGGCAAGGGGTAACAAGGCTAAGGCACGACAACACACGGCTAGGAAATGCACGGCAAGGCAAGGAAAGGGTAACGCAAGGCAAGGCACGGTGAGGCTAGGCAAGGTTAATGCACGACAACGCAAGGCTAGGCAATGCACGACAATGCAAGGAAAGCTTAAAGCAAAGGAAGGCACGGTCAGGCGAGACAAGGCTAAGGCACGACAACGCAAGGCTAGGCAATGCACGGAAGGCAAGCAAAGAGTAACGGAAGGTAAGGAAGTGAAGGGAAAGCAAGGAAAGGCAATGGTAACGGAAGGAACGGCACGGCAAGGGGAAACAAGTCTAAGGCACGACAACGCACGCTAGGCAATGCACGGCAAGGCAAGGAAAGGGTAACGCATGGGAAAGCACTGTCAGGCGAGGCAAGGCTAAGGAAAGCCAACGCAAGGATAGGCAATGCACGGAAAGCAAGCAAAGAGTAACGGAATGCAAGGAAGGAAAGGGAAAGCAAGGGAAGGCAAGGGTAACGGAAGGAACGGCACGGCAAGGGGAAACAAGGCGAAGGCACGACAACGCAGGCTAGGCAATGCACGGCAAGGCAAGGAAAGGGTAACGCATGGGAAAGCACGGTCAGGCTTGGCAAGGCTAAGGAAAGCCAACGCAAGGATAGGCAATGCACGGAAAGCAAGCAAAGAGTAACGGAACGCAAGGAAGGCAAGGGAAAGCAAGGGAAGGCAAGGGTAACGGAAGGAACGGCACGGCTAGGGGTAAGAAGGCTAAGGCACGACAACGCAGGGCTAGGCAATGCACGGCAAGGCAAGGAAAGGGTAACGCAGGGGAAGGCACGGTCAGGTGAGGCAAGGATAAGGCACGACAATGCAAGGCTAGGCAATGCACGGCAAGGCAAGGAAAGAGTACCGGAAGGAAAGGAAGGCAAGGCAAAGCCAGGCAAGGCAAGTGTAACAAAAGGCACGCCACCGCAAGGGGGATCAAGGCTAAGGCACGACAACGCACGGCTAGGCAATGCACGGCAAGGCAAGGAAAGGGTAACGCAAGGCAAGGCACGGTGAGGCTAGGCAAGGCTAATGCACGACAACGCAAGGCTAGGCAATGCACGACAATGCAAGGAAAGCTTAAAGCAAAGGAAGGCACGGTCAGGCGAGATAAGGCTAAGGCACGACAACGCAAGGCTAGGCAATGCACGGAAGGCAAGCAAAGAGTAACGGAAGGTAAGGAAGGCAAGGGAAAGCAAAGAAAGGCAAGTGTAACGGAAGGAACGGCACGGCAAGGGGAAACAAGGCTATGGCACGACAACGCAGGGCTAGGCAGTGCACGGCAAGGCAAGGAAAGGGTAACGCATGGGAAAGCACGGTCAGGGGAGGCAAGGCTAAGGAAAGCCAACGCAAGGCTAGGCAATGCACGGAAAGCAAGCAAGGAGTAACGGAATGCAAGGAAGGAAAGGGAAAGCAAGGGAAGGCAAGGGTAACGGAAGGAACGGCACGGCAAGGGGAAACAAGGCTAAGGCACGGCAACGCACGCTAGGCAATGCACGGCAAGGGAAGGAAAGGTTAACGCATGGGAAAGCACGGTCAGGCGAGGTAAGGCTAAGGAAAGCCAACGCAAGGCTAGGCAATGCACGGAAAGCAAGCAAGGAGTAACGTAATGCAAGGAAGGAAAGGGAAAGCAAGGGAAGGCAAGGGTAGCGGAAGGAACGGCACGGCAAGGGGTAACAAGGCTAAGGCACGACAACACACGGCTAGGAAATGCACGGCAAGGCAAGGAAAGGGTAACGCAAGGCAAGGCACGGTGAGGCTAGGCAAGGTTAATGCACGACAACGCAAGGCTAGGCAATGCACGACAATGCAAGGAAAGCTTAAAGCAAAGGAAGGCACGGTCAGGCGAGACAAGGCTAAGGCACGACAACGCAAGGCTAGGCAATGCACGGAAGGCAAGCAAAGAGTAACGGAAGGTAAGGAAGTGAAGGGAAAGCAAGGAAAGGCAATGGTAACGGAAGGAACGGCACGGCAAGGGGAAACAAGTCTAAGGCACGACAACGCACGCTAGGCAATGCACGGCAAGGCAAGGAAAGGGTAACGCATGGGAAAGCACTGTCAGGCGAGGCAAGGCTAAGGCACGACAACCCAAGGCTAGGCAATGCACGGAAGGCAAGCAAAGAGAAACGGAAGGTAAGGAAGGAAAGTGAAAGCAAAGAAAGGCAAGTGTAACGGAAGGAACGGCACGGCAAGGGGAAACAAGGCTAAGGCACGACAAGGCACGGCTAGGCAATGCACGGCAAGGCAAGCAAACGGTAACGCAAGGAAAGGCACGGTGAGGCTAGGCAAGGCTAATGCACGAAAACGCATGGCTAGGCGATGCACGACAATGCAAGGAAAGCTTAAAGCAAAGGAAGGCAAGGTCAGGCGAGATAAGGCTAAGGCACGACAACGCAAGGCTAGGAAATTCAGGGAAGGTAAGTAAAGAGTAACGGAAGGTAAGCAAGGCAAGGAAAAGGAAGGAAAGGCCAGGGTAACGGAAGGAACGGCACGGCAAGGGGAAACAAGGCTAAGGCACGGCAACGCAGGCTAGGCAATGCACGGCAAGGCAAGGAAAGGGTAACGCATGTGAAAGCACGTTCAGGCGAGGCAAGGCTAAGGCACAACAACGCAAGGCTAGGCAATGCACGGAAGCAAGCAAAGAGTAACGGAAGGTAAGGCACGGTGAGGCTAGGCAAGGCTAATGCACGACAACGCAAGGCTAGGCAATGCACGACAATGCAAGTAAAGCTTAAAGCAAAGGAAGGCACGGTCAGGCGAGATAAGGCTAAGGCACGACAACGCAAGGCTAGGCAATGCACGGAAAGCAAGCAAAGAGTAACGGAACGCAAGGAAGGCAAGGGAAAGCAAGGGAAGGCAAGGGTAACGGAAGGAACGGCACGGCAAGGGGTAACAAGGCTAAGGCACGACAACGCAGGGCTAGGCAATGCACGGCAAGGCAAGGAAAGAGTAACGGAAGGAAAGGAAGGCAAGGCAAAGCCAGGCAAGGCAAGTGTAACAAAAGGCACGCAACGGCAAGGGGAAACAAGGCTAAGGCACGACAACACACGGCTAGGAAATGCACGGCAAGGCAAGGAAAGGGTAACGCAAGGCCAGGCACGGTGAGGCTAGGCAAGGCTAATGCACGACAACGCAAGGCTAGGCAATGCACGACAATGCAAGTAAAGCTTAAAGCAAAGGAAGGCACGGTTAGGCGAGATAAGGCTAAGGCACGACAACGCAAGGCTAGGCAATGCACGGAAGGCAAGCAAAGAGTAACGGAAGGTAAGGAAGGCAAGGGAAAGCAAAGAAAGGCAAGTGTAACGGAAGGAACGGCACGGCAAGGGGAAACAAGGCTAAGGCACGACAACGGACGCTAGGCAATGCATGGCAAGGCAAGGAAAGGGTAACGCATGGGAAAGCACGGTCAGGCGAGGCAAGGCTAAGGAAAGCCAACGCAAGGATAGGCAATGCACGGAAAGCAAGCAAGGAGTAACGGAATGCAAGGAAGGAAAGGGAAAGCAAGGGAAGGCAAGGGTAACGGAAGGAACGGCACGGCAAGGGGAAACAAGGCGAAGGCACGACAACGCACGCTAGGCAATGCACGGCAAGGCAAGGAAAGGGTAACGCATGGGAAAGCACGGTCAGGCTTGGCAAGGCTAAGGAAAGCCAACGCAAGGCTAGGCAATGCACGGAAAGCAAGCAGGGAGTAACGGAATGCAAGGAAGGAAAGGGAAAGCAAGGGAAGGCAAGGGTAACGGAAGGAACGGCACGGCAAGGGGTAACAAGGCTAAGGCACGACAACAGACGGCTAGGAAATGCACGGCAAGGCAAGGAAAGGGTAACGCAAGGCAAGGCACGGTGAGGCTAGGCAAGGTTAATGCACGACAACGCAAGGCTAGGCAATGCAAGACAATGCAAGGAAACCTTAAAGCAAGGGAAGGCACGGTCAGGCGAGATAAGGCTAAGGCACGACAACGCAAGGCTAGGCAATTCAGGGAAGGCAAGCAAAGAGTAACGGAAGGTAAGCAAGGCAAGGAAAAGGAAGGAAAGGCCAGGGTAACGGAAGGAACGGCACGGCAAGGGGAAACAAGTCTAAGGCACGACACCGAACGCTAGGCAATGAACGGCAAGGCAAGGAAAGGGTAACGCATTTGAAAGCACGGTCAGGCGAGGCAACGCTAAGGCACGACAACGCAAGGCTAGGCAATGCACGGAAGGGAAGCAAAGAGTAACGGAAGGTAAGGAAGGCAAGGGAAAGCAAGGAAAGGCAAGTGTAACGGAAGGAACGGCACGGCAAGGGGAAACAAGGCTAAGGCACGACAAGGCACGGCTAGGCAATGCACGGCAAGGCAAGCAAACGGTAACGCAAGGAAAGGCACGGTGAGGCTAGGCAAGGCTAATGCACGAAAACGCATGGCTAGGCGATGCACGACAATGCAAGGAAAGCTTAAAGCAAAGGAAGGCAAGGTCAGGCGAGATAAGGCTAAGGCACGACAACGCAAGGCTAGGAAATTCAGGGAAGGCAAGTAAAGAGTAACGGAAGGTAAGCAAGGCAAAGAAAAGGAAGGAAAGGCCAGGGTAACGGAAGGAACGGCACGGCAAGGGGAAACAAGGCTAAGGCACGGCAACGCAGGCTAGGCAATGCACGGCAAGGCAAGGAAAGGATAACGCATGGGAAAGCACGTTCAGGCGAGGCAAGGCTAAGGCACAACAACGCAGGGCTTGGCAATGCACGGAAGGCAAGCAAAGAGTAACGGAAGATAAGGAAGGCAAGGGAAAGGAAGGAAAGGCAAGTGTAACGGAAGGAACGGCACGGCAAGGGGAAACAAGGCTAAGGCACGACAACGCACGGCTAGGCAATGCACGGCAAGGCAAGGAAAGGGTAACGCATGGGAACGCACGGTCAGGCGATGCAAGGCTAAGGCATGACAACGCAAGGCTAGGCAATGCACGGAAAGCAAGCAAAGAGTAACGGAACGCAAGGAAGGCAAGGGAAAGCAAGGGAAGGCAAGGGTAACGGAAGGAACGGCACGGCTAGGGGTAAGAAGGCTAAGGCACGACAACGCAGGGCTAGGCAATGCACGGCAAGGCAAGGAAAGGGTAACGCAGGGGAAGGCACGGTCAGGTGAGGCAAGGATAAGGCACGACAATGCAAGGCTAGGCAATGCACGGCAAGGCAAGGAAAGAGTACCGGAAGGAAAGGAAGGCAAGGCAAAGCCAGGCAAGGCAAGTGTAACAAAAGGCACGCCACGGCAAGGGGGATCAAGGCTAAGGCACGACAACGCACGGCTAGGCAATGCACGGCAAGGCAAGGAAAGGGTAACGCAAGGCAAGGCACGGTGAGGCTAGGCAAGGCTAATGCACGACAACGCAAGGCTAGGCAATGCACGACAATGCAAGGAAAGCTTAAAGCAAAGGAAGGCACGGTCAGGCGAGATAAGGCTAAGGCACGACAACGCAAGGCTAGGAAATTCAGGGAAGGCAAGTAAAGAGTAACGGAAGGTAAGCAAGGCAAGGAAAAGGAAGGAAAGGCCAGGGTAACGGAAGGAACGGCACGGCAAGGGGAAACAAGGCTAAGGCACGGCAACGCAGGCTAGGCAATGCACGGCAAGGCAAGGAAAGGGTAACGCATGGGAAAGCACGTTCAGGCGAGGCAAGGCTAAGGCACAACAACGCAAGGCTAGGCAATGCACGGAAAGCAAGCAAAGAGTAACGGAACGCAAGGAAGGCAAGGGAAAGCAAGGGAAGGCAAGGGTAACGGAAGGAACGGCACGGCTAGGGGTAAGAAGGCTAAGGCACGACAACGCAGGGCTAGGCAATGCACGGCAAGGCAAGGAAAGGGTAACGCAGGGGAAGGCACGGTCAGGTGAGGCAAGGATAAGGCACGACAATGCAAGGCTAGGCAATGCACGGCAAGGCAAGGAAAGAGTACCGGAAGGAAAGGAAGGCAAGGCAAAGCCAGGCAAGGCAAGTGTAACAAAAGGCACGCCACCGCAAGGGGGATCAAGGCTAAGGCACGACAAAGCACGGCTAGGCAATGCACGGCAAGGCAAGGAAAGGGTAACGCAAGGCAAGGCACGGTGAGGCTAGGCAAGACTAATGCACGACAACGCAAGGCTAGGCAATGCACGACAATGCAAGGAAAGCTTAAAGCAAAGGAAGGCACGGTCAGGCGAGATAAGGCTAAGGCACGACAACGCAAGGCTAGGCAATGCACGGAAGGCAAGCAAAGAGTAACGGAAGGTAAGGAAGGCAAGGGAAAGCAAAGAAAGGCAAGTGTAACGGAAGGAACAGCACGGCAAGGGGAAACAAGGCTATGGCACGACAACGCAGGGCTAGGCAGTGCACGGCAAGGCAAGGAAAGGGTAACGCATGGGAAAGCACGGTCAGGGGAGGCAAGGCTAAGGAAAGCCAACGCAAGGCTAGGCAATGCACGGAAAGCAAGCAAGGAGTAACGGAATGCAAGGAAGGAAAGGGAAAGCAAGGGAAGGCAAGGGTAACGGAAGGAACGGCACGGCAAGGGGAAACAAGGCTAAGGCACGACAACGCACGCTAGGCAATGCACGGCAAGGGAAGGAAAGGGTAACGCATGGGAAAGCACGGTCAGGCGAGGTAAGGCTAAGGAAAGCCTACGCAAGGCTAGGCAATGCACGGAAAGCAAGCAAGGAGTAACGTAATGCAAGGAAGGAAAGGGAAAGCAAGGGAAGGCAAGGGTAACGGAAGGAACGGCACGGCAAGGGGTAACAAGGCTAAGGCACGACAACACACGGCTAGGAAATGCACGGCAAGGAAAGGAAAGGGTAACGCAAGGCAAGGCACGGTGAGGCTAGGCAAGGTTAATGCACGACAACGCAAGGCTAGGCAATGCACGACAATGCAAGGAAAGCTTAAAGCAAAGGAAGGCACGGTTAGGCGAGACAAGGCTAAGGCACGACAACGCAAGGCTAGGCAATGCACGGAAGGCAAGCAAAGAGTAACGGAAGGTAAGGAAGTGAAGGGAAAGCAAGGAAAGGCAATGGTAACGGAAGGAACGGCACGGCAAGGGGAAACAAGTCTAAGGCACGACAACGCACGCTAGGCAATGCACGGCAAGGCAAGGAAAGGGTAACGCATGGGAAAGCACGGTCAGGCGAGGCAAGGCTAAGGCACGACAACCCAAGGCTAGGCAATGCACGGAAGGCAAGCAAAGAGAAACGGAAGGTAAGGAAGGAAAGTGAAAGCAAAGAAAGGCAAGTGTAACGGAAGGAACGGCACGGCAAGGGGAAACAAGGCTAAGGCACGACAAGGCACGGCTAGGCAATGCACGGCAAGGCAAGCAAACGGTAACGCAAGGAAAGGCACGGTGAGGCTAGGCAAGGCTAATGCACGAAAACGCATGGCTAGGCGATGCACGACAATGCAAGGAAAGCTTAAAGCAAAGGAAGGCAAGGTCAGGCGAGATAAGGCTAAGGCACGACAACGCAAGGCTAGGAAATTCAGGGAAGGTAAGTAAAGAGTAACGGAAGGTAAGCAAGGCAAGGAAAAGGAAGGAAAGGCCAGGGTAACGGAAGGAACGGCACGGCAAGGGGAAACAAGGCTAAGGCACGGCAACGCAGGCTAGGCAATGCACGGAAGCAAGCAAAGAGTAACGGAAGGTAAGGCACGGTGAGGCTAGGCAAGGCTAATGCACGACAACGCAAGGCTAGGCAATGCACGACAATGCAAGTAAAGCTTAAAGCAAAGGAAGGCACGGTCAGGCGAGATAAGGCTAAGGCACGACAACGCAAGGCTAGGCAATGCACGGAAAGCAAGCAAAGAGTAACGGAACGCAAGGAAGGCAAGGGAAAGCAAGGGAAGGCAAGGGTAACGGAAGGAACGGCACGGCAAGGGGTAACAAGGCTAAGGCACGACAACGCAGGGCTAGGCAATGCACGGCAAGGCAAGGAAAGAGTAACGGAAGGAAAGGAAGGCAAGGCAAAGCCAGGCAAGGCAAGTGTAACAAAAGGCACGCAACGGCAAGGGGAAACAAGGCTAAGGCACGACAACACACGGCTAGGAAATGCACGGCAAGGCAAGGAAAGGGTAACGCAAGGCCAGGCACGGTGAGGCTAGGCAAGGCTAATGCACGACAACGCAAGGCTAGGCAATGCAAGACAATGCAAGGAAAGCTTAAAGCAAAGGAAGGCACGGTCAGGCGAGATAAGGCTAAGGCACGACAACGCAAGGCTAGGAAATTCAGGGAAGGCAAGCAAAGAGTAACGGAAGGTAAGCAAGGCAAGGAAAAGGAAGGAAAGGCCAGGGTAACGGAAGGAACGGCACGGCAAGGGGAAACAAGTCTAAGGCACGACACCGAACGCTAGGCAATGAACGGCAAGGCAAGGAAAGGGTAACGCATTTGAAAGCACGGTCAGGCGAGGCAACGCTAAGGCACGACAACGCAAGGCTAGGCAATGCACGGAAGGGAAGCAAAGAGTAACGGAAGGTAAGGAAGGCAAGGGAAAGCAAGGAAAGGCAAGTGTAACGGAAGGAACGGCACGGCAAGGGGAAACAAGGCTAAGGCACGACAAGGCACGGCTAGGCAATGCACGGCAAGGCAAGCAAACGGTAACGCAAGGAAAGGCACGGTGAGGCTAGGCAAGGCTAATGCACGAAAACGCATGGCTAGGCGATGCACGACAATGCAAGGAAAGCTTAAAGCAAAGGAAGGCAAGGTCAGGCGAGATAAGGCTAAGGCACGACAACGCAAGGCTAGGAAATTCAGGGAAGGCAAGTAAAGAGTAACGGAAGGTAAGCAAGGCAAGGAAAAGGAAGGAAAGGCCAGGGTAACGGAAGGAACGGCACGGCAAGGGGAAACAAGGCTAAGGCACGGCAACGCAGGCTAGGCAATGCACGGCAAGGCAAGGAAAGGATAACGCATGGGAAAGCACGTTCAGGCGAGGCAAGGCTAAGGCACAACAACGCAAGGCTTGGCAATGCACGGAAGGCAAGCAAAGAGTAACGGAAGATAAGGAAGGCAAGGGAAAGGAAGGAAAGGCAAGTGTAACGGAAGGAACGGCACGGCAAGGGGAAACAAGGGTAAGGCACGACAACGCACGGCTAGGCAATGCACGGCAAGGCAAGGAAAGGGTAACGCATGGGAACGCACGGTCAGGCGATGCAAGGCTAAGGCATGACAACGCAAGGCTAGGCAATGCACGGAAAGCAAGCAAAGAGTAACGGAACGCAAGGAAGGCAAGGGAAAGCAAGGGAAGGCAAGGGTAACGGAAGGAACGGCACGGCTAGGGGTAAGAAGGCTAAGGCACGACAACGCAGGGCTAGGCAATGCACGGCAAGGCAAGGAAAGGGTAACGCAGGGGAAGGCACGGTCAGGTGAGGCAAGGATAAGGCACGACAATGCAAGGCTAGGCAATGCACGGCAAGGCAAGGAAAGAGTACCGGAAGGAAAGGAAGGCAAGGCAAAGCCAGGCAAGGCAAGTGTAACAAAAGGCACGCCACGGCAAGGGGGATCAAGGCTAAGGCACGACAACGCACGGCTAGGCAATGCACGGCAAGGCAAGGAAAGGGTAACGCAAGGCAAGGCACGGTGAGGCTAGGCAAGGCTAATGCACGACAACGCAAGGCTAGGCAATGCACGACAATGCAAGGAAAGCTTAAAGCAAAGGAAGGCACGGTCAGGCGAGATAAGGCTAAGGCACGACAACGCAAGGCTAGGCAATGCACGGAAGGCAAGCAAAGAGTAACGGAAGCTAAGGAAGGCAAGGGAAAGCAAAGAAAGGCAAGTGTAACGGAAGGAACGGCACGGCAAGGGGAAACAAGGCTATGGCACGACAACGCAGGGCTAGGCAATGCACGGCAAGGCAAGGAAAGGGTAACGCATGGGAAAGCACGGTCAGGCGAGGCAAGGCTAAGGAAAGCCAACGCAAGGCTAGGCAATGCACGGAAAGCAAGCAAGGAGTAACGGAATGCAAGGAAGGAAAGGGAAAGCAAGGGAAGGCAAGGGTAGCGGAAGGAACGGCACGGCAAGGGGAAACAAGGCTAAGGCACGACAACGCACGCTAGGCAATGCACGGCAAGGGAAGGAAAGGGTAACGCATGGGAAAGCACGGTCAGGCGAGGTAAGGCTAAGGAAAGCCAACGCAAGGCTAGGCAATGCACGGAAACCAAGCAAGGAGTAACGGAATGCAAGGAAGGAAAGGGAAAGCAAGGGAAGGCAAGGGTAACGGAAGGAACGGCACGGCAAGGGGTAACAAGGCTAAGGCACGACAACACACGGCTAGGAAATGCACGGCAAGGCAAGGAAAGGGTAACGCAAGGCAAGGCACGGTGAGGCTAGGCAAGGTTAATGCACGACAACGCAAGGCTAGGCAATGCACGACAATGCAAGGAAAGCTTAAAGCAAAGGAAGGCACGGTCAGGCGAGACAAGGCTAAGGCACGACAACGCAAGGCTAGGCAATGCACGGAAGGCAAGCAAAGAGTAACGGAAGGTAAGGAAGGCAAGGGAAAGCAAGGAAAGGCAATGGTAACGGAAGGAACGGCACGGCAAGGGGAAACAAGGCTAAGGCACGACAACGCACGCTAGGCAATGCACGGCAAGGCAAGGAAAGGGTAACGCATGGGAAAGCACGGTCAGGCGAGGCAAGGCTAAGGCACGACAACCCAAGGGTAGGCAATGCACGGAAGGCAAGCAAAGAGAAACGGAAGGTAAGGAAGGAAAGGGAAAGCAAAGAAAGGCAAGTGTAACGGAAGGAACGGCACGGCAAGGGGAAACAAGGCTAAGGCACGACAAGGCACGGCTAGGCAATGCACGGCAAGGCAAGCAAACGGTAACGCATGGAAAGGCACGGTAAGGCTAGGCAAGGCTAATGCACGAAAACGCATGGCTAGGCGATGCACGACAATGCAAGGAAAGCTTAAAGCAAAGGAAGGCAAGGTCAGGCGAGATAAGGCTAAGGCACGACAACGCAAGGCTAGGAAATTCAGGGAAGGTAAGTAAAGAGTAACGGAAGGTAAGCAAGGCAAGGAAAAGGAAGGAAAGGCCAGGGTAACGGAAGGAACGGCACGGCAAGGGGAAACAAGGCTAAGGCACGGCAACGCAGGCTAGGCAATGCACGGCAAGGCAAGGAAAGGGTAACGCATGGGAAAGCACGTTCAGGCGAGGCAAGGCTAAGGCACAACAACGCAAGGCTAGGCAATGCACGGAAGCAAGCAAAGAATAACGGAAGGTAAGGCACGGTGAGGCTAGGCAAGGCTAATGCACGACAACGCAAGGCTAGGCAATGCACGACAATGCAAGTAAAGCTTAAAGCAAAGGAAGGCACGGTCAGGCGAGATAAGGCTAAGGCACGACAACGCAAGGCTAGGCAATGCACGGAAAGCAAGCAAAGAGTAACGGAACGCAAGGAAGGCAAGGGAAAGCAAGGGAAGGCAAGGGTAACGGAAGGAACGGCACGGCAAGGGGTAACAAGGCTAAGGCACGACAACGCAGGGCTAGGCAATGCACGGCAAGGCAAGGAAAGAGTAACGGAAGGAAAGGAAGGCAAGGCAAAGCCAGGCAAGGCAAGTGTAACAAAAGGCACGCAACGGCAAGGGGAAACAAGGCTAAGGCACGACAACGCACGGCTAGGCAATGCACGGCAAGGCAAGGAAAGGGTAACGCAAGGCAAGGCACGGTGAGGCTAGGCAAGGTTAATGCACGACAACGCAAGGCTAGGCAATGCACGACAATGCAAGGAAAGCTTAAAGCAAAGGAAGGCAAGGTCAGGCGAGATAAGGCAAAGGCACGACAACGCAAGGCTAGGCAATTCAGGGAAGGCAAGCAAAGTGTAACGGAAGGTAAGGAAGGCAAGGAAAAGCAAGCAAAGGCAAGTGTAACGGAAGGAACGGCACGGCAAGGGGAAACAAGGGTAAGGCACGACAACGCACGGCTAGGCAATGCACGGCAAGGCAAGGAAAGGGTAACGCATGGGAACGCACGGTCAGGCGATGCAAGGCTAAGGCATGACAACGCAAGGCTAGGCAATGCACGGAAAGCAAGCAAAGAGTAACGGAACGCAAGGAAGGCAAGGGAAAGCAAGGGAAGGCAAGGGTAACGGAAGGAACGGCACGGCTAGGGGTAAGAAGGCTAAGGCACGACAACGCAGGGCTAGGCAATGCACGGCAAGGCAAGGAAAGGGTAACGCAGGGGAAGGCACGGTCAGGTGAGGCAAGGATAAGGCACGACAATGCAAGGCTAGGCAATGCACGGCAAGGCAAGGAAAGAGTACCGGAAGGAAAGGAAGGCAAGGCAAAGCCAGGCAAGGCAAGTGTAACAAAAGGCACGCCACGGCAAGGGGGATCAAGGCTAAGGCACGACAACGCACGGCTAGGCAATGCACGGCAAGGCAAGGAAAGGGTAACGCAAGGCAAGGCACGGTGAGGCTAGGCAAGGCTAATGCACGACAACGCAAGGCTAGGCAATGCACGACAATGCAAGGAAAGCTTAAAGCAAAGGAAGGCACGGTCAGGCGAGATAAGGCTAAGGCACGACAACGCAAGGCTAGGCAATGCACGGAAGGCAAGCAAAGAGTAACGGAAGCTAAGGAAGGCAAGGGAAAGCAAAGAAAGGCAAGTGTAACGGAAGGAACGGCACGGCAAGGGGAAACAAGGCTATGGCACGACAACGCAGGGCTAGGCAATGCACGGCAAGGCAAGGAAAGGGTAACGCATGGGAAAGCACGGTCAGGCGAGGCAAGGCTAAGGAAAGCCAACGCAAGGCTAGGCAATGCACGGAAAGCAAGCAAGGAGTAACGGAATGCAAGGAAGGAAAGGGAAAGCAAGGGAAGGCAAGGGTAGCGGAAGGAACGG
Source organism: Macrotis lagotis (assembly GCF_037893015.1). Classification (NCBI taxonomy): domain Eukaryota; kingdom Metazoa; phylum Chordata; class Mammalia; order Peramelemorphia; family Peramelidae; genus Macrotis; species Macrotis lagotis. The sequence goes on from NW_027422107.1 coordinate 288,887, forward strand.
CACGGCAAGGGGAAACAAGGCTAAGGCACGACAACGCACGCTAGGCAATGCACGGCAAGGGAAGGAAAGGGTAACGCATGGGAAAGCACGGTCAGGCGAGGTAAGGCTAAGGAAAGCCAACGCAAGGCTAGGCAATGCACGGAAACCAAGCAAGGAGTAACGGAATGCAAGGAAGGAAAGGGAAAGCAAGGGAAGGCAAGGGTAACGGAAGGAACGGCACGGCAAGGGGTAACAAGGCTAAGGCACGACAACACACGGCTAGGAAATGCACGGCAAGGCAAGGAAAGGGTAACGCAAGGCAAGGCACGGTGAGGCTAGGCAAGGTTAATGCACGACAACGCAAGGCTAGGCAATGCACGACAATGCAAGGAAAGCTTAAAGCAAAGGAAGGCACGGTCAGGCGAGACAAGGCTAAGGCACGACAACGCAAGGCTAGGCAATGCACGGAAGGCAAGCAAAGAGTAACGGAAGGTAAGGAAGGCAAGGGAAAGCAAGGAAAGGCAATGGTAACGGAAGGAACGGCACGGCAAGGGGAAACAAGGCTAAGGCACGACAACGCACGCTAGGCAATGCACGGCAAGGCAAGGAAAGGGTAACGCATGGGAAAGCACGGTCAGGCGAGGCAAGGCTAAGGCACGACAACCCAAGGGTAGGCAATGCACGGAAGGCAAGCAAAGAGAAACGGAAGGTAAGGAAGGAAAGGGAAAGCAAAGAAAGGCAAGTGTAACGGAAGGAACGGCACGGCAAGGGGAAACAAGGCTAAGGCACGACAAGGCACGGCTAGGCAATGCACGGCAAGGCAAGCAAACGGTAACGCATGGAAAGGCACGGTAAGGCTAGGCAAGGCTAATGCACGAAAACGCATGGCTAGGCGATGCACGACAATGCAAGGAAAGCTTAAAGCAAAGGAAGGCAAGGTCAGGCGAGATAAGGCTAAGGCACGACAACGCAAGGCTAGGAAATTCAGGGAAGGTAAGTAAAGAGTAACGGAAGGTAAGCAAGGCAAGGAAAAGGAAGGAAAGGCCAGGGTAACGGAAGGAACGGCACGGCAAGGGGAAACAAGGCTAAGGCACGGCAACGCAGGCTAGGCAATGCACGGCAAGGCAAGGAAAGGGTAACGCATGGGAAAGCACGTTCAGGCGAGGCAAGGCTAAGGCACAACAACGCAAGGCTAGGCAATGCACGGAAGCAAGCAAAGAATAACGGAAGGTAAGGCACGGTGAGGCTAGGCAAGGCTAATGCACGACAACGCAAGGCTAGGCAATGCACGACAATGCAAGTAAAGCTTAAAGCAAAGGAAGGCACGGTCAGGCGAGATAAGGCTAAGGCACGACAACGCAAGGCTAGGCAATGCACGGAAAGCAAGCAAAGAGTAACGGAACGCAAGGAAGGCAAGGGAAAGCAAGGGAAGGCAAGGGTAACGGAAGGAACAGCACGGCAAGGGGTAACAAGGCTAAGGCACGACAACGCAGGGCTAGGCAATGCACGGCAAGGCAAGGAAAGAGTAACGGAAGGAAAGGAAGGCAAGGCAAAGCCAGGCAAGGCAAGTGTAACAAAAGGCACGCAACGGCAAGGGGAAACAAGGCTAAGGCACGACAACGCACGGCTAGGCAATGCACGGCAAGGCAAGGAAAGGGTAACGCAAGGCAAGGCACGGTGAGGCTAGGCAAGGTTAATGCACGACAACGCAAGGCTAGGCAATGCACGACAATGCAAGGAAAGCTTAAAGCAAAGGAAGGCAAGGTCAGGCGAGATAAGGCAAAGGCACGACAACGCAAGGCTAGGCAATTCAGGGAAGGCAAGCAAAGTGTAACGGAAGGTAAGGAAGGCAAGGAAAAGCAAGCAAAGGCAAGTGTAACGGAAGGAACGGCACGGCAAGGGGCAACAAGGCTAAGGCACGACAACGCACGCTAGGCAATGAACGGCAAGGCAAGGAAAGGGTAACGCATGGGAAAGCACGGTCAGGCGAGGCAAGGCTAAGGCACGACAACGCAACGCTAGGCAATGCACGGAAGGCAAGCAAAGAGTAACGGAAGGTAAGGAAGGCAAGGGAAAGCAAGGAAAGGCAAGTGTAACGGAAGGAACGGCACGGCAAGGGGCAACAAGGCTAAGGCACGACAACGCACGGCTAGGCAATGCACGGCAAGGCAAGGAAAGGGTAACGCAAGGCAAGGCACGGTGAGGCTAGGCAAGGTTAATTCACGACAACGCAAGGCTAGGCAATGCACGACAATGCAAGGAAAGCTTAAAGCAAAGGAAGGCACGGTCAGGCGAGATAAGGCTAAGGCACGACAACGCAAGGCTAGGCAATGCACGGAAGGCAAGCAAAGAGTAACGGAAGGTAAGGAAGGCAAGGGAAAGCAAAGAAAGGCAAGTGTAACGGAAGGAACGTCACGGCAAGGGGAAACAAGGCTATGGCACGACAACGCAGGGCTAGGCAATGCACGGCAAGGCAAGGAAAGGGTAACGCATGGGAAAGCACTTTCAGGCGAGGCAAGGCTAAGGAAAGCCAACGATAGGCTAGGCAATGCACGGAAAGCAAGCAAGGAGTAACGGAATGCAAGGAAGGAAAGGGAAAGCAAGGGAAGGCAAGGGTAACGGAAGGAACGGCACGGCAAGGGGAAACAAGGCTAAGGCACGACAACGCACGCTAGGCAATGCACGGCAAGGGAAGGAAAGGGTAACGCATGGGAAAGCACGGTCAGGCGAGGTAAGGCTAAGGAAAGCCAACGCAAGGCTAGGCAATGCACGGAAAGCAAGCAAGGAGTAACGGAATGGAAGGAAGGAAAGGGAAAGCAAGGGAAGGCAAGGGTAACGGAAGGAACGGCACGGCAAGGGGTAACAAGGCTAAGGCACGACAACACACGGCTAGGAAATGCACGGCAAGGCAAGGAAAGGGTAACGCAAGGCAAGGCACGGTGAGGCTAGGCAAGGTTAATGCACGACAACGCAAGGCTAGGCAATGCACGACAATGCAAGGAAAGCTTAAAGCAAAGGAAGGCACGGTCAGGCGAGACAAGGCTAAGGCACGACAACGCAAGGCTAGGCAATGCACGGAAGGCAAGCAAAGAGTAACGGAAGGTAAGGAAGGCAAGGGAAAGCAAGGAAAGGCAATGGTAACGGAAGGAACGGCACGGCAAGGGGAAACAAGGCTAAGGCACGACAAGGCACGGCTAGGCAATGTACGGCAAGGCAAGCAAACGGTAACGCAAGGAAAGGCACGGTGAGGCTAGGCAAGGCTAATGCACGAAAACGCATGGCTAGGCGATGCACGACAATGCAAGGAAAGCTTAAAGCAAAGGAAGGCAAGGTCAGGCGAGATAAGGCTAAGGCACGACAACGCAAGGCTAGGAAATTCAGGGAAGGTAAGTAAAGAGTAACGGAAGGTAAGCAAGGCAAGGAAAAGGAAGGAAAGGCCAGGGTAACGGAAGGAACGGCACGGCAAGGGGAAACAAGGCTAAGGCACGGCAACGCAGGCTAGGCAATGCACGGCAAGGCAAGGAAAGGGTAACGCATGGGAAAGCACGTTCAGGCGAGGCAAGGCTAAGGCACAACAACGCAAGGCTAGGCAATGCACGGAAGCAAGCAAAGAGTAACGGAAGGTAAGGCACGGTGAGGCTAGGCAAGGCTAATGCACGACAACGCAAGGCTAGGCAATGCACGACAATGCAAGTAAAGCTTAAAGCAAAGGAAGGCACGGTCAGGCGAGATAAGGCTAAGGCACGACAACGCAAGGCTAGGCAATGCACGGAAAGCAAGCAAAGAGTAACGGAACGCAAGGAAGGCAAGGGAAAGCAAGGGAAGGCAAGGGTAACGGAAGGAACGGCACGGCAAGGGGTAACAAGGCTAAGGCACGACAACGCAGGGCTAGGCAATGAACGGCAAGGCAAGGAAAGAGTAACGGAAGGAAAGGAAGGCAAGGCAAAGCCAGGCAAGGCAAGTGTAACAAAAGGCACGCAACGGCAAGGGGAAACAAGGCTAAGGCACGACAACACACGGCTAGGAAATGCACGGCAAGGCAAGGAAAGGGTAACGCAAGGCAAGGCAC